>NC_088859.1:20770448-21140448 GCF_963853765.1 Magallana gigas | reverse complement strand
GGCCCAGCTCTCTGGCACGGAGACGCTGCGTGACGGAACAACAAAACAAAACCATCATGCACCATGATAGAAATTAACGTTGCTAAATAAACGTTCTATATGAATACGTAGCATGTACGATATCTAGCTGGAAAAGATTTTTTCAAACGAATTTGCGTATATTTGATTAACTCAATTTTCTATGAACACATTCATATTCTGGTATATGTTTTTAAAAACAGGACAGTAGGCGATATACTTGATTTAGCGGAAGCTGGTTTTCGCTAATACCGCTAAATAGAACACACAGCCAAATGTAATTAGTTTACAGTATAATCACCACCGTATACACACAGTATTTGATAAATGAATTCGATAAGATAATTCAAAGCAGTTAACATTATTCTAGAACTTTGAGTAAGCATATACAGGGTATATCCCTAAGCGCATTTCGCGTGCAACACGCTATAATTTTATGTAAGATGTACCATTCTTTGAATTAGATGGAAAATAGGGTTTTATATATAAAACTCGTTCATTAGTACAACTTTGTTTTTTGGAAGCAGTATTAGGTGGTTGTGCGAAGAGGAGAACAAGCATTGTGAACAAAAGGTGTTGGGTTTGTATTCAAATCATCAATGGACTACATACAAAAAAACATTCATTTGCCAAAGTCGCGCGATTTTTCTTTTCTTTCATTCGCGCAGTTAATTTGGAATAGCAAAATTTTAATCCATAGAATGAATACAGAAAATAAAAGCACTAAAATTTCAGCAGAACGCGTCAAACAAACGAGGTATAAATGAAGGAGAAGAAATAAATCAACAACAGCAGCATTGCAACAAACGGCAGGTCTTCACACAACTCACGTTCTATCAATTCTCTGGACACCGTTGTGGAACGCAATACCACGTGACTGGTTGCGCATTCCAAAGCATTGCTCATCCAAGTTCTGAGCATTGAATTTGTCTGAGGAGTCTCTCTCCAAATCATGTTGAGCAGCTCTATTCAGACTACAGATATAAAGTATGAACTAGTTCAGAATATGGACAGAGGCTACTTACGTGTTATCGATTCTGTGGACCCCGTTGTGGAAGGCGATTCCCCGAGAACTATTCCTGAGGCCGTGACAGTGCTCGTCTAGACTCTGGGCAATGAATTTGTCCCCGGAATCCTTCTCGAGCTCATGTTGAGCGGCCCGACATAAGCTAATGGAAACAACAACTTGAGTATCTATTTCAAAAATTTCTGTTCTTAAGTGTCCTTGTGTTGATCTTAATTCATTTTAAGTAAAAGACTTAATGTCTTGAACCAAATGCAATATTAGTTCAATACCTTTGCTTGATAATTCCTACAACATAATATACTATTAGAAAAAGACTTGAAATGAAAGAGAATTTTACGCCTTTTAAAACTTAATGGATGTGTTATTCGAATAATACTTGCTTCAAATTGTTCCTTGATATCTGTGGTCAATGACCAAAGATTTAAATGTTTGTATGTATGTCTGTATGTGTGGATTAACACAAGCTTTATCGTTGTCTCGACGACGCCTTTGGATCAGTGAGATATATAATGGAGTTTTATGCAGCAAGAAACAAGAAAGGGCATTCATGTCACAAAGACTTGTATACATTATTGTTCGAATTCTGGTAGACAAATACTTATATATGGGAAATATTTTATCGTACAGAATATCTCAGAAAGCTATGAATATGTGGTGTTTATAATTAAAACGTACCCAAGCTGGACATTAGCTCTCTCAATGGTGTTCCTCATCTTCTCCTGGCATCGTTTGATGATATCAACTTCCTAAAAACAGACGTGGAAACAAACTTCAGATATTTTATAACGAACGTTATACGTATCATTGATTTAATAATACCGGTAATTAAAAGTTTCAAAATATTCATAATGGCTCACATGGTTATTAAATGATATCAGCAATTGAAAGTTCTGAAGCATTTAAAATTTTGCTCTTACCTTAATGAGTTCTCTCTCTGGGTTGTCGTGTACCAAATCAATGGCCTGTCTCTTCTCTCTGTGGTACAGACACTCCTGTGAGATATGGAGAGGGTTCTCGGTTTCGGCCAGGGACTTCTCGAGCACCCTCTTGGCCTCCTGCAGAGCATTAATCTCAGTAATCATATTATCGGTTTCGTGTTGAACCTCTGTCTTCCAGAACTGGATATCTCCTAATCTCTCCCCGAGCCTCTTTCCGACATCACTCTGTGTCCTCTTTGTTTTGTCGTCTGTTTCACGGCACAGACGGACTGTGTCCAGCCTCAGACGCTCGGCCAAGCTCCTCACCCTATCGGAGGCCAGGTAGTTACCCTGATTGGAGGTCATCCAATCGTTGGGGGTGTATCTTGTGTACAAAGCGTTCCTGGCGGCGGCGAAGACGGGGGGAACTTTAACATTGTCCAAGTCAGAGAGCTGGTTCTTGGCGGAGAATGGTTCGGGAACACTCCTTGTGAGGGCAGAGCTGGGGTTGACCCTGGCGGTCTGGTAGTAGGTGCTTGGCCTCCAGGGCAGGGTGGTCAGGGACCTTCTGAGGGGAGAGGGGGCGGGGTAGGTATCGTAGGATTTGTAGGAGGATTGCATGGTGCTGATGCTGGGCAGGAAGGTCTGTGGGTTGCTGCCTCCAAGCCTGGGACCTGTCATGTAGGTGGCTGTTTGGGTGTGGCCCAAGTACTCCATTTTGGGGGGTATATACAGAGGGACTTCGTCTGTTTGAAGAAGAAAAAAATTTTAAATGCAATATTTCGTTTACCAAAAAAGATATTCCATATAAATATTCATAGGCGTAATTCATAAACTAAAAGGACCAGCGATGCATGGAAGTTGCTCCCTTTTCTAAAGTGGTTGTATGATTTAAATGACAAGCAAGGTGAACGTAGCGATATACATGTTTCACATATATATTTCCAAAGGTGCAAACATAAATGAAAAAATAAATACATACCTAATAATTAAACAAAAATATTTCTGTATAATCAATCGTGAAAAAATAATTCTAACGAATCCACCGAACACCGAAGACCCTCTCTCCTCGTAAAGGACTGAAGTAATTAAATCCCTTAAAACACGAGACTGGGTAGACCTATAATCTCGTGTAAGTTTCCCTATACAGGTAAAAAACACTACGTCGGGTCTGGTCTGTGTTTACAGACTCGTGGGTGCTTGGAGACGCCAAGCAACCAGTAGGGGGGAAAGTGCTCCGTTCCAATATCGATCCAAAATGCTGTATTGGACGGGTCATTGGCTCTGTTAGCACTTAAAACAAATCGCATATAAAAAAGCACACTAATCTGTCAACTAAACCCTTGATATACATTTGAACCACCTTTCAGTTTTTATGAAATTTAACAGGTTAAGTCTATTGTCAACTTCGCTTTATCGAATAAGCACGGTCAATGGAGATCTAAAAGACTTTCCCCGAACTACAGAGAGAAACAGCTGTAAATGTAATTTGAGGGTTCAGTGAAAAGGATTTGTTTTATTATTTAGAAGCTATTGAATTTCACACAGGTAATTTGAGAACTGGTAATTAATCAATCTTTCTTTTTCTTTACATATATTTCTCTACCCCCACCGCAATTACGGACAAAAAGCATGACATATTTTATGCTAGTTGTGAAATACACGCATACGTATTTAATTATCATGTGAAATAAAACTTGAATTATCTCGTTTCTATCAGACACTTCAAGATTTATTTTTCATACAGAGTCCACTCAGAATATAGATCAGTGTTACATAATCATAAATATATTTTGACATATCGTTACTTAAAGTGCTCATCTGTTTCCATTGTGGAAATGACAACAGATCATCATGTATTAAAATGTAAGCACAATTGATTACAACATTAACGAGGGGTTTTAGATCGAAGACTCGCGATTTAAATTATTCAGTAACACCTTGATACCCCCCCCCCCCCATAAACCTGCATCAATACAAATTATTGGACCTGGTGCTTATAATTTCGTAGGACAATATGACGTAAAATATCTGTCATAATCAGAATGAATAGTGCCCCCCTTCCGCCCTCTTCTCTTTAAAAAAAAACAAACCCAACAAAAACCCAAAAAAACAACAAACTTTGAAAAATAAAAAAGACAATTTAAAATAATGGGGGGGGGGGGGTACCTATCTCAAATTAGACGCACTGCACCAAGATCAGCCAGGGTTGTGAACCAAAGTAGAATGTTAATACCAAGTTAATTTAGAATTTACAATTGGTGCATGAGCCAAGGAGCGATAAAGTAGATAAATATACAATTACAATGATTTAAACCGAAGAAAGCGCACATGAATTTCAACACATAAGAAAAGCGGATTTTACTTGCATTAATATGCATGGTTGTGTGATTTTGGGATCCTGAACTCATACATTTAAATTTAAAATGATAAAACAATAATGAATTGAAATAATCATTGGGGTTCCTGATTATCAAATGAATCAAAGAATGTAAAATATGATCATTAAGGGTCACGCATATTCATGTGCATGTACGTAATTAATTAGACACAAAAAGTCTTCCGATTTCGAATTTTTTGTACATTCTCTGGTCTTCTATATATTTACCTTTTTTAATCAAAATGATGTAGCGTATAACCCGTTGTTATTACATGCATGTTAAATAGTTTGATATATATTCATTGCTATTTATTTTATTTTACTTTGTTTAATTTTTTTACATTATATTTGTTCACTTATCTATTTACGTATTCATTTATATATAGATTCACTAATTCATATTTTTATAAGTCTTTTTTTAATGTCAAGCATAAATTATTTGCATAATTTTACGAGAGATACAAAAACTGTGACTTATTTAAAATTGCCCGAAAATTAAATTAAATTAAATATCTGTGTTAAATTTGTCCTGTAAAATTTAAACTAACCTTTGTATCTATACAACTGTCTTGTAAAAGTGCTGTTAGGCACAAAAAACGCTGTCAACAGGTTATTTTCCATGTTTTCTTATTGAAAATCTACAAATCCTTAGATATTCCCGAAATGCTTTAGGAACGATTGACTAATAGGGGGCGCTTCGGTAGGAACGACAACTCTTGATTAAAATGGCGGACATTCCACAAAACGCACCTGAGCGTAAGTACACCATTTTTATTCGATTGCAGGAATATTTCGGATTAACATGAAAGGGTATGCAGATTTTAAGACAAACAATACCATAAAGAAAGTCAAGATGAGTATTTCGATGCTTAAAAAGTGTCCTTTAACAGGCTTTAAGGGAAATTGTTAGGAATTATATGCACAATTTTTTTTAATGTTTACCTTAGATACCTTACACGTTGTTTGAACGGTTACGGTGTTAAATGCCTTATTTTAAAGAGTTTTGGGTAATTTATTAATTTGTATAGATAAATGTTTTCTGGAATCAAAGACACCTCTCGTGCTACTTTTGATAATATCTGTCTACTTTCACTTTGACATAGCTCGAAAATCCTCAGTCCTTTGTGCTCAGCACATTTATAGCATATAAATCCTTCAGTATTAATGGCATGTCAAATAAGTATTTATCATTTTATAACCTGGTCTGAAATTGGATATTTTTAAATCGGATTTAAAATAATTCAATAACTTCTATTTTTATATTTTTTTTCGTAAAGCAAAAATGTTGCACATTCTCATGCAGTATTTTTCTCTACAATGAAACTTTGTGGAAATATTTTTGTGTTTTTTGATAGAAAAAGTAGAAGTAAATTAACTTTTCAATGTTTTATAAGTTTAAAATTAGGGGTCAGCAAAACTGTTTATATTGATTTTTTTTCAAATAAAAGTTAAATCTTGTCACAGTAAAAATCTTAATTTGTCAATTTATTGATTTGGTTGTAAATTTCATTTTCCAAATTCTCCTTAATTCTGTCATTAAAAATACTATAAAGTGGCCAGGACAATGTTTCATCTGTAACATAACCTTCAAGTTTTCAATCTTAATTTTTATACTCACTTGTTCATGGTGTACCTTGTATATATTTAATATCATTATATACGGAATAAGGAATCATTCTTTGAGTATTATGAGGTGATAATTTCGGTCGGGGTGTGATCAAATCCAATAAAGCCCGAAGCGCTTTATGATAGTTTTGATCACGCCCCGACCGAAACTATCACCTCATAATATTCAAAGAATGATTCCTTATTACTTATATTTATATAATTTTAGGCCATCGTTAAAAATCTTTAAATATAAATAAGCAAACCCCGCCGGCGCCTCAATTTGGCGTCATTTGTATTATGAGTTATATAGTGCAAAATCGATACGTAGTGTTATCACAGACTAAGACACTGGATAATGTAAATAAAAATAAATGACAGAGGCAATACAATATGTCTTCAAAATTTTATACATTGTTAAAAAAACTCTTTTTGATATGTATCCATAAATACTTTTAAGACGTTCTAACCTCTAACTGAGAAATAAGAATGAATCAAAATGTTCCATGTATTATGGATTTTGTGATTCTACAATTATTTGATCATTTGCCAAACACAATTTTCCTGAAACTGTTTGAAGGAATCTAAAAATGAAATGTGTTCAATGTGTATTTTTCACAAGATTGCCCAGGAACTGGAAGTGACCAAGCAGGAAAATCAACAGCTTGTCAGGGATGCCCCAACCAGAATGTTTGTGCTACCAAACCGAAGGGACCAGACCCGGGTAATTATGGATGTTTACACTTAAATTTGATATAATGAATTAAGTTTGAAGTTTATAAAAAAAAACACAAGGTCCTCTTTTGTCTATTTTCTCTGTTTAAGATGTGGGAGACATAACAGAAAAAATGTCAAAAATTAAACACAAGCTGATCATCTTGTCGGGAAAAGGGGGCGTAGGGAAAAGCACATTTACAGCTCATCTGGCTCACGGTCTTTCTTCAGACAATGATAAGCAGGTGAGTAGAGGAATAAGCATATTATTGCCTGTGCTCTTAAAATTAATCTTAGCTTATCACAGCATAAGAATACCTGTCTTCTGTTCTGAATGTTTATCTCACACTGAGTTTCGTAAACCTAACTTTTGATTTGATTGTGTTATCAGCTGCCAATCATAGATATATACAAGATTTAAGGCATAGCTTTCCTGCTAAGATTTTAACCTCCAAAGAGAAATTTTCCAAACACAGACTTATGAAATATTCCATTGTTGTTTACAGTACATTGATAAATTTAGTGTGATTAAATTACACCTTGGGTTGTGAATCTGTTTATTAGATCATATTGAAGGTTGGCTTGAAAGTTGATCACACCAATACATTACCACATTCCATAGATTGGATGAAGGCATTATCACTAATGCTATAATACCTATGCTTAAAAATCTAAATACCTAAAGTATAGATTTAAAGAATTTTCATTTCGTTTCAATATCAACCTTCAAAGAATTTGATAATCACATTAGATGTTCTCTAAAGGTATCCATATTTTATCATGCATTAAGAACTAACACTACTTTTTGAAATACATATACAAGAGAGGTATATATTACAATAAACAATTTTTCCACACAGTCTACATTGCTTGTACTGTTCATGTAAAATGTTAATGCATGAATGTTTCAGAGGATTTTTTTTTTAGCATGAAAAATGAGTTTATATCAGTAAAAATACTAATAGTTATTCAGGGACTGAAGTTTTTATCACTTCAATAATAGTAATTTTTATCAGGACCATTATTGTACTAGACAGCCAAAAAGTATCGCAATTTGGTTTGCCACTTGGGGTGTTATATGTGTACAAAATATTTCTACTAAAGGCATATACTGGTATTAACATGATTAATTTAATCTCATTGAGGTGAAAATAAGACTTATGAAGTGTATTTCACTTTAATGAGCCCATGGGTCTCAATTATACAATTTAAATCTTTATATGGGCTTTTGTCTAGGTTCTAAAGGTTAAAGTAGAGCTGCAATTTTTAAAACTGATATTGAATTTTTCAAGCTGTAAGCTACTTTTTTTTTTTATTGATTATGAAATTTCATATTCCGTTTCATTTAGATATTAGTAGGTATACTTTTCTTTTGCTTTAAACTTGGGTTAATCTAACTTAAAAGTTTTCCCCCATTTATTTAGTTCAGATATGACTATCTTTTACCAGGTAGATTATATGTGCATGGACAATAAACTTAACAATTAATTTTCAACTTCATTGAGTTTGCATTAGGTATTACAGAGTACTGATAACTGCAATTTGTTTTCAAAAGTGTGAAAAAAGAGGTGAATAAAATGTTTCAAATCATAGGCTTATAATCTCCACTAGAGATTTTATCTCGTCTACTTTTCATCCATAACCAATTCTCATTAACTCTCGATTTCCTAGTTTATGCCTCTTTAACATGCTGAATATATTGTATAATGAAAATTATTTACAAATATTATCTGTATAGAAGTTCTAAATGAGGGGCTTTTATGCATATACATTGATTGTCCTGTCACCTATCAAACTAATGGACACTCCAACTAATGAACAAAGAGAAGTACTGAATTAAGATGAGACTTAGATTCAAATCACTTCACATCACTATTGATGAGAGAAGCAGTTATTGGTGTAACAATGAATGCATTAGTACAATTTGTGATCTGTTTGACCCCCCCCCCTTCCAATTGTACATCCCATTACTATCATAAAGAGGATTGAATTAAGATTGTAAAATGGAGCAATATAGTCAATATCTAGATAAGACCTATTCTGCTAAGTGTATTGTCAACAGAATAATTTCTAAATGATTGTGGACTCTGCGACAAGGTATCATTTTAGGATAAGTAAATTATACTGTTCTATCTCTATATTGACACTGTTTGGATACGCTATAATCTCCGGCCGGTGTTGAAGTGGGGACTGGGGGGATCGTGGAAACACCTGAATCGTCGGTGTTTACACGTTGACCATTTAACATGATTTGTGTATATACTCTGGCTGGATTTTATCATCTTATGAGGTAATCCAAGCAAATAAGTGACCAATAGGAAAATAGCCACACAGATTTAATTGCTTTTAAATGTACACCATAATCTGACATTTACCGGCTAGAGATTTGTCCCCTCCAGAAAATCTAGAGCAAATAAAAAGGGCAGAAAAAGAAGTACGATCCAATCATTAGCTATCGCAAAAAAAAAAATGAATTGTTTCCTCAGACCAAGCCTGTATTATTGATTTGGTTTGCAATTTCCTGAATGTGATTGATTTCGATATAAAAGATCAATTTCATGGTCCCTGTAGAAACTGCTGCCAGCATTTCCTGACAGGAGAGCACAAAACATGCAAAGCAAAATAACAGCAAAGTGATATGGCATGCACAAGGCTAATTTGCTGGATGAAGATATCGAGGGACAGATATATTGATTAATGAGACATTGACACTTGTTCATGATGCATATTTAACGAAATGTGTTGGAACATAGCAGAAGAATTGTCTAAATATTGATTCAAGCCAAATAACACTTAATCCATATCCGCAAAGAAAAAGCTGCATCAAATTCATATATTTAAAAAAAAAAATTGAGTGAGATTTAAAGATTAAAACAACCTGTTGGCAAGTAAAAGAAAAATTCACATCTGGTTTTTGTCAATTGTTGCTTAATCTTTGGAGAAGTTTAACTTACCTAGGAATCGAACTAAATGAAGGCAATCACACCTATATCTGATGGTTCAAGTAATGTCCGCTACCCTTTACAACACAGTGCCGTCATGACAACTTGTTTCTTACCCATAAGGCCTAGGTTTGTTTAAAATGCAAATACCCTCGGTTCAACTGTCAAGATTCAATGTAGGTATTTAAAGGGCCTGTTCTCATTGTGTGTATCTGACTTCAATAGTCTTGCACAAATATTTTTCAAGTGAGCGACAACTTAAACTGCAAGTTAACCCCGAACAGGAGTGGAATTAAGACATTTTAAAACTCGAAATGGGCCTTCCAGATAATGAAATCCGACATAACCATATTCCAAAGCTAAACATATAATAGATGTGTAACAGAAATTAATTGACAAAAAAGTTTTTAATATATATGGTATTATTTGTTTAGTGTTTTGACAAGTGTTAGGAGATCAACAGTCCCATTGTAAATCTTTTTGTCATCGGGATGGGGGTGGGGGGTGTAATTCATACAATGCACTTTATATGCTTCAACGCCCTGTTGTCTGGCTTTTGAGAATTGACAGGTCAAAATAATTTGACCGATATCTCTAGACTCTTCAGCATAATACCAGCAATAATACATCGTAGTTTTAGATGTGCATGGCCTGATAACTCTTTGACATGATAATAATTAGTATGCATTTATGGATTTAAGTATAGGTCAAAACATTTTTTTTAAAGCTCACTGGTAATATATTGGCTAAGATGGATTATGAATGTAAGAGGTACTAGATTAAATTCATTACAACGTAACTACAGAATTTTGTTTAGGATCAAAGTCAAATTTTAATGGCTATGTATACAACATCTGTACATTTATTGTATCAATATTATTTGCGAAATTAAAGTTTGACAAAAAGTTGTGTGTGTAATTAATTTATATTCCTCTCTAAGGGAGCTTGAGGTGAAAGTCAGAGTAACCGTATTAAATTTAGAGTTTCTGGTTTCATCATGTTTTATTGCATTAAGTTTTGACGTCCATTTAAAGATGACGTTTTAAAAGAAAATTAACAGGATATGAAATGATCCCAAATCTTGGATAATATTGCTGTATTTTAATGGTTAAAAGATGCAATAAATATTAAAAACCATTCACTACCTGTCTGCATTCAATTGAAATTGCAGAATGAACTCATGTTCAGTGACATTTTTTTAACTGCACGTTCCACTTTTATGAAACTGTTACAAGATGATTATTCAATATTCGACCGTAAATTTTTTTTTGAATGGTTCTACATATGCTGATGTAAATTTTGCTTTGAAAATTCTATCAAAGTTTATCAAATTATAAAAAGGTTTACGTGCATGATAAAAAGAGTATCTCATGACTTGTATTGGTAACAGGTATGTGATTTTGATCAATCTACTGCACTGTAGTCAAGGCTCAGGGATAAGAAGTTCCGTAACTCATCGATTGGATAATACACATGTACCATCACAAATCACGAGAGATCCAGTGTACATGTATGTGAGGCGCTAATTATCACATACACATACCTACATGGAGTTCCGTACACCTTGAAACATTGTTTGGCGAAATTTTATTAAGTTCATGTCAGGTTAGAAGAATGAATCATTCTTAAATGTTCGAAAAAGTCATTGTGCATTTGCAATGCATGCATTTAATATAATCTTCAAGATTTTCTTAAGTACTGTACACTTTTTAATCCAGTTTTGTTTTTTCGTATCATTTTGGAAAACATTGAAGGGATTACAGATTATTATACCTCCTATATACCTCCTTTGTAAGCTTTATACAGATATCCAGGAACCTGCCGTCAGAGTTATTATTTTATATCAATGTTGTCTGACGGTACCATGATTGATGTTTTCAAATTACAATTGTCTTTACAAAGAGAAACTGGGTTTTTTTCCCCTCCCCATTCAATATTCTAGTGAAAATAAATTTGACAATTTGTTGATAGGGCATTATGTAAAAGTGCTCGCTCTCTCTCTCTCTCTCTCTCTCTCTCTCTCTCTCTCTGGATATAAATTTGGTTTTGGCTTCCTGGATACTTTATGGTTATGCAACACATGCTTTGACCAATTCTTTATGTCATTAGGGATGGGACGATGCACCGGTGCATCACGGTATTTATTTTGACGATATTTGGATCAATACATTTACCATTAATACAACGATACCTTACCGAACTTTTTTTTATTTTCCAAAAATATCCGAGCTTCATATATCGGCTATTTTTGTCCGCGCGCCTAATATGAAGGTACAAAGGTGGCATGAAACCTCGTAAAGTTGTCAAAACTGTTAGGAAGCCAAATATGGAGTGTGGAAAACTTTTGGATTACTTGTTTATGAAAAAGTAGTGTATACGAGACTAAAGTAATTTGTAAATAGTGCAACGCTCATTATAAATATAACAAAACAACTTTGGACATGGGGTAATACATCGGCAGATTGAATGAATCTTAAACCCTTATTCATGTTTTCATTTAGTACAATGTATCGTGATATGTATCGTATTGCATATCATGTATATATGATATATACCGAATCGGCTCAGTACAGTAACGTCCCAGCCCTATATGTCATGCATATGAATTCTATTATTCTGTTATCTCAATTTTCTTTTCCCATTAGATTGGAGTATTAGATGTTGATATTTGTGGTCCATCATTGCCAAAGATTTTTGGAGTTGAAGGAGAACAGGTAACAGACTCATTTACAGGAATAGGGGAAAATTTGATTCAGAAATGAAAGGAAAAAAACCCTATATATTTAGTTTTAAATGAATTACATTGACAATTCAATGGAATGTCGTGAATTTTTCTGTCATCAAAAGTGAATGGAATGATAATATTTTGTTAACGAGATTGTAAAATTTGACATATATGGTATTGCAGCAATCTTTTTTCTTTTTTTTTACTAATTTTAGATAATTAAGACTTTTTAAATAATATAAATCTTCATATAATTTTTTTCAGGTACATCAGAGTGGATCTGGCTGGTCTCCTGTGGTATGTGATTTAATTATGCTAAAAAAAAATTGAAAGACATCAAATAAGGCAGGGTGGGGGAGGGTTGCTATTGGGGTTTTTATGACCTACATAATTGATGATCTGGCTCAGATTTCTCTAAAAAAAAATTTTTAAAAATTCAGTCAAATCTCAGCTGAGTAATATCTCAGGATTTGAGATCAAACTAAACAATTTTTGAGAGATCAGAGCCTGGAAATACATTGTTTTTTTGTCTTTCTGGTTTGTTTTTTTGTAAGGTTTTAGGAAGCTGCATCTTTGGCCATATAGCTTTAAGTATTTAATTAATATACAATATTGAGACTTTATCTTTTCACAAGTGGAATATGTCAGTTTAAGAGGTCATATGCAGTAAAGGGTGGAGATCATTGATCATAGTCAAGGATCAAATTTGCCTCTATAGAACTTTGTCATGATCAAAGTTGTAGTGTACTGTTACATAAAATCAGCTTTTGCCAAATATATGAGGTCTGTGAGTGATCTCCCTTTATATTTTAATACACAAGAAGTTACCATAGCTAATAAAACAGCATCATGGAAAAAGATTTGCTCAAAAACAAGTTTATACTGTAAACGAGCTTAAACGCAAACATAAAACAGTGAATAATTGATCCACTTTCCACGGAACTCATTAGTATGAATAAACCAATGCTGAGGTCTCAGGGGAATTTTTAGTTCAGGCTCATTTATATTTCATTCTTTTTTGTTTAAACTGGTGTGTGTAATGTAATGTAGCAAAACACATCATCCATACATTTATGGTATAATATTACAGCTAGGAGATGCACAGCATTTTAAAATATTTTGAGTGGGGTTTTTTTGCATACAAAAGGAGACTTTCACACCAAATAATGTAATATTGATATATTCATAGAAAAGCCTACGGTCAGATGCGCTGCTTTTAAAATGCCGTTAACTGTTGTTTGATGCAGCCATTAATGTGCTAAAAAACAAAAGTTTGCTACATGGCAACTCAGGAAGGTTTGAATGTTTTGATATTGATTAAAGCTTGAGATAATAGGATTTTACTGGTTGTCACTGCAGAATATTAAAATACCAAAGGTACTTTCAAAACTCGTAAGTGGTGGAAACATCACACAATAAATGTATCCCAAATGTAAATCATGCCCTAGCTTTACATTGTATAGCCATTATTACAATTTTGGAAATGGATCCATTTTGATGATGTCGGGGAGAAAAAATGGAACCAATTTAAAGCACCAGCTGACAGATCGATTTCTGTCGATTTTTTATGGAAATATTGCCAATGAATAATTTATTTAGGAATATCTTCATATTTTAGAAACGTGAAAAAGAATACAATGTTTATACATATACATTGTTAAAAACCTGCAAGTGTCTTTTCTATTGAGAAATAATTACATATATTAGCATTTTATGTAGCTTTTTAAATAATTGAAGCTAACGATATCTTGATAAGAACATTAATGTAATGATTCTTATTGCATGGGCAACAAAGTAAATCTTTTCTAGACCTTTCTCTTCATACACATAGTTCATTATATTGACATATCTGTAAAGCCATACTCCAGAAGAAAAAAGATGAAGTTTCTTTGAAGTTTACTGAGGTGTGAATCTACATAATTTTCCTGATCAATTTCTATATTGAATTTTTTTTCTCATTTTTGTGAATATAATGAGAGCTCTATAGATCATTCCCATTCGTTATAACCGAACTTTCATGAATTATCAAATACATCCGCATGAGTGCATTTTTCAGATAATTTTTTTTTGTTTATGGATTTTTGCCTTTTGTTCTTTTTCCACCCTTTGAATTAAGAGCTTCAGATAAGGTTACTTTATCATAAAGAAATATGTGTTTTGACTTTATGTTGACTATAAAACATCTTTAAAATGACAAAATTTTCATAGCATGATGACGTGTTGTAAAAATGAGATAGAATCCACCCACATTTTAAACACTTACTTTGAACTTGCCCACTCTATCAATATTTGGGCTGAACTGAAGTTATATTATTCATTCAGTTCATGAAATTTTTTAAGCACTTTAGCAGAATTGAAGAAAAGTGTGCAATGCTTATGATCAAGTTTCTACTAATTACATGTAATTACAAAGTTGGCAGGAGTAAACACTACTAGTAACTTTAAAATAGAATGGCGCTCAGGGCTATTGGGTTTTATAAATTATTGGTTCAGCAGTTTGAGTCAAGCAGGCACATATTGCAAAGTAACAGTGAAAAAATAAAAAAAATAGATAAAAATATAAACATGACTTTCATTTACCAGTCGAGAAAAGAAACCGAAAGAAAATGGATGTCTTGATTCTATACATTTACATGGAAAAAATTCTAAAACCAATAGAAACCATTTGTTAAGTTGATATGGAGGCAAGCTAGTTTGAAAAGTTGTAGAAAATCAAATTTATAACATGATCATCAGGAAACAGAAAGCTAAGGATCACAAAGGGAATCCACAGATAATTATGGAAACAAGGTTGAACATAAAAGAAAATTTTGAGTGTGAGAAAGGGACATAATAAGATCCATGAAAAAAAATTCTTATGAATCCTAGCGTTACAATTTTGAGAAGGAAAAAAGTCAGTAAAAGTATTTATGAAAAAATTTCTTTTGGATGAAAATGGTGTTTATGTTTGCAAAATAATAATGTGCATTAGACATATGCTAGTACTTTCATTTAGTTGTACATTGTTTCTCAGGAGAGCGAAGCAGCCCATGGGCTTCTGTAATGAAGAAGGGTACATAAACAGGGTTGTCTCTAAGACCCGGGGAGCAGGGAATTCCCCCGCCAATAATGCCTTAATTACCCGGTTATTATTGCATTTCAAACACAATGTAGCTATAAGTAAGACGCCCAGACTCCCCTTCTACATTTTTATTTCTTCCTTCTACTTCAATTTTTAGAGACAACCCTGCATAAATCTTAATTAGCCCGGATAGTTTGATGACTTGTTCAATAATTACATCTCTCAATTTTAGTTTTTTCCTATTAAAAAGTATCCTTTGGGTGATAAAAGATCAAATCTGGATATCTGAGTAACCCAGAAGTGATGGTAATTAATTTACTTGTGTAACCATAGTGATCAGCTTATATTTGGGTTTGAGGCTAATGATTTTTGATTGATAGTACTGAATCTCAGGTCATCAAGCCCAAGGTTGACCTCTTTTGAGTGTTCCACTATGTTAGATGTCTATCTATTTCAGTAAGTTTTAGTTACGGGTTAATCGATCAATTTCTTTTTCTATTGACAACAATTAATCTATTTCAGTACGTCGATGATAACCTGTCTCTGATGTCAGTGGGCTTCCTATTGTCTAAAGCAGACGAAGCTGTCATATGGAGGGGTCCAAAAAAGAATGGTACTCGCTATAGCATGCCTTGTGATTAATGGTGTTAGTAATATTTAAAGACCATGCAGTAATTGTCTTAATTGATTTACGGAATTGTTAAAGTTCTGCAGCTCTTGAATTGTTCTAAGAGTTATGTATGAGAGCTATAATGGTATGATTTAATATGTTCTCCATTTACGCAGTTTATAATCATTGCTCTTGAGATTTTTCTTTGATAGATGTTTTACAAAACGAATACGTGTACAGAATCTGTTTTCCAACTACCGTGTTTGGGGAAATTTTAGATTTTGCTTTCTTCCCCCCCCCCCACATCAAACTGTCAGTCCTCTTATGATTTGGTGTTTTGTATTTTGTATCCCAAAGCCTTGGTGAGGGGATAGAGGGGATAGAAACACCCTGTGAGTTTGATGAAAATCACATATCATCACAAAACATGAAAGATTCTTTTTATTGCTTGTTTTAATTCTGTTTTTATGTATAATTCCCTATTTTAGAGGCTTTTTAATAAGAAAAATCCCAACATCATTTCAAATAATAATATGTAAAAATCTATTGTGATCAGCATAATATCAAAAAACTTTTGACATATGGTAGGCAATATCCACCACATATTCTGCTAAGCATCTGACAAAAATGGTCTGCCTTTTGATAGTAACTTTGTCTTGGCCAAAAATAAAGGATAGGGCAAGATTTTCACAAGTTTAAAATAACCATGTATTCAGTATTCATTAAAAAATTTGATCATTTCAATTTGTACCTTATAAAAATGAATGACTGCCATTCAAATATAACTTTTTGAGTTTTCCAATGCACTAGGTATGATTAAACAGTTCCTGAGGGATGTGGACTGGGGAGAAATTGATTACCTGCTGATAGATACCCCTCCAGGAACCTCAGACGAACACCTATCTATTGCTCAATACCTCAAAGAGAGTGATGTGGATGGCGCCATAGTGATTACAACACCTCAGGTAAAATGGAATCCCTCTGAGAGAATTATGGATGAAGTTACTTCAGCTTAATGATTTATAAGTCTTCCTCTATAGTAGAAGTCTTATTTTCAACAACAAAAAATGCACCATCCTGTCATGTCTCGAGCTAGAAATTAACTCATAGTCAAACTATTTTTTTTATTTTATTAAATATGAATTGATTATGCATTAGGGATATGCTTTATCCTTCTGGTGGGGGGTAGGGGTACTTCTTTGAATAAAGAAAGCATCCTTTTGTTTTGTCACTCCAGGAAGTGGCTCTTCTAGATGTCCGTAAAGAGATAACGTTCTGTAGGAAGGTGGATCTACCCATCATTGGTGTAGTGGAAAACATGAGCAGCTTTGTATGTCCCAAGTGTAAGGTGAGAACAATCCATACAGGGACGATTGTTTGTGATCAGTAAGAGTGGAGAGGTTATCTTTCTTGACTTAGGCAAAATGGGAGTTTATCCTTGTGATATGTCTTAACACAATGTGGGATAACTCTGTTCTATCTGGATTCTTTATATCATGTATACAAGGACATGTCATTATATATGCAAAAAGATGCAGCAGGAATCCTTTGACTTACGGAAAGAAACTACAATTTACTTGTTTAGATAACTTAAAAGATACATGTAGTATTTTATATTTTGTATCAAAGAACTGTTGTTATACTACAGATCTAAATATCTTCGAACTATTGGGAAAAAAAACCATTGAAATGATTTTCATATTATTTCACCATTCAATTAAGTGTATACAGGTTGTGAACAACTGTTCCAATTGGACAGAATATTTAAATCTCTTAATAGATAAATATCTTGATCTGCTCTCTCATCATGTATACAAAATATGTATATAAATTGTACACATTTGCTGTAAGAGGTTTTGAATTTCCGCATGAATAACTACTGTTATCCTCTGCTACGTGACAGGTATCTACTCAGATCTTCCCAGCTTCTACAGGAGGAGGGCAGAAAATGGCAGAGGACATGAACGTGCCATTCCTTGGTTCTCTCCCCTTAGATCCCAGGATAGGTAAAGCTTTTATACAGTTTGCAAAAACTTCTGCTGTTGTTTTCAAAATGAACTACATGTAGGTGTTTTCACTCTTACGGTGTTTAACAGCAGAAATACTTCTTTTAAAAAAAGTTAACCTTAGTAGACCTTAACAGTGCTGCGTAACCACCAATGTAAATAACCACTTCACACTAAGTATATGTAAAGGTATAGCAGAAGAAGGCTTATGCCTTTTTTCCTCTTCAGGCAAATGCTGTGATGAAGGGAAGTCTTTCCTCACCGAGGTTCCTGACTCTCCAGCGACCCAAGCATACAAACAAATCATGTCAAGTAAGTTTGCTGTACCCTTATTATTTAATGAAATTTCCATCATTTGATGCAGGGATGTATCACTGTGGAATCATTTAAACTTTTGTAATTTATATCGTCAATTTTTTAAATGTTTCTAGGGATGTATTTTCATTGTTTATTTTGTACATATATGGTAATGAATAATTATAAAGACTATATGCTTTATAATTCTTTTGGTATGTTGTTTCGCTGATGAGGGTTACCCTTTTACACAATTGATCCTTCACAAATTCTATTGATTCCACAGGGTCCTAAAATGTATCAGTGTTTGATGTCTAGTAAATGAAGATGTATACATGTATTATCATGATGTCATTCTTCATAATATTTTTATGGGAATTCTTGTTTTCTCTTTCAGAAATTGTAGAGTATTGTACTAAACGAAATGAAAATAGAGAAAGTGACTCGGGAGAAATGAAGACCAATTAATGAAGAACTGATCTACAATGACTGCTGTGTTTTTCTGTGCCAATTAGATCCACTAGTGCTTGCACTGCTCTTTTTTTATGATAAAAACACAATTGAACAAAACAGAACAAATCATGTTTTTGTTTTTTTTATCATTTGCAAACTACAATAAATTATAACTTATGAAATATATAAACAAAGCTAATGTTGATTTTTCAATATGCGAAAAGGAAAATAAGGGATCGTGGACTAGATGTTTTTGAGATTGGGCATCAGGTGGAGCACGGTTTGACGGAGCTTACAGGTGCGCTCTTCCTGCCTCTGTTTGGCCTGCTCCATCTCCAGCTGGCTCTTCTTTTTCTCCAGATTCTCCTCGTTGAGCATGGTCTTGAGCTGACTGGCCAGTCGACCGCTGGTACAGCGATGGAGCTCCTTGATCTCGTGTTCCTGCTTCTTGTGGTTCTCGTCTAATATCTTGGCCATGGCCTCCTCCTGGGAGATTTTGAGAATGGTATCCAAGGGGCCTTTTCGGAACCGCCTCGTGGCTCTGATTACGGTGGTGGCACGTTTGAAGGTTTTCATCGCCTTCATGGCGCGGCCAAAACCAGCTTTACCCAGACCAGATTTGACAGGCTTTTTGTCTTTTGGAGTCTCCTCTGAAATTGAAATGGTTTGAGTATCAATAAGTGTATTGTAGGGCTACATATGATTATACACCAATTGTTCATGGAGGTAAAAGCATAAAGCTACAGAATACACGCTAAAGATTGATACCCTATAATGTCGTAATTTGAAAGATAAGATAAAGTTTGAGCCCTAAAAAATGGAATTCTTTCATATTGTTGGTTTTCAAGAACTTTGTTTGTGGAAAAATACATCACAATGATGCAAAGAAAACATTTTCCTACCTTTATATAACTTTAATACCAAGAAAGATATATATATTCCTGGAAAAGCACTCCCCTCCCCCTAAAAAGACTAAGGTTTCTGTAGCTACTGCTTACCAATATTGAGGCCGAGCTGTTGGCTGATCTTCCTGCCTACAGGGCCCGCTACTCCAGTGATGGCGGCTACTGAGGCGGGCTTGATGACAGGAATGGCCTCCAAGTTGACTGTGCTGGTACCAGAACTGAAATACATGTACATGTATTTACACAAAGAATTTGCCAAAATTTAGTAAATATTGAACAAGGTGGTTTAGATGTAGATAATTATTTCACCGTAAACTTTTATGATGGATGGTGAAAATGCATAATGTATTGTGCAATATGATTGGATTGTGCAAATCACCAAAATAAAAAAAAAGAAAGAAAGACAAATTGTGATTTATCCTTTACATGTAAACCAATAAAGTCTGGTCCAGCGTGTATGTTTTTATATTTAAAAAAAAATGTTATTATTTTCCTTAATTAAAAAAGTCGAGACCATTGTCTCTAAATTTATCTTTTAAGCGTATAATACCTGTGGTTCTCCGTCACACAGCGGAGCAGATCCGACACCTTGGTGGACTTGAATTTCTTGTCTCTCTGGTTGCAGGAAAAGCCGTGCTCGGCATTGGGATCAATTGTGACGTTCGGACACATCTCCGACGTCACTGAAATAATGTACAAAATAAACTAAAATCTTTTTTTTTTAAATGTTGAGAACGCCCCAGTTTAAAAATAAAAATGTAAATTTTAGGAAAAAGTTTTATGAAAAATATCAGAAACGTAAATTGACTCGCTTGAATTCTTTTCTTGTTCGAACTTCAATTCACCGCATGTAAAATGTACATTTACTAAACAATCAGTTTGATGATATTAAGCGTAAAAAAAAATATACATAATAAAAATGTGCTTATCAGGCTTGTAATGTGTTTCTAAGGAGCGACAGCGTCATATTTACTGGGTGGGTGTAAAAACTAAATTTACAACATGACAGCAAAACCAATTTCATCCTCTCTTTAAAATCTTTGACCCCCCCCCCTTTCTTATTCCAAAAAAAGGTCACTAAAACAAAAAATCCCTCGAGCCCTTTTCTCATCTGATTCTCATTTTTTTTATGCCGTCTCAAGAAAGGGGAAGGGGGGGCTCCTTAAATTCGTAATGAGTAAGACAGTATCTGATGCACGTTCATACCTGCAGCCACGGACAGGGAGGATACGGAAGACTCGCCCACGTTTTTGATTGGTTTACACATCCAGTCGGTCTTCCTGATACCAGGTATGGACGGCCTGAGATCCGGCTCATAACTCAACATCTTACGCAACAAATTCCTACAGGCTGTAAGACAACAAGAAATGTTTTTTATGGCTAAAAAGTCAATTTAGGTTTTTTAAGGGATCTAGAAAGTGTGTGTTGTGTTTACAGTTACATGTAGTTGGTATTTTTTGCGGTTTCATACAAACACATGTATGTGGGAGTACAAATGAGTAGAACCCATTTATTACGAAACCAATCAACGGAATATACCGGTTATTCGTCATAATAGGAATGAAATGAATTTTTATCTGGTGGGTTTGGGTGCCTTTAATCTAAGTACCTTTTGAGACGTGGCGATGGAAGTGAAGCCTGTCTTGCATTGCCAGCCTCAAGATGTCCACGTCATCATCACGAAAGGGCAGCTTCCCACACAGCATGGCGTACAGACAAACACCTAGGGCGAAAATCAAACTACATGTGAAAGATATATTTTACATAGGAAAATAAATATCTCTTAATTGAAATACTTATTACCGTACCTGATTATTATGTATAGGCATACAATGATAGCGCAGTTGGAGCGCAAAAATTTAATGTCGCGAAAATAAATTATTTCGCGCTATATTATTAACACATTTTTAACTAAAAAAATAACCTCTGAATCATTATATATCATTAAACAAAAGTTTTGCCCCGTTAATAGTTTTATTCATCCAATAAAAAGGATGCGATAGTCTTAATATTCTTTTAGTATGAGGTGGCCAAGTACGGTCCGTCGGGGTGATCATATCCAATAAAGCTCGAAGAGCTTTATGACAGATTGATAGAATGATTCCTTATTTCTTATATTTATATCATTTTCCCCAATTGTTCAATTTAATATTAAAATTATTGACTATTTGTTACAAATTTGATTCGTAGTGTTATCCCCCAGACACTAAAAAAGGTACTATATGTAAATGTTTGGTGTTATTGAACACTATAAAGTATTTTAGATTAAATTAATCAATATTTCGACCATTCCCAGTATTGTTTATATCAAAGTTACTATTCGTGGTTAATTTATTATTTATTATATAGTGATTACGTTGTATAATACACTAGAACTATAGAAGTTTTAAAAAAAGTCCGATCGACTGCCGAAAGTTTTCGAGTGAAGATAACTTTTTAACAGTAATAACTTTGTCATTATTTTTTCCATTTTTTTTTAATTTTTGAAAATTCAGTTGTTTGCGGATCTATTACAAATTTAATTTTCGTGCAACTTAAAAAAAATCCCAATCGACCAACCAAAAGTTTGAACAAATATTCAGACGGGACAAATATACAACTTTTTAAAAGTGGTCGTCTCGCGGAATGCGTCGAACAGTGACAGTTGTATACTGAGTTAATTTCCAGCAGCCTACCCATGCTCCAGATGTCTGCCTGTGCCCCATCATACTGCTTTCCCTCCATCACCTCTGGCGCCGTGTACACGTACGAACCACAATTTGTGTTGAGAAGTTCCGATTTCTTCACGTGTCGAGCAAGACCAAAATCTGTCAAAAAGGGGATAATTTATATCACTGTATGACTATAATACGGTATCATAATCGATATCCTCACATTTCAAAGAATAAAAAACATACAACTGTAGATGTATACATCGTTATGAAAGCGCTTGTCCTGTTTTTTTTTAAGGGTGGGGGCATACCCTACCCTACCCCTTTCCTCCCTTTAGAAACAATAAATTTTTTGAAACTTGTTTTCAAATAGACTTCGGGGTCACTGAAAGGATTTTAATCTGCATACAATGTACATACCTATATACCCCCCTCTGTGGGGGGGGGGGGTGAATTGTGTCCTTTTCATATTTGTGAACTATGTTTTTATTTTTTCTCAACTTTGCAAATTCCAACTGGAAGTGGGTATGTCCCCCCCCCCCCCTCTCCAATATAAATCCGTGCATATTATTCACATACAAAAAGTCTTCAAATTTTCTGAAATTTTATCACTTACCTATTAATTTAAGATTGAAGCAGGAATCCAGCATCAGATTTTCCAATTTGATGTCTCGGTGACAAATGTTTTCTGAGTGGAGGTAGGCCACAATGTCCAAAAGCTGATGGAAGAATCGCCTGGCGTCAGGCTCTATCAAATGGCCCAGGTTGTTGACGAAATCCAGGAGGTTCCCGCGGGGGAAAAGTTCCATGACCAGGTAAAAACAGGAAGGAGACTCGAAGACGGCGAAAAGTTCGACCTGAGTGAGGGGGAAGATGTGAACATAAAAAGCATATACATGTATATTGTATATATACGGTCCGGTGTCTGTTGGAGGGAGGGGGGGGGGGCAATTTTTATCTATACATGTACACGATCGATATGATATTATTTTTGTTTATTTCACAACAATTATTTAAATTGTTTTAAAATTCCCCCAAAATACAAAGATCGCGATACAAATGAAATGCATAGATAGGAATCAGAATAAAAAAAAGAAGATATAAAGCATGCATGTACTATTTTTTAAAAAGAGGTATTAAGCTTGTAATGTTGTCTTGCTTTTGTATTTATACTCACAATTCCGGGATGCTGGATCTGTTGAAGAATAGCTATTTCTCGGGGAACAAACTTTTTCAGTACTTCCATTTGAAGTTTGTTCTTTTTGATAATTTTTACGGCAACATCGATGTTCTCTTTTTGCAGATGTGCAACCTTTGTTTTGGAAAATTCGCAGGTTGCTATTGTGTCTTTGAATATGTATCCATGCTGTTCCAAAGAAGCTCGTGCCTTCTTATTGGGCTTCCATAATTCCCCTTTTGTGTTTAAATGAGTTTCTTCTTCAAGATGTATAATGTTATTGTTCGATTCCATGTTCACCACTTGTGTTTACATTCGTTGATTACGAGACGAACATTGTGACGTTGTCAGAATAGTTGATTGTGACGTCACATTCTGTCTTGGAATTGGAATTGGAATCAAGTCTATGATTATAATAATCGATTTGGGGAAATAAAACTTTAAATAAACATAGATATATATATATATATATATATATATATATATATATATATATATATATATATATATATATATATATATATATATATATATATATATATATATATATATATATATATATATATATATATATATATATATATATATATATATACACAATTTGGTTTGGATAATCTAACTTTGATTAAATCAAATTCATCAAATTTATATTATCTTCTAAAACAACACCCCCTTCGTTTTTTTATTGATAAGAAACATGAAAATTGATGCACACTGGGTTTTTTTTTTTAAATCAGACTATTGGCATATTTCTATTAATTTAGAAATAAAAATCACAATGAGAAAATCAAACTGCTTGAAGAGTAATTACACAGTCACACATTTTACAGTTTACATTCATCTATAAAAATAACAGTGTGGTGCTGTGTAACATCCTTTTATGGGAACATCTTACATCGTTCTTACATTATTGTTATTTACAAAAAAGGATGTCATATGAGTAACAGAATGATTCACTGAGCCAACGCGAATGTCATTTGATCAAATTACTAAACATTTTTCTAAATATAGTTAAAATGACGTCACAAGGTAGATCTCCGAACTAAAAATAGTAGCTACGGAAGGTAGCTCCACAAGATGGCGGAACACAAGAAGTTTCTTGAGGAATTGATTCGAAGACCAGGGAATGGTGTGTGTGCAGATTGTGGAAAAGAAAGTATGTATTAGACACTTTTTGGCATAGTTTCAATTATCCTTAAAATCAATGTAATCCAAAATACATGAGTTTGACAGACGTATCATTGAAAATTTTTTTTACCGCTTTTCTTTCAAAAACATCGCATCAGTATTATCCTGATAGTTCTTGAATTGCGTTCCCGAATGACTTAAACTGAAAAAATATTCTGGGTGTAAGGTTTAAGCTGTTTTCAAGTTTTACAAGGGGTGGTGTCACTGTTTGTAACTTTCATTTTGACTGTGCACACCTTTGTCGTTTTTTTTTTTTTTGAAAAATGAAAGCTTGTAACGTTTTATTTATTAAATCATAATATTAACAAATGCACTGCTTAAACCACTCAGGTGAAACTTGAATTAAAAGTATTTCTTAGATTATATATTTATGGATTTGTGTCTTTGACATATTGGCAATTTACTTAACTTGAGGCTGCAAACCCCAAAAAGCATACATTGGAATACAAAGTCAACATGGTAAAATGTAATGTATTTCCAATATAAAATATGGCCATCAGTTTCAGAGTTAACCTGCTCCAAAAATCTTTACCATCCAAAGCATCCAAAACATATTAAACATAAAATATACATAAAATGGCGATTTTTTAACATTTACTTGTATGAGATGAATAAATTTTATGCCTTTCTGAGTCTGGCACATCACAAATAAATAACTGATTAAGCTTATATGGTTGATGCTACGTGATTCTTTAATACATTGTGCTACATTTGTTCTGTAGCTGTCTGTGAAAAATTGATCAGGAGCGCAAATTATGCATATGACAACCTTTCCAAAACACACAACTGACATTGTCAGATATAGCAACAATGTTAAAGAAATGACAATGTAGTTTTTCCTTTTTCTTCAGTCATAGAATCTTAAGATCGTTTGGTTTTATGAAATGTATAAGTGAGAATTTAAGATTTAAGTTATTGTGAAATGAAAAAGAGAAAGTGAAAATTCAATATTTAAGTTATTTACGATCATTTGAAACAAGTATGGATTTACTAAATTGTTAATACAATTAGCGTATAATTTGCACATTTCAATGAATTATCAATGATGTTTTTATTATGACTGGATATTAAGCATGTAACACTCCCCTTCTTAAAAAATGATTTATGAGGTTTTGATAGGTCTTGAGTTGATAAAAGTCTAGGAATTACCTCCATAAGCTCAGAGTGCAGAACTTTGCTCACCTTTTGATATCTCAAATTTTTCACAGGGATATTTCCCCATACCCCCCCCCCCCCTGTATATTTGCCACATAGATGTGACCTTCAGTGTGCAGTGCTGAATTTCCCATTTATAGATATATATTTAAAAAAAAAGGTTAAAAAAACATAATATGATATATCTAGATCCCTGCATTTAATAAAGGTTCGTTTACCTAATCTTCTCTTCTTTGCATTTAACTTAATGTTAAATTTGCAGGAGAAATTACATACCAGTAAACAGAGAGAGAGAGAGAGAGAGAGAGAGAGAGAGAGAGAGAGAGAGATATTTTGATAGAATTATGACTGTCACAGTATTAAGCAAATGCTTAAAGAAATGACAACATTCTGTATTTGAAGCCATTGAGTGTGTATTACAGGACATGCTAAAATGAATACACACACCAACATTTTATTATCCAACGTCGTATCTAAAAAAGATACCGCTAAATGCAAATAATTATATGCATTTGTATGTACATCCATCAGATAATTGAAGTGCTAAATTAACATATAAATTGATAATAATTCTTGCACTTGTGTAAGCTTTCATTTTGTAATTGAAGTGCTAAACTACGAGTGTATAATTATAGTATAGTATGTAAGCAAGCTAGTGTAAGGAAATTTTTGTTGTACATGTATTCCATATGATATAATGGACAAAACACAAACTCCAACTCTAAGTACATATATATACAGTATTTTTTAGTGAATGCAATAAATATTGACTGCATGGTCAAAACAAGTGGTTTTGATTGTATAAAAAAAGTAAAAGGTTAAAATAAAGGAAATGAAGGGTATTCATATAGCACTGGAAATTAAGTGTTTCAAAGTTGAAAGTACTAAGGGTACATTTAATTGATCAAATATCGAAATAGGTTTTGAATAATTATACAGATATGATTGATAAAGAGTTTGAATGGATGCATGTTTAGAGAAATATTTTGAATATAAATAGAAGACAAGTTAAATTTATTTTAAATTCAAAGAAAGTAGGAAGAAAACGAACAATATATGCACATGCATGCAACAAAAAACACCTTAGTGACAGTTTCAGGGAAAAAATATGCGAGATTAAATGATATTCAAATAACAATTGGGATTTGATTTGAGTTTGATTATATTCCTATCAGATTTTATTTATTTTTAGTTTATTAAGTTCACGTTGATCAACATTGATCAACCAAACAAGGAAGAGTTAATGATCAAATTGCACACACAGACTAGTATATATATATCTACTCCAAATGAAGTATCGTTCAAGAGCCAAGAGTGGCATGCACCTTTCGAATCTAAAATTTGTACCTAAAATAGAAAAGAGGAAACCTGCACCATGGTGCATGCTTTGATCTTCTCAAGATCGTGGTACTAATTTGTTGAATTCTTGAAAGTCTCTCAGAAAACATCTGTTTACAATGTAGACTTTATATTATGAATCGTATCATTTTGATCAAATGTTTACATGTAGTAATACTAGTAGATAAAAATTTTGATTTTCATGTTTAGATGGTTTTCTTTTAGAAAGCTTCTTTAAAGATTAAAACTGTCATATATGACTTTGACTGCAGCGGCTGGATGAAACTTTATAATAATTTTATGCGGATGGTCAATGTGACAATGGAATCAAACTATGTATTAATTAGAGCATTTTTTTTATCTCGCACACACTTCCTGATGAAGATAACAGTAAATAAAAACAACACACAAAAGGTGAAGGCCAGGTTCAATGTATGTGTAGGTGTATGCAGTTATAGTATGATAAATTTAGGTAAATTCATGCATACATACAAGGTTTAATGTGAGTTGTCCTTACTACCAATTCATCTTAACTTTAATGAAACTTGGAGTGCTTAGCTACATAGTGACTGAGACAAAAAAAAAACTACATACAGACTTAAGGGTGAATAGTTGTACTGTAAGAGTATACTTTTTACAGTGTATACAAACTTAGAATAAGCACATGTGTACTCAGCACCTCATCTAAAATAACTAGATAAAAAAAAAACAGAAAGGAAAATAAACAACCTCAAACTGGGTCAAATGGTCTTCATCAAACAATGTGGTATTAATGTGTGCAGGCATCACATGTAACATAGACATTGTACTGTTTTGTGGGGGTTTTTAGTTATATCATGTTATAAGGCATTTCTATGTGACGAAACGTAAATATTTTAATTCCTACCCAAGTGAAACTATTGCTTGAATTACAGATACAAACCATGATAGAGTAAGCAATTCTTTCCTCCTTGTAATTTGCATGTAAAACTGACCACTAGACTGAAGACTGTACCCCTACCAGACATGTAGATATTGGAATTAAAACCTCTGTCCTTTATTCAGTTCACTTTTAATAATAAATACAAAAAAAAAATTGTAATTAAAACGTAAATTTTTAACCAAAGGGAGGTAACAAATATAGTGACAGTTTATTATGACAACAAATAAATTGATCAGTACCGTAATATATCATGTATAATACGCACTCGTGTAAAATAGGCACCCCCCAAAGTTGACCAAAAAATGGAGAAAAAAACAGCAGGTCCTATGTATAACACGCACCCAAAAATGGTGAAATCAACGGCCACCTTGTCCTCTTAAACTATCGATGTTTTATAATAATTTTATAATCCATGCGCAATTTCTTTAATTTTGTGATCGGAACATAGGCCTAGCACATCAATGAAAATCGACGGCCACCATTTTTCCAAAAAGCCTAGCTATTAATGTTCAATGATAATTTTATAACCCAAGTGCAATTACTGTAATTTCGTGATCGGAACATGGCCCAAGCGATATTAGAGTCAAAGTTCTTAAAATTTTACTTAAAAGGGAAGGCATGATTTACATGGGCGGTATCAAATATCATTTGACACTTCGTAAAGAGTTTCTTATACAACAGCGGAGATGTTGAAGATCATCATATGTAGAGAAGAATGGCAACCGAGCTTAATTAGTGCTTAAAAGTAATAATGTTTGCAGATATAAACCAAAACATCATCAAAAGAAATGATTCAATTGATAAATTATAGTCAAACTCTTTGATTGTTGTTAAATAAACATTGTGAAGAAACTTATGTATGTCGTATATCGTCATTATCAAGTCATACAAATGATCGATGTATTTTTAGCAGTGTCTATGTAAAGTAATAACGTTTAACTGCATAACTGGACATGAAGTAATCAAGTTTAATAAAATCAGAATAATCGCTAATCTTCATGCACTTGAAAATACCCTGTGAAGTCCGACACAAGACAGGTGCATACCGCTGACACCGGAATTGTTAAACAAACACTGACCACGCGCCGAGTCAACAGGTGGCTGCTTACGTAATGGCGAATACACTGGCGATATTTAAACTTGTTTGATGCAAGAAATAGTGTTGAGAGAGGGTAATTATTTCAATACATATATTGGAAATAAAACTAAGAATAAGGTATTTCTGGTGCAGTTACTTTAGTATACACTCACACAACTTGCATAACAGACTATATCGGCAATCATTACTCCTGTGGTATCAGAATCACAGCTTGAAAAAAGGGGGTAAATTTTTTGTCCTATGTACAACAAGCACCCCCACTTTTGATCAAATTTTGGCTGAAAGAAGTGCGTGTTATACAAGCGACATTATGGTAGTTTGAAATCTTTTTACCCTAAAAAGTAGTATCGTGATATTGTGTCACACAAAATCATCCTTTTGTTCTGTATGCACTTTAAAGTTTGCAATGAAAGCATCTTTCATAATAAAAATACTAGTATGCACATGCAATGATATTTATTCCGAGGTAAAAATTGTTATTTGTAATCAAAACAACTATGTCATTACAAATTCCAAGGGCTAATAGATCTCCCATCTATACTACTATATTAAAATAATAGACTCGAATTTTTTAGCTTTAATACCGATAAATCGGAAGAGTGCTGTCTTTTGTTTTATATATTTTCAACATCATTGGTACTTGAAGATTACCAATTTGTTTTTATTTTTTCTCAATCAGGCTTCTTTAATTAATAATCAACGAAAATTCTTCAAAAAATTCCGGAAATCATCTGAATTTTTTGGATTTTATATTCTTGCGCATGCGCATTACATTCACGCTAAATCACTAGAGGCTCTTTATTTTATGTTTCCACAATATCATATTTGCATGGATAAACTTGGAAACGATAAAACAAATGTGTGTTAATTTTCATTGGGAATTTTTTTAATGTTAATCGAAGAAAATACAGGAGATAACTCTAAGACAGTGCATTTACTTGAAAAAATCCCGAGAGTTTTGAATGTCAACAAGATGTGTAAAAAACGTTGTTGAAATATGTTGGATACTGCAATTATAGATTTAAACTTTTCGAGGAAAGGTATTTACAGCTTCAAAATGGTTTTTGTGAACAATTTGAATGCTATATTCAATGCAACTTAATTTTCTCCAAAGTCGTTTTGGAGCGATTCAGCAATTTTCTGCTACATTACGGGTATATGGAAGGCATTTCATCGTGGGAACCCACGGGTTTTCTATTCGTTACACTGCAGTGTAACGGATAGAAAACCCGTGCGTTCCCACGATGGAGGCATTTTGACTGTGATGAAGGCATTTCGCGAGACACAGTTAGATTATTCCAACTCAGCAGAGTGTAGTGAAATTAATAGCATTATTGTAGGCTTGAAGTTTCGTTATGCAAATGTCAACAATATAAGGTGTTTCGATGAATGTATTTTGTAAATGCCAGATATCATATGCATTGTCAACCCGTGCACGCACGGGTAAAAGTCTAGTAAATTTTTATAACATACAATTACCTTTGTATTGTGCAAGTTAAAATGGAGGGTGATTCTATAATTTAATTATATATAGCAGAAGGGTTGGATCCCCCGATCTTATATACATGTATAAACCCACTTGCAAGATAATGTTATTTAGTTTAATTGGTCCTATACTTCGTACTAAGTGAGTTCAAACTTGAAACATTGTTTTTTAAGTTATACTCCCTGGCAATGGTTATACATATTAAGATTTTTTTTTAGAAAATACATACACTGGTTTTATGGGAAGGGAAAAGACATTGACTAGCCATCATGTAAAAGGTTGATTTTTTTTTCAGATCTTATACATGAACTCTTCATTACTTAATAAAGAAATATTGCAAGTTTTCCAAACAAGCTTGGTAATTCCTTTTCAGTACTTTCAATACTTTGATTTAAAAAAAAACCAAACAAACATATATCCATTCTAAGACAGATTGCTTTTTATTAAACATATTTAAAACTGGATCATGGATCATGTAGATATCTGTCTTGTCAGTTTATATACAAATAACAATTTTTATTTAAGAAGTACAGGGAAAAATACCTAGTAGATGTAAATATGAGTATATCAAAATAAAATCCTCTATCATTTTTCTTGCTTTGTTACTCTATAGACCATTGGCAGAGGTCTACTATAAACAGGTGACTGTTGTGGCCTATGGGCCTCTTGTTAATGCTTTTATTTAAGAGGAAATGTCAGACTTTTAATATTTTATGTGCAATATAATTATCTAATGACAGATGTCAAGAAAGGTCAGGTAGATTTTTATTTTATTTTTGATAAAAAGAATATACCGGTATTTTTTGACAATGAAAATCAAAATATACTTGAGTACAACAAAATTTTACTTGGCACATATTTTAATTTTTATGAAATGTGGAGATTACTGTATACAGGATTAATTTTGTCCGATGTTTATTTCACCCTTCTATACTTGCAAACGGTTTATCCCAGCTGTCTTGAATTTACCCAGAAACAGTAAGAAATAGATACTCGGTTTATTTAAAAATTGTTCTGAATTCCCCAAGTCTTAAATTTGCCAGCTGACAATGAAAGCGAAAGGGGCTAAAATAAAATGATGCAGTCTACAATATGCATGTACTCCACCACATGCATGTATACTCTACTGGACAAAAAAAAAGTTAAAATGAAACATGCTGTACATTTATTTGATACCTTTTCTAGTGTTGTCATGATGATCGCTTTTTTATTGATGATCAGTTGGAAAGGTTGTCAATTTCTGATAATCGATTTGAGATTTTATAATCGGCTTATTACATTGATACTACACCTACATGTACCATTTTCTGTATTTAATGAAATAAAAACTGTTGCACACTGGGTTTTTCTTTATTTCAATTTTGAAAGATATGCAACATTTTTTATAATTAAAAACAATTCAGCATATGCCTTATAAGCTTTAATACGTAAATGCAAAAAGCACTTATATATTTTAAATTAAACCACAGCATAAAATTTAGTGCCCCATCTTAATGAATTTAATACAATTTGTTACAGATTTGATTATTGGTCGATCCTCAGTTGGTAAAAGACAACCAATTCTGCCGATTAATCGATTATGATTTTCAACCGATTTGACAACACTACCTTGTTCACTGCTCTCTGTGCTTATGTTTTAATCATGCTAATGGTATTCTGTTGCAGATCCAGAATGGGCGTCTTGTAATATAGGAGTCTTCATCTGTCTGGATTGCTCTGGAGTACATCGTGGATTTGGAACTGATGTGAGCCGGGTCAAATCCATACGACTGGATAATTGGGATGCAGACCAAGTAGAGGTAATTGCATAAAGCCTTACATGGGGATGTGTTCAAAATATAATATTTACATTTTCAACTGTTTTTTTCTGTGATAACATTACCAATCAATTTTGAAGCCTATAACCCAATAATTTCATAAAAGATGAGCGACACAACTGGGCATGTCTTATAGCTTCACTAAAAGACTTTATTGGCTGTAATACATAGCATGTGCTACATGAAAAAAAATAGTGATTTTAAAATTTTGTTTTAAACTGTATATAGATATTTGAAATAATAAAAATAATAAGAAATCATTCAAATCTTTGAATATTATGAGGTGATAATTTCGGTTGGGTGTGGTCAAATCTTTCATAATCAGAGCCCTTTGGGCTTTATTATATTTGACCACGCTTAGACCGAAATTATTACCTCATAATACTTAGAGGGGCATGGTGACGATTTTGGTCAAAAATTATTTTTTCGATTTTAATGTTTAAAATGCTTCAGTGAGGCATTTTTAATAGGCAACCAAAATTTGAGTGTCATTTGAAGAGTTATAAGCGAGTTACAGTCTAGCTTACAAATCCTCGCTATGTAAACAAAGACTTTGTTTACATTTTGAATGTTGATGTGAAAATTCCGGTTTTAGACCTAAAATGAATGTGTTAATCATTAGGAACTGTTTATTCATGCTTAATAATGAATAATAAGATAAACAAACCTGCTTGAAAATTTTTTTTACTGGTATGTAAACAAAAACAGGGCACGAGCTTTATTTGCATGACGAAGAATTGTGAGCCCTGTATCTTGCTTAAAACTCAACGACTGGCACCCAAATTTCATTTTATCATTAGAAATGCATTCCTAAAGCATTGCAAATAATAAAAACAGAAAAATGAAATTTGACCAAAATCGTGACCATGCCCCTTTATAAGAATGATTTCTTATTCCTTAAATATTTACATTTGCATATATGCTTCCTTATATGAAGGTATAGAATAACGAAAACATTAAATTCAGTGTGAACTTTTTCATTACGTCACAATGATGATCGCATGCACTTATCGTTTGACAGTTTTTATTGTAAACATAAAAACACTATTATATTAATGATTCTGAACGATTTGCTTTTCTCAAATGTATATATAAGTAATTAACAGCATGGCATGTTGTGAACAACCAAGTTTATATCCAGGTGAACTTTTTAACTTGCTGTTTTCTTAATTTCTTAATTAATTGATACCTGATGCAGTTTGAAAATAAAGTTTATTTACATGACATTTTTGTAAAAATGTTGCCATAAATATTTTGATTTATATTAATAAGATTTATGAAGAATTGAACTGCCTTTTTAGCTCACCGAGACGAAGTCAAGGAGAGCTTATGCTATACCCTCGGCGTCGGCGTCGGCGTTCGGACCTGGTTAAAGTTTTTGTTGCAGGTCCTGTATCTAAGCTATTACTTGTCCTATCTTCACCAAACTTGCATGAATGATGCATCTGGACCTACTTATGGACTTGAAAGACTTGGATGCTGAATCTGGGTCCTAAATTTCAGATGCTGGAGGAGGTTAAGGTTGTTGGACCAGGTTAAAGTTTTTGTTGCAGGTGCCCTTTGATAGCAGTATCTTAGTTACTGCTGGTCTGTACTTCACCAAACTTGCATGGATGGTGTGCCTTATGATACTGATGCACCAGACAGGCTTGAGTGCTGAATCTGAGCTATAGGTTTCGGATGCTGGAGGAGGTTAAGGTTTTTGGAGCAGGTTAAAGTTTTTGTTGCGGGTGCCCATTGATAGCAATATCTAAGTTACTACTGGTCCTAACTTCACCAAACTTGTATGGATGATGCGTCTTATGATACTGATGCACCTGACAAGCTTGAATGCTGAATCTGAGCAATAGGTTTCGGATGCTGGAAGAGGTTAAGGTTTTTAGAGCTGGTTAAAGTTTTTGTTGCAGGTGCCCTCTGATGATTAATCTTAGTTACTACTGGTCATAACTTCACCAAACTTGTATGGATGGTGCGTCTTATGATACTGATGCACCTGACAAGCTTGAATGCTGAATCTGAGCAATAGGTTTCGGATGCTGGAAGAGGTTAAGGTTTTTAGAGCTGGTTAAGTTTTTGTTGCAGGTGCCCTCTGATGATTATATCTTAGTTACTACTGGTCCTAACTTCACCAAACTTGTATGGATGGTGCGTCTTATGATACTGATGCACCTGACAAGCTTGAATGCTGAATCTGAGCAATAGGTTTCGGATGCTGGAGGAGGTTAAGGTTTTAAGAGCTGGTTAGATAAAGTTTTTGAAACAGGTGCCCTCTGATGATGATATCTTAGTTATTACTTGTCCTTACTTCACCAGACTTCCATGGATGGTGTGTCTTATGATACTGATGCACCTGACAGGCTTGAATGCATAGTCTGGTTTCGGATGCTGGATAAAGTTTAGTTTTTAGGAACAGGTCACATGTTTAATAGATGATAGTACTATTTCAAACTTGCATAGTTGATTTAACTGTTATATGAATGAATCGCAGAGGTAGCTTCAGATGCAGAGCTTGATCTCCATTATCAAGGATGCTAAAAAATAAATCTTAGTTATTACTGGTCCTAACTTTACCAAACTTGAATGGATGGTGTGTCTTATGATACAGATGCACCTGACAGGCATGGATGCTGAATCTGAGCCATAGGTTGCGGATGCTGGAGGAAGTTAAGGTTTTAATTGCTAGTGCCCTCTGATGATGATATCTTAGTTATTACAGGTCCAAACTTCACCAAAATTGCATGGATGATGCGTCTTATGATACAAATGCACCTGATGGGCTTGAATGCTGAATCTGAGCCATAGGTTTCGGATGCTGGATGAGGTTTAGTTTTTTGGAACAGGTCACATGTTTTATAGATGATAGCTTGCATAGTTGATTTAACTTTATTATAAATTAAATGCAGAGGTTGCTTCAGAAGCAGAGCCTGATCTCCATTATCAAGGATGCTAAAGAAATCTCCTACCTCACTCAAACCAGCTCGATAGATAGATGTGTTTGTTGATAAATGATATAACATGATTCCTATGATAAAGTATTGTATGATATGAAACAATATTGCTTGATATGATACAATATGATATCATATGTTATATTATAAAAAAGTTATACGATACGATATGATATTGTATCAATTTTTTTGATATTTTATGATATGATTATGTATCATGATATTGTTATGTATAGTATTGTATATTATGATACAATATTGTATAATATTATATTGTATTTTTAATTTATTATTTTATCACATGATACAATTACATAAGATATTGCAAAATATTATATTGTATCCTATGATACAATATTGTATATTCTATAATATTGTATCATACAATATTGTATAATATGATATTGGTTTCAGTAATATAGAATTATATCACATGAAATTGTATTATATGATATTGTAATATTATATAATATTGTATCATACGATATTGTATGATATGATATTGGTTTATATGATTTACTATCATATCACATGAAATTGTATTATATGATATTGTAATATATTTTATTGTGTCATATGATGCAATATGTATAATATAATAATGTATTTTATAATATTTTACCATATCACATAATATTGTATCATTTGATAAGATACAATGTTGGAATCAAATTATATTGTATTATATGATATAATATCATATAATGTATCAAATATGTTTCAGTGTCATTCAATACAATATCATTCTATATTATACACTATAATATCATGTTTCAGTGTTATGATGTATTATGTAATATGATATTGTAATATGATACTATATTGTATTATATTTTATGATATTGTATTATGTGATCAAATACAATAAGGTATAACACAATACAATGTCATATCATACGTTACAATATCAAATCTCATTATTGTCTATTACGGTATTTTATTTATTATATGATATTTATTATATTAGAAATATGACATGATGCAATATTTAATTTTATATCATTGTATTGATTAACATATTAACATATGATTATCATAAAAAAATTTATCAGATGATATACGATATTTTGTCAAAACAGAATCCATGAATATCCAAGATGATAAAGTATGATTTTCATATAAATTGATAAAGGTGGTCTTATGAAGGTGATGTCTCATAAGGGTGATGATCCGTCTCGGTGAGCTTAGTAATCTATGATTACCTATGTTTAATTATATGAAATACTGGTATAAAAGAGTTGATTTTGAAATTTTATATACAGTATAATTTGAATAAACCATATATTGTGAAAATTAATAGTCAATTGATTTTTTTCTTAAAAATTCAAGAGTATATGTGTTACTTAGTAATTATTTGCAATTATATAAATAGATATCAACATTGTTTAAGTTTTAGAATCATTTTATTAAACAAGAGCTTGGACTTTGGATAGTTGTGTCAATTTGACAAACAGCATTGTGAGTAGGCCTGTCTATTTCATTGCTGGCCATTCAGCCATGGCACTTTGAAATCAAGATTTGTCTGGCTTTTGAGTTAAGACTATGCAATCGATGTAAATTTCGCTTGAAACCAGCATCATTTTGAACTTGTTTTGATGCAAAAATAGATAGTCACATCCCACTTAAAGTCTAAGGCCTTGTTAAAATGGTTCTGCATGTACTTTTAGTTTAATTTCTCTGAATACAACTGACACACATGATATAATGATTGCTGTCTATATTGATTTGTGTCATAACTTTCAAATCATGTATTTATAAGTGCAGATTGTTTCCTCGAAATGTCAGAGGGCACCAGAGATATATTATCTAAGAGTTATTTTGTTCACAGTATACCTGATATATGTACGTGTCATTGATATAATTATGCTTTTAGTTTTAAGGAAGAAAAAGCACTGGTTTAGGGGTTTCAATCTTATAAATTTCTCAAGCTTTCAACTGGCATATGATTCCATGTTTGGAATGATATAACTTCTCTTGATTTTTTGTTGTCTTTGTAATGAAAAATTCTTACTACTCTGTGTTAAGATTAATGGTACCCTTAAGCTCATAGCATTTCAATAATTATAGATTTACATTAAAAAACAAACCAAGTAAGAATTAATATCCACTTTATATCATTTTTATTTAATGAGTTCTTAATGTTGGCCATACCGCCACAGGCAGGATAAGTAATTTTCACTGATGATGATCAGAGGGCCAACCTGTAAATTATTCAATTCAATATATTTTTCAGTTTCATGGCAATTAACTCAAATTAGGCAAGTTGTAGATGAAGTTGCATTAATGTAGTGAAAGTTATCACAAATTATTATAAGGTTTTTAAAAATCTTTTTTTTTTTCAGGTGCTGGCAGAGAAAGGGAATGACTTAGTCAATGAGGAATACGAGAAATATATTCCTCCATACTACAGAAAGCCTCACCAACATGATGTAGAGTAAGCAGCCTATTACAAGCTAGCGAATATTAGCTCACCAAGATGAAGTGGGGGGGAGCTCATGCTATACCCCCAGCGTCGGCATCCAGACCTGTTTTAAGTTTTTGGAGCAGGTCCAGTAGCAAAGTTATTACTTGTCCTACCTCCCCAAAATTGCATGGATGATGCATCTGGACCTACTTATGGACTTAAAAAGACTTGGATGCTGAATCTGGGCCATGAGTTTCAGATGTTTGAGGAGTTTAAAATTTTTGAAGCATTTTAAAGTTTTGGGAGCAGGGGCACTTTGATGACTATATCTAAGTTACTGCTGGTCATAACTTCACCAAACTTGAATGAATGGTGCATCTTCTGATACTGATGCACTTGGCAGGCTTGAATGCTGAATCTGAGTCAAAGGTTTCAGATGCTGAATGAGGTTAAGGTTTTTTGAGCTGGTTAAATGTTTTAAAGCAGATGCCAATGATGACTGTATCTTAGTTATTACTGGTCCTAACTTTACTAAACTTGCATTGCTGGTGCACCTTGTAATACTGATGCACTCTCAAGCCTACTGCCTTTAATGCTGAATCTGAGCCATTCAGCAGGTTTCAAATGCAGGACCTCGTGGTTTTAAACAGTATTAGTATTTGATGTATTATAAAGTGTATAACTGATAAAATGATATGTCTCGATTCATTTCACACCAGCAACGTTATTTTTATCAAGATAAAAAATTGAATTTCAGATCAACCTGTACCTTAAAAACAAACTAACAAAAAATGATTGATAGATCTTGAGAAGACACGATATGATTAATGGCAGATAAGATAGATTAACGCACGATAGAATAGCTAGTATACTCTCATGGTACGACAGGATAGATTCACTGTAGGATAGGATAGAATTATCAAAAATAATGCCGTGGGTACTATTTGTATTAATCGTATTAATAGATCATGTTTACAGGTACGTGGTATTTGAAATACGCTTACTGATAAATTGAATGCTTTACAGCATACAAATGCATCATATCTGTTGCAGGGTGTTGAAATCAGAATTCATTAGAGCCAAATACAGTCGCTTAGAGTTCAAGACCCCAAACATGCCGACGGGTTACAACTCTCCAGTCAAGGAGGGCATCATGTTGAAGAAAGGGAGGGACGACAAGAAGTTTCAGAAGAGGAAGTTTATCTTATCCAGGGACAGCAATACACTGACATACTATGCCAAAGAAAATGTAAGTGCAGCGCATGTATGTGGGAACACTGACATACTATGCCAAAGAAAATGTAAGTGCAGCGCATGTATGTGGGAACACTGACATACTATGCCAAAGAAAATGTAAGTGCAGCACATGTATGTGCAGGGAACAGGGGTCTGTCTATAAAAAGAATTTTTTTAAATATGTCAAGTGCCTGTGGATTTTATATTTTTATATATATCTATATATTATTAATAAACGTATAGGAAATCCAGTTCATAGAATTTTTAAATAGATGATACGGAAAAAATTGCTTATGCTGAGATATTTAAAAAAAAAAAATTGTACCGTAAGAAATTCACAAAAGGAGTTGAGGACCTTCGTAGAACTAAAATATTCCTGTTTCAAGTGTAAAAAATCATTATTAAGAAAGATTCATGCTGGTTTGCAAATTATACAGTTGTTTTTTTTTTAACAAATATTCCTAGCTGAGAACTGTTTCCTTATTAAACATTCCAAGTACCTTGTTATGCAAGGAAAGGAGTCCACTCTAAGAATTTTAAGAGGGTATCAGGAGTTTGGTAAATAAAGATTAACATATTATTTTTTCCTTTTTGGAACTAATTTTGAAGTAGCAGTTAGCATTTTGACAGCTAGACTAAGAATTTGGATAAAGATTTTTTTCATTTATTAAGGAAATAATGTTTCTTCATATAAATTAGGTAGTGCGTTTTTTTGACAATAGTATGTTATGTTTACTCTCTTCTATTTATTTGAATTCTCAGGAATTCACGTTCATCTAGTGTATGATTTTTTTTTATACCCCCCGCAAACAAAGTTTGGGGGGTATATAGGAATCACCTTGTCCGTCCGTCCGTCTGTCAGTCTGTCCGGTCCATATCTTTCTTATGGAGAAACATTGGAAGTTCTTACTTCACACAAAGATTGCTTATGACCAAAGGGTGTGTCATGACCCCTTGACATAAGGTCATTCGGGCAAGGTCAAGGTCACTGGCAGAAAAAATGCAAAATTTGTATCAGGTCCATATCTTTCTTATGGAGAAACATTGGAAGTTCTTACTTCACACAAAGATTGCTTATGACCTGAGGATGTGTCATGACCTTGACATAAGGTCATTAGGGCAAGGGCAAGGTCACTGGCAGAAAAAGTGCAAAATTCGTGTCCGGTCCATATCTTTCTTATTGAGAAGCATTGAATGTTCTAACTTCACACAAAGATTGCTTATGACCAAAGGGTGTGTCATGACCTTGACCTAAGGTCAATTGAGGAAGTTGAAGGTCATTGTTTCAAAAATGCTCAATTCTGTCTGTGTCATGTCTTGTATTAATGGAAATATCAGAAGCTTAAATTTGACACAAATCTTGCTCTTCTCAGGCCACATAAAATTATTTTTAGATTTTCATTCCCGTCTCTGAAAATGGCCTGCCCCGATGAAATTTTTTTGGGGGAAAAAATATGTGGAAAAAAAAATTGGAAAAACATCAGGCTCAGTATACCAATAATTCAAAATGTGCAAATATTAAATGGCTGCTTGACATGTGGATTTTGTTTGATTCGAGTCATGGTTGTTAACGGAAGGATGCAAATGTCCTCATGCATTAACAGTTAACTTAAAATAAAATGGAATGAAAGGATAGAAATTGGTTTGTTTACTCCTATTAGCATTAACAGTTTTAAAAAATAGAGCAGTTGTTATTTATAGAAAATGGACAGTAAAATAGATTCATCCAATATTTTCTATAATAGCAAAAATATGTGCGTTATGATTTTTTTCTTGCGGGGGGTATCAATTGTGAGCTTGCTCACAGTACCTCTAGTTTTATTTGGAAGTAGATTGGTGGTGGATATGGTGGGTGGGATGGGGAAGGATGTATGAAAGAACTTTTATAATATATGATATGAGTTAAATTTGGCCCCCATAATTCACCATTTTTTAAAGTGTTTCTGGTACAAAAAAATGTTATGTTATATTTTTAAAAAGTTGATGTAAAATATATTTTTCACCTATTAATTTGATTTATTTGCACTCACTGGCAGTATATGACATCAGAAATGACGCTACATGTATTTCTATATAATTCAATCAAAATTAGTCAAAAACTGACCTTTTTCTTATCTTTTTATGAATGGGAAATATAGAGCGCATGCTTGAACAAGGAAATTTTTTTGTCACTTATTAGCCTTGGCAAGATACATTTCTGATTATAATATCTTTTTTGTTCAAGCATGCGCTCTATGTTTTCTGGAAAAAAAAACTGCTTGAAAACAAAGCTGTTTAATGCTAAAAATGGCGGGAATATATACATATAAGGTTGTCTTTACAATGTCATATTTCTAAATTGTGGGCAGTTGTATCAAAATGAACATTATGTAAAAACATCACATATATATCTGTACAGAGAAAACAAAGAATTACAGTAAAATGATGATGTTCATTTTAGGGGGCCATTTTAGGCCAATATCACATACAGTCCTTTAGTATGCATATAAGAAATTTTGTTGAAGTATTGAAAACCAGTGGTTAGTATGGAAAAAAAAACCCATTCACACACTTGTGCATTGTACTTTTTACAGTACGTCAGATGGGTTTTTGTATCAAAAGAAATGAAAAATAAAAAGTAAATTGTGAATACATTTCTGTCTGGTAAAAACTTTTAAAAAATTACCTTTTCAACATTTTCCTCCACTCTTGTCTTATAATTACAGCTTTTGCAAAAATGAATTGCTAAGAAAGGGACAAATATGATTTATAGTGTCTTTCTTCTTTTTATTTCAGAGTAGGAAAGATGAAAAACCAAAAGCAGAAATCAATCTAGATGACATAAACGTAGTTTTTACCCCTGATAAAATTGGAAACCCCAATGGAATGCAGATCACATACTTCTCCAAAGGCTCAACTAGAAATTTATTTGTATATACAGATGATCCAAAGGTGACTGAAAAAAAAAATTTTCCTTATTGACAACATTTTCTTTTTTAGAGCTTCATGTACTTGAGTATAGCTATTGCTTGGTGGGGTGGGGGGGGGGGGTTAATGCAGCTTCTTTAACTGGGGTGTGAATCATCTTTGCCATGATAATGATACACAATCTTTATTATAAATGTTAATTTATAAAAAATCTCCACAGGATGCAGTGGACTGGTATAATGCCATCCGTGCAGCAAAATTGGAGAGGAAGAAAGTTGCGTTTCCAGATAGAGAGGAATCTGATGTAAGTACATGTGCTTCAGTTTTAAATGATGCCCCAAATGTTGTTTTTACATCATGGGCATAGATAAGGACACTTCATTGTTCTTAGTTTAAAAGTGTTTTGTATCCTTAAGTAAGGGACATTATATTAAAGTCTTTGTCAAAATAATTGGTATTCATGATTTAATTTTTGTTTTCTTGTTAAAACTTTATATAATCAATTGTTCATTCATTTTGTTTTTTTTGTGGGGGGGGGGGGGGGGTAACTGTTTTCTCTTTCGAAAAAGTGCATGTATATTTTTTTATTTAATGTATAGGATCAGTAGAATTACAAATTGATTTTGATAATCAAATTTTATAATTTCATTTACAAAAAAGTTAGTTTGGTTGGTAGGTATACTTGTGCTTGTGTTCCAGAAAAAAAGAATGTAGAAATCACCTAAAGACCAATTGAATTAAAGTTAAAATAACTTAAATCTTTTGAAAAGCCATAAAAGGTTCAACACATTTTACTTTTGATTAGATAGTAAAATGATGAGGTCAAAATGGATCAAAGTGTTGGATTCAAAAAGAGAATTTTGATTTTCCAGTTAGCAGAGGAACTGACAAGAGACTTTATCTTAGAAGGATGGCTAAAGAAAATGGGACCTAGGAATGAGCCTTTCAAGAAGAGATTTTTCACGCTTGACAAGAGGAAACTTATGTACTTGGAGGAGCCACTGGTAAACATAGGCCCACTCAAAATTGATGATCAAACAATGAAAGTTGTGGGGTTTTTTTTGGGGGGGGGGGGGGGGATGTTGCAATCTTCATGCTCGTCATTGCCCAAAGTCATATAACCAACTTCGTTATCTGAGGGTCAATATTGGCACAGTGGTGACCAATGAACTGCGACCTCATGACCTGACTAAAGGCCATTTTACTTAGGTCAAGGCCACATCATCAATATTGCATTGATTGAAGAACATAAATGTTGATATCTAATTGAAAATGTGATTTTCCAATCTTTTTAGCCTCTGCATGGTTATAAACCCTATGCAGAAGTCTAAAACTTCATGAACAAAAATGAAGATTTTATTACATTTGCCCTTTCTGATACCTCTCTTCATACATTGTATTATACATGTAACTCTTATGAGAACTCCTCTTTGCAATATTCTTTACATTATGATGGCAACCATCTTTTATTTTAAAAGATTGACACTTTTCTGACTCCAAGCATTTTAATGCAGAACCTTTAAACTTAGAAACAATTATGTTGGCTTCTTCACAGCAACCTTATCCTAAAGGAGAGGTGTTCATTGGGCATCGAGACGGAGACTTTTCTGTGAGCATGGGATGCAGCGACAACTGTAACACGCAGGGTTATGTTTTCACGCTACATACCCCAGAACGTGACTTTATTCTTAGTGCTGAAACTCGCGAAGACATGAATCAGTGGATTTGTGCACTACAACGGGTTACGGATCTGCCGATGACACCACAAGACAACAGACGTACGTATATGTGCTTATCTGTTTACCCTAATTCCTCCTCCAAGTTGCAACCCACCTTTTAAATATGTTTATATAAAAATGTAACAAATTAAAGGTTGTATATGTATTTTATCGTGTTATGTTTGTGAAAAATCACTAACAAAAGTAAAAGCAGCTAGAGCTTGGCTAAATTTAATACATTTATCATAAATCATACACATTTTATAAATACTATTATTTGTAGAGAACCATGGTAGCTATGAGTAAATAGTTGTTTTATTTTTTCTCCCCTATGTAAAAATGAGTTTGTTTAACTGTAGGTATTTGTTAAAGAAATGTTAAACAGTATTTAGCATGATTGAAACTGTGACAGAGTAATATTTAATATTGACACATTTAACTTTAAATTTCTATGCTGTTAGTTTTCATCCTAATTACTGCTCATGGAAAAGAAATTTGAAATGTTTAAAGAGTCCCTTAAAATGGAACTTGCTGCATAACAAAGAGCTGAATTTTTTTAGTCAATTTTAAATGGGCCTTAAATAGAATAAAAATCACCAAATATATTCCTATTGATTTTGAAGGACATTTTGGATTTTTTTGAATGTTCAATGTGGTTAAGGAGATTCGGACAGATTATTAATTTTTCATTTTAGAATTCTTTAGGTGTCACAGGTGGTAATTTGGGTGAAATAGGTATTAAATGTAATTAAGAATAGAAGTTAGATTGCAATTGCGATTATTAACTGTAGTTAGATTACAACTTGGCTTGTACTCTGTATAGGTGCAAAATGCAAGCAAGTACAGATTGATAACATCACAAAACCATAATTTTTCAGAAATTCAGAATTTGCGTAAATAGAGGTATGAATTCTTAGTTATGTATAAAAAAAAATAACATCTCCTTAATGTAATAGAATTACACTAAATTGTAAATGCTTACTGCGATAGCATATACACATTTCAATAATAACTAGCAAAATTTCTAAAGGGATTGCTGTTGGAAATAAAATACTAGCCCTTCCCCTGTCTTTTTCTTTCTGATCACATGGGGATGATGTGCAACAATGCTTGATGTTGAAAGCCAACCTTTGGCTGCAGTCTGAGCTGTGTATTGCATGGAGCATCCTTCATAAACTCTCTTGTGAATTCGTTAAAATTATGTGTACCAACATAAAGATGTTTAAGTCTGTAGATGAAGGCACAATAAGGTTAAAAGAGATGTTACTGCACTGTATTTTAATATAGCCTGTGTATTGATTCCATTTGTGAAGAGTAAATCTGCTTCCTTCTTATGCACTACATGTACATAGAGTATCTAATAAGGAGACTAATTTAGAATCTGATCAGCCTAGAATTTTAAGATGTAATTTGTTACGCTTAAAAAGTGTATTTCATTAAAGAAAATTCCGTATTTTTTTCCCTTTTTGAGTTTGGGTATTTTCTTGATATAGACCTCTTCTTCTAAAGGAGACAAATACGGTCTGAAAATGGGTATGACCATTGAGCCGTCTTAAGGCAAAACTCTACACAGAAGTACACATTAATTGATCTATTTTTCTGATGATGAACATAAAGCTATGTTTATCTTAAATATGGTGTCCTTCAGTTGCTAACATATGATTGATCAAATAAATTACAGTAGATGACAGGGTCAGATACATATACTTATACTTTGTAACATAATATTGTAAATTCCTAATTAAACGGAAGAATATCTGCGTAAAATTGCGAGAAGTACATCTCTGGAATTTTAAAAACTTACTTTTATTTTTAGGGTAGTTGTAAACTATATAAAAATATGATTAAAAACTCGGTGTTCACGGTTTTATATTCTCGCTATTTGATACGTACTTACCGTAGTAAAAGGATTGAATCACGTAAAAAATTACTTGCGTTAAATAAGGAATTTACAGTAAGCTGTTTACTGTTGATGTTCAGTCTTTATTTAGGAAAAATTTACTATTTAATGAAACAAGACCCTAATATCAATGATTATTTTTACAGGAACATACAATATAATATATTATGATCCAATATGGATACAATGATCCATGAAAGTGAAAAAAAATATCACTGTGTTGCAAGTTCCTTCACAAATCACAATGCTGCAAGCAAAATTACATGTAAAAAAATGGTTTAGCAAAAATATGCTTACATGTTCATGGGCAGTGATGGCTACTTTGAAAGCATGCTTTTTCTTTTGACCCTGTCTTGTTACATGCCTGTGTAAAAGTGATATGTTTTAACATTAACGTAGCTCGCGGGTTTGCTGACGTCACAATAGGAATCGACGTAAAGAGTTGACCATCATTGTAAACTCATAATTTTTTTTTAAAATGACAAATGAAATATTTAGAAGTATAAAAGAAAATATTTTAAAAAGCTTAAATGCGGTTTATGACTGTTTATACAAAGATTTATAATATCAAGTGCTGAAAATTTAAAGATGTCACATACATTGTCACATTTTGTTCTATATAGAAAAAGAATGAGTGTGCGTTAGAACTCTTCCATTTAAAGTCATGTTTTAAAATAGAATGTATGCATAACTTCGCTTTTTTTTTTACAATTATAACTTCCGTAATCTGTACTACCGATTAAATTCTTAAATTTCTTTTGGCTTGAGATAACTGTTTTATTCGATTACTTACTTATAATGTCAGTAGTTGCCTGGCATTTTATTTTTGCATTGATTGACTCAGAGTTTCATAAAAACAAAAATAGCAATTTTCTGTATTTTTACAGCCTTACATTAATTGCATTTGATAACATTCACAATAATGTCTAATAAGCATTTACATGTTCTTAAATGTGTTAAACAGCTAGTCTTGTCAATAAAAGCATTTCAATTTTGGTGTTCTAAGAAGTAAGGAAATGATGACGTCAGGCTAACGTCGTAATGAAAATATAAGGTTTTGAGAAATCTTTTAAATCTTTAAAGTTTTTTTGCCAAAAATTGGCCGAGAACACATACTGATATTTTTTTATGAATTAATTCATAATTATCTCCTCTGTGTTTGTGTTGAGTATGATTAATTTCGTCTGAATCGTTTAAAAGTTTGTAGCATAGTTTTGTAATGCGTTTCTCGGTTAAAATGTGCATTTTACTATATATTTCATTGAAATGGCGTTGTTTGATTTTATTAATGACACTGTATTTGAAACACGATAACATTATTACCGCGCAGACGAATCTTAAATAAATTTTAGAAATAAAACTATAAAACCTATGGATCACGTGGACAAATTTTCAAGGTAGGTTTTCTCACAAGCAGGTAAACCCGCGAGCTACCTTAAAGTCTCATTTTTTCTGCCATCAGGTCCTAATAGTGACCTAACTTTTTATACACACTAAAATTACGTAAAAGGAAACCATTACCGGGTATTTAGAATCTTTTTATATTTTAAAATTGGTTAAACCATAACCATTTTATTGAGAATTTCTTTTTCATAGAAAAATATTTTCTTTTTCTTTTTTGAAAGGGGATGGGGGGATATGGTTACATTAAAACCCAAAAACTTTATGAATTTAAAACAAAGCAATTATTGATGTCATTGTTTAAACCTTGACCTCAGGGGTTAGAAAAAGGACCACAATGAATTTAAATATGAAGTTTTTCTCAAGGATATGAATTTTTAAGCTATGCAGTCTACTGTATAGAAGGAAATATTCGCCTCTGTTTTATTTTCGCTCCTTTCGCCCTCGTCTGCGGGCGAATTGTAATGTCTCAAATTGTGTCTCAGAAAAACACAGCTATGTTTGGGCGAATTTTTAACGTGGGTTGAAACCATTTGCAAGTAAAGAAAGACAAAAAATAATATGGGGCGAAAATAATCCTGTACACAGTATATGTTGTGGAGAACGTCTGAATCTATTTGAAAAAAGATGTTAGAATAGAACCGTCTAATACTTAATAGTCCTGGTAAATGCAATGTTCTTGGTCATTGAAACAAAACACATGGACCTCTGATATAGATTCATAACTACACTGTACAAAGTTTTCAATGACAGTCATTTTTCACTACAACAAGTAGTAATTATAAAGTACTGGTTCATGTAAACAATAATAAAATCTTGGCATTAACAAATATTCACCTGTAACTTGCTGTAGAAACACATATTTTTGTTGGGTTAAAATTTCGTTGCTTTTAAACCAAATACAATTTCGTTGGCATTAAATTTTGTCATATTGTAATCCCTTAAATCTATCACGTATCAACTCTGCATTAATTACTAGTTGGTTGAAAAATTTGTTATGGATTTCATTTCGTTGATGTATACCGCCAACGAAAATAACGAAATTAAATCCTCAAGGAATATTTCTGGTCCTACAAATGTAGTTTACCACAAAGTCTGGGTAATATATGTTATAACTTGATATGTTCAAGAAAAATAAATACGGATAATTGATTAAGAACATAAATTGCATGTAACATTTCCTGGTCTTAAAAATGCTTGACATTTTATTCTTTATTACTTCCCCAAGAAATCTTACGATACATTTGTCAATACTAACATGAACAAGAACATGAAATAACTTTCAAGAAAAAATGCAGGAAGATGCTTGTAAATAAAAAAATAACTTTTTGTCTTTAATACTCCAATGTCCCAAGCACATTAATACAGTAAAACACGGTTATAGCGAACACGCTTATTATGAATTGACGCTTACAGCGAAGTGAATTTCATTCCCCAAGTCTCTATTTCATGTTGTAAACTTGACGGATATAACGAATTACGTTTATAACGAAGTTAAATTTGCAGTCCCCGGGACTTCGTTATAAGCGTGTTTTACTGTACTCTAAACTCATTGCAATATGGGTGGAAAGGCTTTTATAGTCACCATTGACTTGTGCTTACTTTTGTTGTAATTCATTTAATTACCATATTTTCTTTCACAGCATTTACAGCATGATACTTTAGCATTATATTCCTTGCTGCTGAATAGATTATGTTAATTCTCTCTTGCACACACACACACACATGCAGAGTTCTGATTTTCGTGCTTTGTTTTTTTCAGTGGCCAGTCTTCTGGTGCCAAAGAGAACAGACTCCTTCCGTTTGTCAGTGTTGAGGACATAACAAACAAAAAAAAAACAAGAAAAAAATAAATAAATTGTGGTTGATTTTTTATTCAAATGATAACTAATGGTGCAATTTTGGTTGGAGTGACTGTTCACTGTTTAAATGCAGGGACATGAATGTTGTTTTATTTTAATATTAATGTCTGCCGTGATTTACCATATGTTATATACCATAAACAGTATGTTACAGTTAAATTAAAGTTGTGTAAATCTGAGACTTGCACTGGGAATGAACATGAAGACAGTGATGTTATGTATAAAAACAGGTTTCAGATTAGAAAGGTTTCAGAGTAAGCTGGATTTACGGTACGTTACTCTTGGAATACAAGTGTACTATCTTGTGTGTGGATCCAGAAAAATTTTCAAGGGATAAAAAGGGGGGGGATACAATGCATTTTTTGGTAGCTTTACTATGTGAATTTAAGAGGAAGTTTGAATTTTCAGGTGGAGGGTGGGGGTGTTTAATTATTATGTATTAAAATTTGTATGTAGGTATGTGTTCATTGATGTACAAGGAAGGGGTTTTAACATCAAGATTCAAGAAAACACTTGATTCAAAACTAAAGGATAAACTTATAGAAACCATAGCCCAAAAGTTTTTTTTTTGACCCAAATTTTTTCTTGAAAGGAAGGGACCTTGTTTTTTTCAAGTAATAATATTTAGTATTAGTAAATTTATTCCCAATGTATACACTTTTTTAAAAAAATCGTATTCGTTGGATGGTATACAAAGGTTATAATATCCAAGAATTACAAGGAAACTGTTGTAATGTTATGTGTAATTGTTAAATTCTCATAAACAAATATTACAGACATCCCAAAGCAATGTACTATGCTGGGGAAATTGTTCATGTGAATTACAGCAAAGATACACAATGACATTATATTTAAAGTTGTGGGGTGTTTTTTTTTACTTCTCTGACATGAAAACAAATAATATTATATAAAATGAAATTCACAGAAAATGTTATATTGTAAAAGTTTTTTTTATATTTTATGATATAGTATAGTATTTTCAGACATTTTTTTAAATGTTATTGTTAACTTAAATGTATTTTTAAATTTTTCATCTTTGTGCATTCCATAGTTTATTGTTTACCTTTGAAGAATTTTGTCATTGAAAACTCTGTATGAACACTAAATAGTGCTATTTTGTTACAGCTCTTTTTCAAACTTTACAGATTTGTGTAATGTTCATATACCCAGTAGTGTATAGTTTTCCAATAGACACTTCTGCTTTGGATTTCACTCCCTTCATGGAGGTTTCATATATGTATCATTAAGAGGCCACATGGGCTAATGTTTTGGCCAGTAAAAAGCCATAGAGTCTATTTGTTTGCATGTCTTTTTATTCATTTGGAAGATTTAAAAAAACTTCAATTTTTGTTCTGTTTGCAGGAGATTTTGCAATGGTTTTATTTGCTAGCTTTAATAGAACAAATATGATGCAACATGGTTTATTTAACCAAAGCATGTAGTTGTTTTCATGTTTTATTTTACTTGTACAGTAGAAATAGGCTTATGAGTCATGTATCAAGCGTCGTAAGTTTCTCCTCGATAGGTAATTCCCAATGGATAAGAGATTTTGCTGGAACAAATCTCTTATCAAAAGGGATCTCTCTCTCTCTCTCTTTCATGGAAAATTATTATGTTTTTTTTTTGCAAACAATATGTTTATCAGAAGTGCCATCATTTGATGTATTTTAGATAATGTTGCTATTAGTGAATAAAACAAAAAAAAAAGCTTCCCAAATTAGAATGATGTGTAAAGTTGTGTCATGGTATAGCCCAAGCAAATCAAGATGTCTCTCGATACATTGAGACTTTTCGATTCATGATACATTGATATCACGATTTACAATCTAAATCCTAGCTTTCATAATTTTTCTTCACAAATTGAAATTGTACTAAAATAGAAAACAATCACATAAGGTCTTCTATTATAATTATATAGATACATCCAATCCCCCCCCCCCCCCCCCCAGTATATTTTTTAAATAATGGTACATCTAGCACAATTTGCGAGGTATTTTATGGATACATAGGCCTAATGGATGTAATAATAATTATATGTTTAGTGCAGTATACAAGTAATTCACTGGTTGGATTATTGTTACACATATTAAACTATCGCAAATTCTTTATTTTTTACAGACACTGCTGAAACAAATATCAGAACTACTTTTTCAATATGTTAATATATAGTCTTCAAACATATATATTGCTTACCTGTTTATACAAGTACTTGATTTTATAAGGCACATTCATGTGAAAGAATCTTGCTGGTCAGGATCTGAACAATTTTTTTTTCTTTAATTTTTTTTTTCTCTTAGCTAGACTAATAAACTTCAGAATCTTTGTTCACATTTAGAATTGAATTTCTACTTCAAGATGGTCATTAATATGCTGTCCTTTCGTGTTAAGGAAACTTGCTAATAGGTATGTTCCAACACTTTACTTTATGTTGCCATTCAAAATCAAAATATCAAAGGCCAAAATTTGAATATCAACTAATAAATCAGGATTCTTATTGGGAAAGTATAAATTCACCAGATATTTGCAACACCTGCTTTATGAAAAAAAATATCTTGAAGTGGCATGGTTGGGCTGAGAAAAGACTGGGAGATAGAACAAGTGGTTGGGACCTCTAACTTGCTTTCATATAATTATACATTCATGGTATTTGAGATAAGAATGATCAAGATATTGTAGTTCATGAAACTGTATTGTAAAAAGCTACTGCTATAACTAGACCAACCTCTAGGCCTACTATATACTAACACACTTATCAGTCTTACTTTCAGTTAGTTTCTTGCTTTTTTTTTTTTTTTTTTTAAATCTATGAAGGAGAAAAATTACGCAAAATTATGTTGTTTTTGTAATTACAGTGCCTATTACATGTTTCATTTAGAGTTGTACGCATGAGTTTTTATTGGTCAATGGAAAATTTTTGTGTTTGGTAGTTGTTTGTGATATTGATTTAATGAAAATATTGTTGAATGTATGATTTATCCATTGCTTTTTCTTCTTCTTTTTTTCATGAAAAAAATAAAAGTAAAAGAGATATTCATGTACCAGTAATGTAATTTCCACTTCCTAAAAAACAAAGATTTACTACTATTTTTTAATGAAAAAAAATTTGTTTGTGGATTTACATATCCAGATATAAATGACATGTATCTGCAGCTTGCACCACTGGAGTACTGTAAATTCCTTATATTACGCGAGTACTTAATTTCGCTGTTTTGTATCAAATCGTGAGAATATATAATCGCGAACAAGAACATTTATCAATATTTCTTATAGTTCTCAACTCTCAGAAAATTTAAGCGAATTTAGTTTTAAAATCTGCAAGGCATGCTTCTCGCAATTTTATGCGGATCTAAATTCCTCACGTTTAATTAGGAATTTACAGTATCTTATCTGATCTGCTCTCTATGACGTATATAAATAATACACTGCATCATTTATGTATATGTCATAGACAGCAGAGAGGACAAGATGCCCCTGTGCTTGCACATACTATAATCATTGTGATTTTCTGGGGGTAAAGTTTTCCTATTTCTATGTTTCATAAACCAGCCTTATGATTGGGGGATATTTTTACTCAAATAAAGACATTAAAAATGTATATCATACTGCATTAGACTGCATTTTTTTCAAATCTGTACAAAAAGTGAAGCCAACTGTTGTTGTAATTTTTCCCGATGCTGACCTATCAATGTTTGTGATAATCCTTAGAAAAAAAATTGAGACAAGAAATTCTGCTATAAAAATCTTCAGAGAATTTTGGTTAAATATTAAATTTAACTTCAGTGCAGTTTCATACTTATATGATAAATTGTCTGGGAAATATAACTTCAGAAATACATGGTTATGAATACGTATTATACATGTAGATCAGCTGTTGGTTTTTGAGACCAGGATGTGTTTACAAATTTGATAATTAATTAAAATTAACTAAATCCTTTTGAAATGAAATCAATAATTGGATAATTTTGAAAAAGGTTATTGATAGTCAAAGTTAAAGGAATTAATAGCTGTTATTGAATGTGACCTCCATAGGATATGTAGAAAGGCAATTTCAATTTCAGATACATTTTGTATTTTACTTGATAATTAGTAATGTAATGCAAAGAATAAATTATGTATTACAAATAACACTTCAGATACATGAAATGCACTTTTATATATGTATTTATATATGGTCCATCTATTGCACTGTAAAATGAGCCAGTTATTAAATGTTAAAATTTTAACGCATATTAGTGTGGCTTTTTTCCCCCTTAATTGGCGAGATTTTTTTGCCTGATATATATGTACAGAGTCAGGTTGCTTGATACTAAAAAGTATGATAAATGTTTGACAATATTTTTCATTAAAATGGTTGCAAAGTCATTCACAACTAAATAAATATTCAGGATATGATTATTCCAATGCAATGTAATTATATTTTGGTGAGTAGGCGGTCAAAAACAAAATGTATACCCACACATATAAAAATGTTTAAATCTTTATTAAGTATTTTGTACATTTTTATGTCATGAACAATATAGGTAATAAATTGTTTTAAATACAAAAAACATATCAGTTTTCACTTCATCCATTATTTAGGATGCTTAAATGTACAACAAAAAGGTTGATTTTAACAAAAAAATAAACATCACATCGAAGTAGTCACAGAATAATAATGAGTTGTTTTAACTAAAAAAAATATACATATCCAATATAAAGGATATTGTTAAATGTACGAACAATAAAAAAATGATTTTAATCAATTAAATATCACAATTCAAAAGTTAAAAAGTGCTACAAAACAGGTAAAGCGCTACACAGCATTCAATTCATTCATATAAAAACATGTATATTTATACTCAATGAGCATTTTCTCCACTACTTCATAAATCCATAAAGAAAATCGTGATCAAAAGTCTGTGGACTAGAATAAGTTAGAATCCTCCAACTTATCGTTATCAATTAAACTACTGTAAACTTATTAGGTACATTTGGCTGTGTATTTTAAATTCTTTTTAGAGTTTGAAGTAGAAAGCCACATCCTCTAATTCGAGCAGATGGCTGAATGCCATTCATATTATAGTAGAATGAGCACACTCAGAAAAATGCCAATTCAAGTTCACGCTAGCTTGCTGAAAAATCAAATGCTGCCAAATATTGTACCTGCTAAATATACCAGTAGTACGATTACAGCACTTTGGCTTATTAGATCATTGTTTATGTGAAAACCTATGATAAATAATGGTAATAAATAATGTTCATTGGTATCTACTGCACCCTAATGTATTATCACAATGAATAAATTATGCATCAGAAAGTTTTTGCTGCTAGAATTATTTGCAGCAGATGACGCTGCCTGAGTGCGAGGTAGCAGTATAAAGATAAACTGCTACAAATAGTTCTCTCTGCGACCAGAATGTCATTTAACAACTGTTGTCTTTCCTGGTATGGTGGAATAGAATACCGGCTGGATAGACACACTGCCCTTATACCTGGTCTCGGTGTAAAAGCAGTTTGTTTTGCTCCGCCCCAGCAGAGTTTTGCTCCCATTAGCTGTAGAATACACGTTGTAGTATGAGACGGCCGCCTCTGAGGGGCACTGCCAGGTGATCCTGCACCTTCCCTCCTCGGACAACTCCTCTATCTTTACTTCCTCCACGTAATCTCTTGTAGCAAGAGACTCGAGATCTTTCTTTGGTATCATCTGTAATATGAACATTTTTTATCAGCAGGTTGAGAATTCACAAGATAACTCTGATAAGAAATTTGATAAAAGATGTTCTTTTATACACTAACGCAAAGTACTTTTTTCTTACTGTATTGTAAAAACTTTAAATGGGTCAAAAAACTCTACATTCAGTTGTAAAACAAAGATTAGATAACTCTGAATGAATAAAGATTCCTTGGAATATGGAAGTGATAAGAATGCCTTTAATCATGCTATATGGAATTTTGATCAGAAATGTGTAATGCCCACTTGATATTGACATGCAATAGCTACATGTATAGTTAAATAAAAAAATCTGTTTCTATAGAAAAAACACCCAATTAATATGTACTGTAATAGTTTTGGCCAAGTAAGCGTTTTCTCTAGTCAAACAATACCCATGGGTATTAAATATGTGAATGCGTGATATACCACACTAAAGTTCTGATTTTTTTATTATACATGTGGGAGTATTTTAAGTGATTTAAAGCATAAGGCATATCTAGTGAAAATATCCCCCATGCGTAAATAACTACTTTTACAATACACGTGTAAGAGATATTCCCACCTGTAATTGCCCAATCTTGACCGACTGCCTGCCTTTGGCATTGGTGGACTCTAACCCAAAGCTAATGGACTTCACATGAACATCTACTTCTGCCGTACAATTGATACAGTAGTTCCTGAAATCAAATACATAAATTCATCAAAGAACAAATTACGTAATTTGCTTAACATAAAAAACGCATGCTGGTGATTCCATGTAAATATTCAAACTCTTTGTATATGTAGAAAAAAATAAAACGCATACCAGGTAGCCCAACCATTGTTGGTAGATACAGTAGCATTTGGAAGGTCTTTCACCATTTCTGTGGGAGTGTATACTGTCATGTTTGGTTGCGGTTTGGATATTTCCTTCTCCCGTAGAATCCATACTTGATTTGATCCATCCTCTGCCTGGACCTCTAACTTTAAGAACATATCACAGTTTGTGGTGTCCGCCATTTTGCATGTGTAGGACACAATGACATCTTCATGAGGTAGGGTAATGGATGTATCAAATAATCTGAAAATATACACAGATTCTTTGCCCTTAATAATAACATATATATATTTTAAAAATTTTGAATGGTTTCAGTTTGAAGGGACACAAAATACACTTTAGTTTCAATAAGACATTCTTTAAGAAAATCAGCAGGACCTTTGATTTCACAGACACTAAAATCAAACAATATAATAAATAAGAAGAATTAATTATAAAATATAGTAACACATTTAAAATCCAAAATTGAGAGATTTCTAAATTAAGACATGAATGGGTTTTTTTTTCAATTTTAAATATCAAACAGTATGTTCAAGAGAGAAAATTGATCAGAAAAATACATTGATAAAATCTTTAGCTAGAAAATATTCAGACATAGAAAGTTCACACCTGAGGCCTAGCTATTCAGCACATCAAGCATTTGCAAGAATTCTCTATATTCTTAACACAGATTTGGGCAAGTGCTCATGAACGCTCCTCTTTCAAGAAAATATTTGGACAAGAATGTACTATCTTTAAAAAAGGTCTAAGAGTCATTTTTACAAAATTCTAAACATGTAATCACTAACTACCAATTAAAAATTGAAGGTGGAATAACATACTAGAAAGATGTGTTCTAATTAGTTCATTGTGTAGTAAATATACATGGGTATGAATATATAGCTCTAAGTTATGGATTGTCAGGCATTTTCTCATCATGTCTGCAACAAATTATTTGATGAAAAATATTCAACCAATGTTAAAGTTATACTAAAAATATTAAATTTGGGAATCTTATATAAATACCATAGATAGTTATTTATTGGAAAAGTTATCCATATTTGTTTGCTAAAAAATTTATTAGTTTAATTTATTTAATGCCTCTTATTTACTCTTCCTAACACGATCTTGCATTTGTTCATTAATTTGAAAATATTCTTGTTTTGTACCTCATGTACTATCAAATATGGCTTGAGAGAAAGAAAAATATATTATCCCATCAGACCATACATCAACTGTGCTGAACAGGCCTTGATAAAAATTCCAAGAGCAATTAGTGTCTGTAAAATCTTTGAAACACAACATGTAATTTTGGGCGTAGCTATAGTGGTAAGAAACAAAAAAATTGTTTTTGTAATTAAAGATTTTCTCAGATGGGAACTGTTTTATGAGTACATGTATGGTTCCGAATTCTGCCTACCTAAACAGCAGAGGCTGGTCGACCCTAGGGAAGTTTCCACTGAGTTCTAAACATGCACCCCCACTAAATGGATCCTCTGTACAGGGCATAATGGAAGGCTGGTCCTCTGGTACTACGGGGAACTGTGCATTTGTACAGATGGGCTGTCTCTCCTGGAGGGACAAATTGTACCAGGATCCCTCATGGACCACCTATGGAGGTAGAAAAGAAGTGCAGGTGTGCTTTTGTCAAGATAGACTAAATCTCTTAAAGGGAGAGATTATAAAGTTGGCCTTCAGTGACTTTCTAGGGTAGTAGAGAAAAAGCTGTTTACATTTGTACAGAAAGACTTTTACCCATTTCTGGGAGGTTTACTAGTACCTGCATGTAAGAGAGAAGAAAAGGTGAGTTTTAGTTATGGACAGACTGGAAGGAGAAGTTATACCAAGGGCAGGCTCTCAATGGCTACATGAACCTAGGAGAGTAGAACAAAAGGCCAGCAGGCCTTAACAGTCACCTGAGTATCATAGCCTTATCTTAGTACACATGTTTTACCCACCCACCCCAAGGCCCAGACAGAAATTATTCTTCCAGGGCTATTTAAATGAAAAAGAAAAAAAATGGTGGACAGCCTTATTAATTCTCTAAAACTTTTTTTGTATCTTCCTTCAATGTCAGCATATTTAAAGAACAGAATTCAGCCCTTGTTCACCCCCCCCCCCCCCCCAATTTTTCCAAGACCGAAATCTTGCCTCAACAAGGACTATTGTAAAAATCTTAATGTTGATAAACTGGTTTATTCTCTCCTCTGAATGTGTATTCATCTTCCATTCAAATAGTACACAGTTTCAGCACAAGTGAAGAAGAATATTTCATACATAATATGCATTAACATTATATATGACCATTTTGGCCCGTCCTGGAGTCAAATCCCCTCGCTACATGTACCTTGGGGGACATGTACATGGAATTTACAGTTTTAGTAAAGGGCTTCCTGTTCTACATGACTATGAATTCAGTTTTACTTTCAGATGTGCAGAAGTAGAGGAAATTTTAGAAAAAATTGTCAAATTTTGGCTTTTTTGGCCCTGGCCCTTGGGTCTCTGTAAATCTGACAAGAGTCATGAAATTTACAATTACCCTAAGAATGCATCATACCGCATTGTGAAAACAATTGGCCATGTATTTTTTCAGAGGAAGTTAAAAATGTTAAATTGTTACGGTAACTTACGACGCACATCGACGGACTGATAGCAATTGCAATAGATCAGCCGAGTGACTCAGGTGACCTAAAAAGAGGTTTACTTTTGTACAGAATAATAACTTCCCTTGAAGGAAGAGATAATTGTGAGCTTATTTGTTTATAATGTACCTTTCTTTGGACAGCTGGTCAACAATCATTAGTACATAAAATATACTTTTGATTTAAATAAAATTAGTTTTGTTTTATGCTGTTGACAAAGAAATATCAATATCATGGTATTATCAAAACAACATTTAGCTTTTAATCATTCCTCACATCACCAAGTAAGTTATATTTCTTTCCGAATCCTTGGCAAAATGTGGTGTATAGTGGCAAGCTGATGATTTCGGTCGAAGGCAGATAACTTTCAAGTAAACGCCAGAATCTACAATCAACCAACACAATGATTTTAAGGAGGCTACAACAAATTACATATAAAATTTACCCTCAAATTTTGATTATGATATATTTTGGCCATACACTATTATACAGTATGAAAGAAAAAACTTAAATTTTAAGCCGTGAATTTGAAAGTTTTTTTTTTTCTTCTTCATCTATAGCTCTTGATTTCAAGGAGATTAATGTAGTCTCAAGATGGCTTTAACTGTCCAGTTCTCTTAACACTGATGCCACAAGTAAATAGTTTCCTAACTACCCTGTGGTAGACATTAATTACTGTAAATTCCTAATTAAACGTGAGGAATTAATATCCTCACGAATCACGAATTTTGAAATCTCGCTTTTATTTTTTGGACATGTGTAAACTGCATAAAACTATGATAAAAATTCAGCATTTGTGATTTTATGTTCTCGCAAATTGATAAAAAACAGTTGAATGGTGGAATTAAGTACCTGCATAATATAAGGAATCTACAGTAGTATGGTGATTACACATTTACAGGTACATTGTATATATGTGTACTATCTCTAACCTGTTCTCATTTTCTATGAAACTTTCTTTTCCTTGTGTCTCCCAAACCCATCCTGGAGCAAATATTGCAGCAGACATATTAAATTTTCTAATTGCGGCTAGGGCCTACAAGAACAATAAATGCATAAACCGTTACACTAGGAACTACCACTGTAAAAGACACACATTAAATATAGGTATTACTTATTATTTTAGTTTAACTTTGGTAAAAAACAGATGTTTGTAAAGTATTAAATATAGTCATAGACTTTGCTTAAAACCAGACTAGTACACCGTACTACAATTATGTATAAATCTTGTACTTGTTCAACATCATGGCATGCCACAAAGTTAATTGTCTTAATAAATTGTTTGAGAAAAAACTCATGCTGCCTCTAATAACAACATATGTCGTTTGATCAGAAGCTAATAAATAGTTGGATATGAAAGTGTACATGTGTAATATCTATTTTTATGACTTACAGAGCGATGAATTGAACAACAACAATATATAAATCTAACTATTCAAACCACATATTAGAAAAATTTTATACCATTTTTTTGCATGTTTTTAGTACTTACAAATCAACAAAACTTACAGAGGCAAAAAAAAAATTCATATATTATTTCTGAGGCCAGAAACTTTAAACAATAATGCAGCAGGCAAGTTTTTATTTTTATTGCAAGACTTGCAAATGGGGGTTAACTTAATTTTCATATTCTCAGTAACTTTCCAAAATTGAAAATTGAGTTGTTCCCCTTTTCAATATGGCAATAAAATTATAATAATAATGCAGCAGCATTTGATCTATTGAAGCAGTGTCTGAGAACCAATACATTTATTTTGCCTTACAAATCATATCTAAACCCCTGCCCTCTTTGCTCTCTCCATCTAATTCTGCACACAACATGTACATTGAAAATAACCTTCTTAATTTATAGTAATTACAATGTGATCAAACCTCCTGTTTGTGGAATGGAAAGAGGACTCATTTAATATACTGTAGAAGCACATATTTTCGTTGGGTCAAAATTTTGTTTTTGTTTTTTTAGCAAGTATAATTCCGTTGGCATTTGATTTCATTTATCGTTATCTCTTGTATTCATTAATACTTGGGTTAAAAATTCGTCATGGATTTGAATTTGTTGATTTATACTGCCAACAAAAAAAAACAAAATTAAATCCTCAACGAATATTTCTGCTTCTACAGTAACCCCATGAATAAATGTTCCCAATGCTATTTGTTACTCTCACCTCTAGAGTGTTGTATCCCCCACCTCCTAGACATCCTCTACCAAACACATCGATCCCCACATATACATCCATGTCTCTTCCTTTGTTCTTGGCCAAATCTAATGAGTTTTGGAGTTTCCCATCATTCCAGTTGTAGTTCAAGAAAATTCCATCACAGGCATCAAAAAACATACTGGAATTCAAAAGTATCAATGTTTTAAATATGGTTGAAGACTAATGCAAATGTGCTTTGGATAAACAATACGAAGCATTAGTTTTAACTGTATTTTAATTCAATTATTCCTACAAATTGCACAATTTTTATTTCTTGTTGAATTGTTAAAACCTGAATATATCTAACATTGCAATCATATTGCGTAGATATGTTTGATAGTAATATTAGTTTTGTTGTAAAGTTTTTTTTTTTCATTTCTTATCAAATTACCAATTTTTGTCATTGAGTTCATCTTGCCACTTCAGTTGACCCGTGTTCAAGACACTGTCATACCATATCACCTCTGACCCTGGAATGGCTTGGTGGATCTGGCTGGTCAAGTATTCCACGAACTTACGTAGGTTCTCCACTTTGTCTCCCTGCAATAGCATATCATAAATTTTGTTTGAGAATAAAATTTTCAACAAATACAAATGGATCTAAAACAATGATTATCCCCCCCCCCCCCCCCCCCCCCCCCCCGAAATAAAAAAGGAAAAAAAGGAAAACAAAAAAAAATTATTTAAAAAAAAACCCAGCTGCTCCCCCCCCCCCCCCCCCAACTAAAAACTATTGATAATCCAGAAAAATATACAACATACATCAACAACATTCTCAATGTTGATAAGCCAGCCGTCAAACTGGAAGTATTTTGTTATCTCCACCAATTTATCTGCTGCCTTCTTCAATGACTCTTCAGATTCTATCACTTTATGACATCTAACTTTCCCTTCATCCCATTCAGTAATAAATGTTCCTGAAATTGAAAAGTAAAGATAAATACATGTATATTTCTGTATAAATACAAGTTTATCTAATACTGGTGTAATTAACTGTTTTTAAGAATAACATCTTTTCTTTCTGTGAATACATCAACCCAATTCAATATATGTACATTCAATGAATTTCTGAAAAACCTAAAAATATTGAATGATAAAATCCTAAATATATATTGAAATATATATATTTATGTATTGAAAAATATTTGATATATGGAGTTTTGTGTAGAAATTCAGAAGGGCTTAATGAGGGGTTGAAACCACAAACTTCTAACATGAGGGAGATTTCACCCAAATTGATTAATTTTTAAAATCATTTTATGTTTTTAAGAATACCATTAAGAGCATTGTATACCATAACATTTAACTCCGTGTTTGTGAGCTGCATTTATCCAAGTTACAGGTGGAATAGTGACAAAATGATGGCTAAAGTAGATAAACGAGTCAATGTACTGCCAGTGGTAAAAACAGAACGGCAGAGGATCCTCAGCACCTTGTACAAATCTGAAAATAAAAATATAAAACTATATTACTTAAAATAAATTAAATTTTTACTATTCAATTTAATCTTACATATTTCACTCTTTTATATACGGTACAAAAACACCAGTTAATTCATAAAATTTGTAATGGGCTGCGTGATTGGGAAAAAAATTGTATATTTAATATCATTGATATAGATATATATACGTCTTTGATCAGATGTCAGATTTAAATTTTGTTTACAAGGTGTTGCAGGAATGTATATATGTCTCTGTGTGGTGCATATATCAATAGTTTGGTGCATGTTTACTACCATATTATTAATTATTACCTATGCACTAATTATTAATTATTACCTATGCATTTAATATACAGGTATCAATTTTTTTTAACACAGAAATAGTTTATAATGTTGACTTTTTGGCTATCTATAAAAAAACTTTTGCAATATCTTAATGCTGCTTGGTCTGATTTGATATCAAATTTTATGTATAATTTTAAATGATGGATTTTTTAGTACATTTACTGGTATGTGTAATTGTGGTAGAGTCAGGTATATGGTATTCCTACTAGCTCTGACTAGTGGGTTAACCCTTTAGCTCGATCGGTAGAGTGCTGGACTGGCATGCCAGAGGACCCGGGTTCAAACCCCAGCAGAGGCAATAAGTGTCTCTGTTACATAATAATAGGCTTTAAAATAGTTTTCCCAGTCAATTAACCCATATTTCAAAAGATAAATATACAATTTGTGTCAAAAGATAAATATACAATTTGTGTCCGTTTTTTCGCCCCTTATTAAGGCTCACACCTGGCAGGTATGCTTGTAACACAACTTTGACACTCACTATAAATAAAGGATATAAAATTTCAGAAATGTTTGGCAAATCAAGTATAAGCCTGTTTACATTATTTCACTATAATCCGTTGTTTGTTGTGTTTAAAATCGATGTATAATATGTGGGCTAAATAAACTAAATTCATTTGGTGGGTACGAAACCAAATGGTTCCTTATTTTTTAACACGTTCCATGATGCTTTTGCTTTTTTTTGTTTTCCCATACTTCAAATATTTCTATTATTGAAAGGAAACCAATTCTGCTGGTGTAAATAGGTGAAAGTCTATAACTTTTTTTAGATATTTATGGAAAAACATTTGATACCGTAATAGCCAAAAAAAAAAAAAACCCCAAAAAGGACCAAGCAGCTTTCAAGAAATGTAATTTACCATTATACTGTTATACCTGTCTGTCAAATATCCTCCACACATGTCATGACATACTAGCGTCTTTGGTATTCCCTTTGGTCTCCCTTTTCTGTTTGCTAATGGAACTGTGTTAACCCTGCAGTCTATTAAGTCACCAGAACTCCAGGAATCTAGCTCTTCAAAGGTTTTAAGTGGCAGACACTCCATATCAAAAATCAATCCTATAAAGGGACTTACATGTATAGGAAATAAAATTGAAATGAAATTAATAGTTTAAATATCGTGTCGTCTATTCATACGTTTCCGATGGTCAAATTTTGTTGCATCATACTACCGGCATTGGATAGATATTAATTACGTTTATTTTCATTAGTCAAATGCGGCATTCCTTTTATTTATCATGTGTATAGCTAGAAACTGCACTTTCTGATTCGGTAGCGTTGACGATCGGAAACCTATAGCGACAGGATATTATTGAGAAATTAGCGATATCGATGGTTGATGTACAAATCATTATGAAAATGCAAAAACGTTAAAGTGCTTTGGTGTTTTATACAATGGAGAACTTACGATTCCAATCTTAAATTAGAACAAACCACACACTATTTCTGATTGTGAAATAATGAAACATTAGTGTTATTTTTTGTTCAATGTAATTTCACATCTTCATGTGAGACTTATTTTATACCTTCATAATAAACTCACTTACGATGTAGATCAGATTGGGAAACAGTTTTTCAATAAGTTGTACGTTTATCAATTCGTGTTTTCGGGTTTACAAAGTCTGTCAATTTTTCTATGACGATCTTAGATATTTTCCAGAGGATTATTCAATAAAATTGATAAAATTCTCAGACCTTTATATTTTCAATAAAATTGATAAAATTCTCAGACCTTTATATTTTCAATAAAATTGATAAAATTCTCAGACCTTTAAGACATTCTGACAGGGAATAGAGGGAAGATGTATGAGCTCAATTGAGCTATACTCGTGAGCTGTCCCTAATAACTTTTTTTGTCCGTAGTCCGGCCACCAGTCCGTCTGTAAACTTTTCACCATTTTTGACTTTTCCTCCAGAACTGAACCACCAAACTTGGTACATACTATTATAGTATCCACACGTAAAATACGGAAGCGTATTAGGCCGCAGAAGTATTTTTTTTATTAAATTGTTATAACAGATTATCAATTTATTATAACAGATAATTAATTTGTTATAACAAATTATCAATTTGTTAAAACAGATAAGTAATTTGTTATAACAAATTATCAATTTGTTAAAACAGATTATTAATTTGTTTAAACAGATTGCCAATTTTTTTTTTATAACAGATTACTAATTTGTTATAACAAATTATCAATTTGTTTTTCAATAAAAATTATCAATTTGTTATAATAACGAATTATTAATTTTTTATAACAGATTATCAATTTGTTGAAACAGATTAATAATTTGTGAGTAACAGATTATCAATTTGTTATAACAAATTATTAATTTGTTTTTACAGATTACTAATATGTTTTAACAAATTGATAATTTGTTATAACAAATTAGTAATCTGCTATAACAAATTAGCAATCTGTTTTAACAAATCAATAATCTGTTTTAACAGATTACTTATCTGTAAATTGATAATGTGATATAACAAATTAGTAATCTGTTTTAACAAATTGATAATCCGTAATAACAAATTGATAATTTGTTATAACAAATTAGTAATCTGTAATAACAATTTACTAATCTGTTTTAACAAATTGATAATTTGTTATGACAAATTCATAATTTAACCTATGTCACCAAGATAAAATAAATATAGCTGCAACCATTTTAACCGTTGTAACCAAATAAAATAAAACCCTCAGCTATACATGTATACAGAAAAAGCCTTGTCACCTATGTTACCTTTCGTCACCAAGACAATATAGCTGTAACCATTGTAACCAAATAAAACAATACCCCCTGCTTCACAGAAAAAGCCTTGTCTCCTATGCTACCTTTTGTCACGAAGAGAATATAGTTGTTACCATTGTAACCAAATTAAGGACTGAGGTTGGCACCTGAAATTCTAGTAATGTCAATCATCCAAAAACCACTTGGATACAAAGATAGGAACCTAAAGTGTTCATCTATTTTATTTTTGACCCATGTCACATGCCATTTTTAGGAAATATATATAAGGCCCCAAACAGAAATGATAATTTTCCTGAAATTTTTGCTAAAATTTAACATGGAAATTGATAATTTGAAGAAATCAAACAAATATTCATAGTTTGAACTATTTTTTAATTATGATTTTTATACAGTGTGAAGTTGAATACATGAAGTGACTATAAAAGTAAAATCTAAGTCAAAGTTTAAAAACTCTTACTTTAATGGTGGCTTCAAAGGCCAGTACATAATGAACACAACAACAGATGTTACAAAATTTTGGAGTAATCAAATTATAACACAAATAAGTAAAATTATAGTAATGTCATCTTTCCAAAACTTTGCATACAAATAGACATACATTTAATGTCTCATTTAAAAGTAAAAACAGTAGGGGTCACATCTCAAAAACTTGAGATATAACATGAAATAAGCAAATTTTAGGCCATAATTGGAGTTAATTTTTTCTTAAATTCTATATATGAGATATAAGCTAAATATGCCAAAATATATCGATAGAAATATAAAAATATTGTTTGAATATGTTTTTTAGAACATCATGAATATATCGTAATACACAAACTATCAAGAAGATTGGTCTGCGCTGAAAATTAGGAAGTTAAATTATCAATACTTTAAAACTAGTAAATTATGAACCTTCTTGAAAACCTCCCGCCACAAAATTTAGCCCTTATAGTCCCAAAATATAGTCCCTCTGTAAAAATGAAAAATTTTTGAAAACAATTTCATTCAATAAAGATAATTTTGTATTGTAAAATATAAATATACTACTAGAATTAATATGTAATGCAGAATTTTCAGACTACAGGGGACCCAAAATGGCTACCCAAAACCCAAGGATCGAACCTCTTTAAATAAGACACCCTTGCTGAAAAGTTCAGTCACTTCTGTTTCCCTTTGTCATCAAGAAAATCTAGCTCTAACCATTGTTACTGGATGAAATTATACCATCTAGTGGAAAGAAAATAAACAATTATTTTATGTATGTTACATACATGTTTTATGTATGTTACTTTTGTCACCAGAAAACAGTGCCTTGTTTCTGATTACAAATGAAATGGGGTGAAAGTCAGGACTAATTTCTGGCCGTATCTCATCCAAAATTATGTAGACTGAGCGCATTATTCAAAATCTGTTCACTTGTCTAATTTATGTTCTTTTTTGGTTGAATTCCAATATGCAAAATGCATTTATAATCAATTTTGTTACTTATATTTACCGAGTACATTAAAATCGCTGCAAAACACTACAATGTACTTCCCTGAAACTGCTTTTCGTCTAAAGTCCGCGAGGAATGCTGAGTAATGGTTGGCTTTTTCGAACACTAGATAAATCTAATGAGGAAAATGCAACACATCAACCCCCCCCCCCCCCGCCCAAAATATTACTTAGTAAAACTAATTTTTCTTTATATTGCCAGTTTTAAATGATATAAATAACGTAAATACATGTACATATAATAATACTCTATTTATTTGTTTTGTCATTTTCTAAATCCTGTCATCCATTTCACCTGTTTATCATTTCACCTGTGTTTTATTTTTGAAAACCATAAGTGTTTAGACTGAAATAAACCGTGATTGTATTCATAAACAAACTGTCAAAATTTAATTTGGAAGATAATGGTTTGTCGCCCAAGTGTGTTGGTGTATTAATAAGGAAAAGATAAAACATTTAAATTAAATTAATTTTTTGGACTAATTTTCCTATGTAAAATGTTTAAATTCTCTAATGGAAAATCATGTTTATATTTGAATAAATACACATACAGAGTATATTTTTGCCAGTGTGGCTGCATAGTAAATGTAACACCTTGGTCTTAGTATCTGGTCCCTAACATAAGCATAAAATATGGTTTTCGGTCCACTCTGCTCCCCATTATGGGGAGTAGAGTGGACCGAAAATCCTTGGCTAGCGAAGATGATTCTGTAAAGACACTAGAAAATTACAAAAGTTGATCCATTTCATATGTGTTCTATTGAGATTTGGGTTCAACTAGTTCAACTATGGATTTTCAAACAAAAAGGTGTAATAAAAATTCAGGTATGTACATACATGTACCATGTATCATATGACAATAATTATATAAAGAACAAGAAAAAGAGGAAAAAAGGGAAATGCCTTGTATGATAACATCATATGAAAAATCACTTGTCAAGAAAGAAGAAGAAGAAGAAGGAGAAGAAGAAGAGGGGAAAATGAAAATGCTAGGTAGATGCCAAATTATGAATATGTCTCTCTTGTAAATGATTTATCTGTCTGGTTTTCGACTTATCAGACTATCAACAGTATATTTTAACCAAATGTCCATTAAATCAAGATGTAAGGAAATTAAAAGATCATCACATGGTTATATTGTTTGACTGTGTAAAATTTCATGCATATCTGAATAAAGAGGTATGAGTTGACTCCTTCCTTTAAGAGTAAATTATTTGTTTTGACAAACTGAAACACGAGTAACATGGAGTCTGTTCGTTTAAAAAAAAACACCTCCCCTTAGTTAATTAAAGTGCTCCACAAACCAGCATCGAGGTTCATTGAACATGACTTGTCTCTATTCTACTCTATTGTTCGTCTTCGTGGAAAAATGATAGCGTCACCACGCAAGGGTGGATTATTTTCACCTAAGCATTCCAAAATCTTGAAATCACGCTTTATTTGAATAAGAAAAAATTCATTATTTAAAGAAAAATCGTAATTAACATTAATTCTTGTTTCAAAAGTTACATAGCTAATTTTTACACAGCACTTTTGTCACATTGAAAATTTTTTGTGTTTACACATCTGCAACGCTTCTCAGAAAACCTTGGCTTGCGAAGATGGTGTTTACAGCGCTAGCCAGCCAGTACATATTAAGATAAAAAGCTATTAAACAGGGTAATAAAATCAAATATAGGTATCTACAGACTGTTTTAGAACTAGTCATTTCTGTAATGCGTTCTATAATTTTCTTCTCTACCATTCACAAAATGGTATACACCAAATTAAGAAAAATTTTATTTGTATAACAGAATTGGCAAAGGTTAGTGATGCAAAATTGGTTTACCAGATACTTTTTGTCATAGAGTTTCATAAATACCAGCCATCAGCTGGTTTTTTTCTTCCATATGCGTAATTCTTAATGCTTAATGCTACATGTAGAATTTTACTGCTTACTTTAAGCGTGTTTTTGCTTCTGCATATATATCCGCGAAAAAGGTAGTAATTAATACTGTGTATTTAAACAGCAATCGAAGTTAGGTTGATATATCACAGAAACTGTGCGCACAAAAACTATTTAATTCAGCTTTTGATATAAAACGATGATACAGAATCCTAACCTTAATATAATCTTAAATCTTACAGACACATAAAATTGGTATAACTTTTGTTCAGTCTCGACATGCAAATCAACGTGTACGAAACTGTTTATTGATGAGCAAAAGTCAAGAAGAATTGATGTTGGTTTATTTAATATGGGTTAAATCGAAACAACTCAAATATTTTTCATCCAATACTGTCTCCATATTTTTGAAAGGGGTTGTGGGTTAGAGGCAGCAATTCTAATTTAGACCTTAAAAATGATGTTCCTTCCAATACCCAAAAGATTATAGTGAATTATTATGCTAAAATTGTACATACTCTAGGGAAAATGCACTGTTGTATATGGTTATTAACTTATCACAGTACTTGATTGCGTTATTACGAGAAAAGATGTTATTACGAGAAAAGATTACATATATATTAAATGGTGCGTTTCATTGTTCTGTTGGTTTCTTTGTTGTCCTTCAGCATATTTTTGATCTTATTTTCCATCGATGGATTTTAAATGTATTTGACCATTTTAACACACGTAACCCATATTTGATAATACAACTTCAATTCTTCGTGACTTTTGCTTAACAATAAACAGTTTCATTGATTTGTATGTTCAGACTAAGTACAGTTTTACTATGATTTTATGTGTCTGTAAGATTTAAGATTAGGGTTATGTATCATCGATCTAAATCAAAGGCTGAATAACTAGCATATACTAGTAGTTATTGAGCGCACAACTTCCGCGGTATATCAATATAACCTATAATTGCAGTTTGAATACCCAACATAACTGTCTTTTTGCGTCTGTGCAGAAGTAAAATCACGCTTGGCAGTAAGCAGTAAATTACTACATGTAGCAGTAAGCATTAAGCGTAACGCAGATATAAGAAAACAGCTGACAGTTGACTCTCGTTTATGAAATTCCTCGACAAATGCACTCTCTTCTCTCGCTGCGAGCCGAGTTCGATCCCCGAGATCGACGGTGGTTGCATGTGACAGGGTATGGTGGTCGCCCGCTTGGACATATGGGTTTTCTCCGGACACTCCGGCTTCCTTCCACACCTATGACCTCCCCCCCCCCCCCTCGCGCTAACATTCGTGCCAACGACAAATATTAATATAAGTTGTAGAACTTGTTTATCAATTGTTGTAAAATAAATAAAGTTCAGGGGATTTCCCCCGGACAAATAGTATCTGATAAGGCAATTTTGTATCATTAACCTTGTCAATACTGTTATACGAATTAAACATATATTTTTTATTTTTATTTACCATTGTATGAATGGTAAAGAAGAATAAAAGAATGGAGCTGTAAAATAATAGAACGCATTACAAATGTGAATAGTTTTAAAATATTCTGTAGATATATTTATTTGATTATATTACCTTGTCAAATAGCTATTTAGTTTAAAATGTACTGGCTGTTTAGCGCTGTTAATTCAAACATTTCCAATGTGACAAAAGTGCCGTGTTAAAATTCAATGTATAATTTTTCTAAACAATTAATGTGACTAATAGAAAATTACTATTTATATTCAAAAAATAGGCACCAGCTTACCCGTGTTTCAATTTGTCGAAGAAAAAAACCCCACGTTGTGCTCGTTCAGGTCTTCTTATACTTCTTATATTCAGATGTGCATGGAATTTTTAAAGAATCAAACACAAAATATAACCAAGTGATGGCATCAGTTTTATCAAATTTGACCATCTTGTTTTTGCAGCAAGGTCTTGCCAAGGTCATAATCTTTTCCTCAACTTAAGGGTGACAAAAATAGATGTAGTTTCTCATGTGGCACTGATGTGTATTATAAGATTTTGAGTTTCTTTTCTAATGAAATGAAATTCAAACAATGTCTATTTTCATTAATAAGTTGAAATAAATATTTGAAACTAAAATTGATATTGCTTATACCACATTTCTTTTATTTTTCTTGAATTATATATTTTAAATAGATATAAATTTAAGTTATAGATATTAAGATTATTTATCTATACTTCCAATATTGATGTATTCTGATTTTCTACATGTCATAAAGACCTTATATGATATAAATTGACAGAAAAGTTAATGCATTGACAACCTTAATTGTAAGAGAGGAAATCTGGTTATGTGATTTATTTGTTTACACAAAATCATATCAAATTATAATTTGTTTTGAAAAACATATTTTAAACACGTTCTCAAAACCATAGTTCCTTATTAGTTCTTATTTTAGTTGTTAATGTTTAAAATTGTTTCTTAAGTTAAACAATCTATACTGAGTAGTAATTTTAATTTAAAAACGTGATATTTTTCTACGCCAGTATTCCGTCAAAAATATAGTCCTTGTTAGATTCTAAAATTTGATTACTATTTCCATGCCAAGCCGTACAAGTGTACGAAAATATATATGATCTTTAAATATCTCAATTTTGGATCCAATTAATCCACATGTAATTGACAATTGGTAAAATAAACTGTTGATTGTTTGGGAAGTAAAAAACCAGACAAGACTCCTTCCTTAGGAGGGATTAATGGTTGTGGCCATTTTTAGACTCTTTCAAGAACAAACGTTCTATATAAAGATATAAGAAAATGTTCAAATTCTAAAGCTAAAATAAATGGATTTTTTTCTTTATAAATAACAGTTTATAGGTTGAAAAATCATCTCTCATTACATGTATTAAAGGTAGATTTAATGACTAATTTATTGACTACACAGTCTCCTTAGATAACGCATTTACAAGGGAAACATATTTATAATTTGGAATCTAGTTAGCATTTTCTCTTTTTTATCTTCTTCTTAGATAGCATTCTCATTTTCTCCTCTTCATCTTCTGTTTCTTCTTTGATAAAATGATTTTCATATGATGTTATGGTATTTCTCCTGCCCCTTTTTTTCTTTTTCTTGATTAAAAGATTTAAATAAATTTTCATATGATACATTCCTGAATGTTTATAACTAGCATACCTATTCGTTAGTAAATTTATATTTAAACCTGTCCTAAATAACAATAGAACACATGAAATGGATCAAAATTTATTATTTTCTAGGGTCAACCAATTTATATCTTGACGGAAGATTTTTTCTTACCCGCAGTTCTCGCTCTATATCTATTTTATGTCTGTGGGTGTAATTTTTTCGTCCCATTTCATTCACTTTTCAGCTTTCTTTATAAAACGTACGTTTTAAACATGTATCATTTTATTGACAGATGTTGCAGACTTACAGTAAAATGTAGCGTTTTAAATTTGTATTTTATGGGTTATGTTTGCAACCAGATACTTAGCCCGGGTGTTACATTTATTATACAGCTACTATGGCAAAAATATACACTATATGTAATATACTATGTTTATTTAAGATTTATGATGTACTGGGGAAAAGTAAAAAAAAAAAATGAATTTAATTTTCTTCCTTTTCCTTATCCATTATGAAACACAATCAACCATTATCTGCCAAATTAAATTCTGACAATTTGTTTATAGATTTCAGATTAGTTTGCCATGACAAGTTTTGCAGTGATCTACATGATTTCATCATTAAAAAAAATAATACTCTTCAATCAAATATGATATTTTGATTTTTTGGTGGGTTGTTTGTTATATCAATATTAAATTGTATTTTTTCTAGAGATTTTATCTTTTGTTCACTGGAATGAATGAACAAATAAGCATAAGCATGTTAATAAATATACCATTAATCATTAACGTAAAAAATGTTAAATGAATTATATTGATGATTTACAATGGCAGTGACTTCGGTAATGATATATGGATATAGTAACTGAGTAATTACTAAACAAATGAATATGGTAAACGTGATTTGAGAAATTTTAGAAAAGAAAAAATAGGGGATTTTCCCAATTATTTATTTTACATATATACCTTAATAAGGTAAACTATTTGAAATGTGATGTTGATGACAGAACTTCGAAAATATCGCAGGAAGGGAAACGTTATTTATTAACAACAACTGGCAATATAATGCCAATTTAGTTTTGCAAAGTAATATTATGAGGTGTTTGGTTGTGTTGCTTTTCCCACATTAGATTTATCTAGTGTTCGAAATAGACAATCATTAATCAGGTCCTCTCGGACAAAATGCTGTTTCAGGGAAGTGAACATACGCTGAAACAGGGAAAAACAAAGTTCCCGGAAGGAAACGTTACATGCATGTAGTAATTATTCCGGGAAATATATTGTTAGAATGTGCGGAGCCGGGTTAAACCGTGACGTTTCAATTGGCGAGGTAAGGTATTGCCTTGGTACGGAACGCTTAATGATTAAATTTAAAGTGAAAATAAATTTGGGAAATTCTTGATAAATTCGAAATTGAATATACTTTTTCATATGCTCTGCCGTTGGAGGTAAAATACTCTGAAAATTATTTTTCCCCTTTTACTTGGAAAAATGTCAGGCATAAATATTGTGTAATTCATAAAATTAAATCTAAATTCATATATATATATATAAACAAATTACAATTATTAAAACGATATGTCAAAGCAAGAGTGAATATTTCTCATTTTTGGTTTACTTCATTTGGTTTAATATCTACTCAATGCACAGCAATATCCCTATTTTCAATTATTTTTTACCATACATGTCTACTCTTTTTAATATATCAACGGTCTTGCAACAGCGGTCTTTTGGGCATCCATTAGCAATAAATTATAAAATGTTATACATGCATTGTAAACGTATTCTCCCTTGCTTGTTATCTGAGGAACGTTTTGCAATTTTGTAAACATTTTCAGTTTTGGATCATTTCCTTCGTTCACAAAGGCTTATAACACGATAAAATGTTGCAAGGAAAACTATGATTAAAATTTCAAAATCCTTACACTCTTTTCAAGAGCTAATTATTTATCTTATCAAAATTCATTCCAAATCAACATTTATTGCATTTTATTTTTTTTTTAAATATTGGGATTAATTATGTGCAGTTTGCATTTTTAACACTGACATTATATGTAAGAAGCTGTAGGACTAAAAGTAAAAAAAAAAAGGTAATTTGATACGTGTCACGGAATTCAAGGGTGATGTTTAGCAAAATAATTGTAGGTCCTACAAAACAAAATAGAACTTGATATTTTCAGGTTATGAAGGAAATGTGCTCTAAATATCAAGATAACATTTTAACAGAAACTCTTACGCTTATGCAAACCATTTGTGATTTGTATTTGTTATTTTCTTTTGTAAAAAAAAAAACCCACAACTTTTTGTAAAAGGAATAAAATGTTGTGTCTTTAAAAACTAAAAAAATGCATGTTTCAACAAATCTTGTATATCTGTTATGAATAAATTGTAATAAAAATATGCCAAATTTGCATAATTATGTCTGATTTTTTTTCTTGTCGGTCGTCTTTATCATCAAATTATTCCGATTGAGCTGTAAATAACTGAATACTAACAACACTTGGTATAAAATTGCTTTAACAACTAGCAGTTATTTAAAATCTTCACAATTATAGAGCTGTTTGTATCTGAATAATTAAATGCCTTTAGCATGACTTTGGCAAGTTAAAGTTTGTAGGTCAATAGATTTTCAGAAAACGTTGTACAATGTACGACGCAATTTGCCACCAATCCCTTTATATTATTAGCATAACCCTCTATATATCACATTTCTTATCGCACGCTCTATGTACCAGCCAATGAAATTTAAATAAATTGACCAATCGGCGTTGTTGTATGGAAGTGGAACGCGGAAGTTTTAGTGGCGTACGTTTAACAGTGCTTCAGCACCTCAACAATTTTGCAGATTGCATAGTATGTCGATTTTTTTTATATCGGAGAATAGAGCATAAAATTTGAAAAATAATTCAAGCCAGTTTTAATTTAAGGAAATTTATTTTCATTCAGTCATTTGATTTGTAAAAGTACATTTTTTGAAACGAAAAAAAATGAAATTATAATCAATAATTTTTTCAATACATACCTTCCTTGAAATGCATATTTTGCATCACAAATTGTAAAGAAAATCCGAAGCCAAACCGACATGAGATTGTAACTCACCTCCATTCATTACACGTTCAGTTTACGTCATGAATCCATTATTGAGCACATCAAGAGAGAACCAATCGAGAAAAGAAATAAAACCACAAGAAACGCCCATCACAGAAATTAATTAGATGACTTGGATACACAATTTTTAGGATTTCTGGGGGCATTTTCATAAACAATAGAAAATAATGCGCCTAGAAACCCACAAACTGCATACCCGATCGTCCTAATTCCACAGCCTAACAAGACCGGACATGCTGTTACGTAATCGTCGTTTTCTCCGAAAACCATGGACAGTTCAAAGAAAAACCACACACCCGTATAGAGAGCATGAATGAGCGTTATTTCAATCTACTACGAACCCAGTGAACTAGATAATAGATAAGCCAGAACGACCTTTAACAAAAATCATACTTGAACCCTTGTTTGCTAATCAAGAAAGGTGCATTTCTAAAGCAAGCTTAAGTGTTGTTTCATTTTACTCTGCAGTTCAAACAGAAATCGTTTGTGCATGCTATGTAAATAAAAAGCCTTTGGTTAGATAAAATGAAAATCAATCGGTTCGATAGAAGCTACCGAGAGCCGTATTTTAAACATGTGATCTATTATTATACATGTATGTAAAAAGTGTCGATGAGTAAAATAAAATAAAATTTAAAAAACATACATAGTGACTAAAATCAAGATTCACAACGAGACAATTTTCTTTAAAATGAAAGTACGTGTAAAATTGAGTCACATCAGTACATTTCAATTCTTGCGTGCAGAAACAACTACACATGTACTAAAAGCAAGGATCAATGAACATCCGGATAAGACAACAGCAGACGCAACAAAAAGGTCAAAGTTCATTTAAAACAAAGCATCTTCAAGAAAAATTGCCTCTGTCTCACCGGAAATCTGCATATGAATGAAACAGTTGTAAAACAATTCATAATGAAAGTAAGTAACGGTATCTATTTGAAAAAGCTATAACGAGTCAGCAATCGTCGACGAACAAAAAACAAAGGGAAGGAAAAAATACAGACACAAGCAAAGGACAGCTTAGTCAACACGCAGTCAAAACATACCGAAAAGAAGATATTTTAACAAAGTGATCCATTAGGACTAGGCAAACCGGACCGCGTTCCATATTCCACACTTGTTGGAGAGAATCTGGGCATCTGCAAAAGTCTGCATCTGAAATATATAAAAGGGAAATGCAGGCAAACTTCAGACTAAGGGTAATATAGGGAAGTATTTTTTGGTTTGTTGTAAACCAGGAAACTGAGCTAAAACGGACGTTGGTACATCGACTCTTATATGTGTGTCTATTTTTGGTTGTATGTAGGAAGATGTCTCTAAATCATCCATGATTTTATCGAGAGATTGAATGATTAGATTTGGTCACAATTTAAATAAGCATTTCCATCCCTGGGATGTAAAATAGTTTTGCTAGATAAAAGCTACACGATCCGAACTCTTTTTAAATCCCCCTCATATTCAGAGATGAATATATATGTTCTGTGTATATAAGTAGTCGAATACACTCACATTGTGAGTAACAATCACCTACACATGTATGCATATCAAGTGTATATTCTTGTGCAATCAATCACTTTTAAAAAAAAATTCACCATCCACAAGCTTACTAGTCTCATGCAAGCACGACACAAGACCCTGTCCCTTTCAATGTTAACCAGAATGTCACAGTTAAGATATTGCTTGAAATTATGTTCACTTAAATTATTTGTTTATTTAATTAGTATTTCATTCTTTCAGAAATGATAGCCAGTTAGAGAATATTTTAATGCCAATATGTTATGTTATAACGTTTTTAACAGCAACCTCTATTTGTGATAAACAGCATACTACCCCCTTTTAATGTCTTCAAATGCGACGTTGCACTGTACATTTGAGCTATAAGAAATACTTGTATTTGGTTTAGCACCATATAGATTAAAGTTCTATCAGCTGCATTTTTTGGTCGAAAAATATAAAAATGTGATTTGTAAACTTATTGTAGTTTTTGTTTGAAAGACATTTATCACTGCCATCCTGTTCATAAAGTGGTTAGGTATATTCATCGCATAATCGTCAATTAATAGCGCGTCAGCAAGGTACAATTTTCAAAAATAAACTCATGTTGCTATAACTTTCATAACAATTGCAAAAATTTTAAAAGAATCAAGGGAAATTTAAAAAAAATTTAACAAAAAATAAAAAAAACAGCAAAAAAATAAAATTATTGCTTTAGCAAATTAATATATATAATTGTATTAGATTACTTAAATATTTTAAATAAAGATACTTTGAATTCTAATGCGTTTCAAATATCAAAATATATACTTACACTCTTTGGCGATGTCGGTCTGTCTGCAGCATGTGGAACTGTCGGATAAATGCTTGCCAATCTGGACCTTTTATTCCTCGATGCGGAATTAGTTCAACTTAATGAGGATATGGGCAATACCATTTCCCTATTACAGAGGAAATATATTCGATATATAGTTTTCAAATAATTAATAGGCACTTCTAAATATTCACATAATTTAATGAGAATTCCGAATTTAGAATTGTTGGATTAAGTATGTTCAAAGCACATCCTTTAAGTACATGAACAGAGAGCCTGCTTTGGGTAATACTTCATGAAGTACTTTTTTGAAATTAAAATCATTTTTTTATTTCCCTTTTTTCTGTAATAACTTTTCTCATTTAAAAACAAATTATGATTTATCTTGAAATTATTTTTGAAGTGTGTGCATATGTGTTTCGAGTTTACAATATATTCGATCATTTTCAAAATTTGGATATAATAAATTTCTCAAAAATATATAATAAGAAGAGTAAATGAATGAGCTTTTAAATATGTTGTGGTAACAGACTATTTTTAGACTTCAAATATACACGTACAAATAACACTTTATCAAGCCAATGAAGGCAACTTCAATTACAGGCAATATCAAGTACTTTCCTCCGTTGTAAGGTCTTTTTATTATGAAGTCATATGTAAGGATGCATCATGAATGAAAGAAGTGGTTGTTAATTGTTAACAACAGTCTAGTAATCGTTCTATGAGAAGGTATTGTTGAAATAACGAAATGAAGAGTGATTTAGAGTTGAAAGGGTTAATGGCAATGATCAACATTTCCGAAGACTGAATTCCACTTGATACAGCGTATGAGGTGGCCAACTAGGTAGAATTGGACAACAACAACAAAAATAACAGCAACAACAACATCTTGTTATATTCTGTCTATTGCCCATACATCTAGGTGTATTTTATTGATGTAATTATTGTACTTGCATTCATTGAGGAAGTTAACAAAATTATGCAGAAATGGCATTAATATCTAATTATTTGATGTTACTAGACAGAAAAATGTTGTACAGACCTTGGACAGCGTTCAACTAGATTAAAATAAAGTGGATTTTGATATTCATATTATCGAATCAAATTGAAGAATCAAGAGATCGCACTAATCTGATTTTGCAATTCTGTTTTAAGGTTAATCCTTTGAACTTTTTATGTTAAAATCTTCCTGAGGGTTGTGTAAAAATTAATTTGTATGTTGAATTATGATTTTTTTTTTGCAATTGTTACATAATGATATTCAGTATTATTAATGATTGACGAAGCTTATTAAGGGCACTTGCATAAGTTCAAAGTGGAAAAATAGTATCAATATGTTGTTCCGGGTGAATTCAATTTTTGATAATAAATATTGGAACGGATCAAGATTTGTCAAGTTTGTTTGGCATTAATCAATCATTTCTTTGAAGTAAATTTTGTAGCTGACATTTTTTCCCATCCCATTCTAGTTAAAGGTTTATTTAAATGTTTTCATATATGAATCTTTAACCAAAAATTAAGTCTTTGTAGTATAAAAAGCTGAAGTATTGTGTAAGTTAGAATATCTTCCTACGTTTCACAGTTTCCTGTTGGGTAATCGACAAAATTGTAAAGCCTTGTTTGTTCAATGACATAATAGTTACAAGGACTTCATAAAAAAGAGTTGACGTTGAAAATAATGTTCATATCAAAGTATTCAGTTAGAATGAAAAGCGGCTCAAATATTGTTGAAATAAATCGTCATTTCTAATTATAGATGTTAGTCAAGATTTAAATGTCTATTTGAAGGTTTAATTTTCCTTCACATTATTTTTTCTTTTTTGTCACAGCTCCATTTTGAATTCCGTCCAAATTATCTTTAATTTCATTCAATAAAATTTATTCAAATTATTTGTGATATTACTTTATTACGTTAGAAAAATGTGTATGGTGTTAAATTCAATCCATTTTGATAAGTATAATATGCAAAAATTTCAATCAATGTATACATGTACCTGTTATATATCATTTGAAAGTGATTTTATATATTAATGTCGATTTATTCAAATAAATGCAAGTAATAGTTAATAGAAATGATGATGAAAAAGAAGAAACTCATAGTATATGTACATATCGTATTTTTTTTTAATATGAAGAATAGTTGGTTTGGTAAAAAAAAGGGGGTACACAAATGTAATTGAGGCATTTCCCTTTACCCTAACTCAATATTGGTACCGCTTTTCCCTCAAACATATGTTAGCTTAAAAGGATTTCGTGAATATTTCCTTGTGAAACAACTATATCTGATTTGCTCCGAGTATAATTACAAAGGGGAAATGGATTGACTTATTCTGATGTATGTACATGTAACACTTTAAAGCATTGCATACATACAATTATGCACAAAACACTATCCATTGATATGCCTACATTGAGGATTTGCAAAATCAATTATTCAATTATTTGGAGACATCTCAATCGGACGATTCGTACCTCATTATAATGTAAGCCGAGGTTTGCCAAATCTGAGATATATGTCAAAACAGCCAAAATGTCAGGAAGAAAATGGTACAGCATTTTTGGAGATTTTTAAAGCACAATTCCTTCCTTCTATTCTTTTCTGAACGTCAAAGCGGCAATATCGTCGATGGAAATAGCTTGAGCTGATTTTTATGTACTTCCAAGTTAAGATTTCCTAGAACACACGTTATAATTATAATATCCGTTCCAGAAGAACTTGAAGAAGATTCTTTAGTGGTTTTTTAAAATCTAGTAACACTTTTTTATATTTATCAAAGAGTTTATCATTGAATCTTAGAAATCTAAAAAAATAACAGATTACTCTTGTGAAAGTTGGTTTTCTTTTTGTAAAGTATTTTCACACGTACTGTAAACTTATTTTTGACAAAAAATGAAATCAAATAGAGTTATACATATAAGATTGATTTATTGCGTTATTCGTGATATTTAAATCTATTATGATAAATAACTAAAGACTACAACATCATTTTGGGCATAACTTTCATCGAAAGAATGAGTTGTGTGATTTGGAGTAACTTACTTTGTATATGGAATTGATTTGTATCGGTCGACAACTTCATGTACATAATTTTGCTTTATGCACAGACAAACAATATTTGCGTACTTAAAAACTGATAACAGAAGATTATAAATTTAAACATTTCTTTTGCTGAAATAGTAAATTAAAATCTTGACAAAAATTTTAGACTCGAAAATTGGACAAAAGTGGTATATACCTGTTTGTGTAATGATCTCACTAAACCAACCAAGCCTTTTATTTCCCAGCGCATATTTCTCAAACAAAATAGATTTTTCTAAGAAAAATATACCTTCATGGAAATTTGTCATACCTTTTTGTATGGTATAATTGGAATGGTATGTATTCTTATATCTAAGAAACGGAGGGATGGCTGTATGATATTTAACAATTGTTTTATGGCGAAGCTCTCAAAATTCATCGTAAAATAACACGGGTCATAAAGGTTAATGGGGGGAATAAAGGAAGAAATGGGAAATGGGTGCGTTAGGTAATAAATTCTAGCTCCGAACTGCAAATTTGTCGAATGAATAAAAATGGATTAAGTATCCAACTGCTACTTTTAACAGAATCATCATTAGGAAATTAAACCTAACAGATACTTAAAGAATTGTTCATATGATTTACACACGGTTATTTTCAATGATATACAATTTCGATGTTCATAATACAAAGGGGATGTGTTTATATGAATATATACGTATTTTATATTTCTATTGAACCTTCAGCACTGATAAATTTGTTTGAATATCTTCAATTTATGTGAACAGTCTGATTTGACCCGGCCATTCATAAACAGTTTATATTACATAGTTATAAACTTATTTACTTATCAACGGATTGTAGTAATATGTCGCTTGAAAAATTAACTTGTTGATTTCATTGGTTTATATAGATCCTCCTATTAAAACAAGAAATAAATAGCGACTGGATTTCATTGGTTTCATGGTTTGGCGTTCTCAATTTGAAAAAAATATAATTAAACTTCATATTCTTCCTGTATATACAACGAAATTTATAGGATACTAAAATATATACGAGTGTCTACATTTTATAGAGTAATTGTACCATGTTAATTGGCTTTTCTTCATTTCTGCTATGAAAATAAGAAAAAAATCCTAAATATAACTTATACACGGAAGATGAAATATTTCCATTTTGAAAATTAAGAATGCCATTTCGAAGAATCTGATTAATATATAACAAAACAATTTTGTTGAATGCTATCGCTCTATGCAAAATGACTGAAATATATCGATTTTTCGTCCAAGTAAATTGTTCCATATATCTATATTTATGTAGATATTTATTACAAGCAACTTTTATTACTATAAACTTTATTGTACATTTGTAATAATCACAATATTTGATTATGTTTGTCCATGTTGTCCTTCAAACAGATATTTGATCCATTTCGCGCTTAAATGTGCACGTGATGTTCTTTCACTACTTATATTATAATAGTGATACTATAAAAATTAAAATGGGGATTATTTTCCATATTTTACCAATAAAATTCATTTAAACCGTGCACTAATAAAGATGAAAAAGAAGAGAGGATAAAACCGACCCCTTTCCTCACTCCACCCATTCAATCATGGACAGAATCGAAACCAAAACTTAATTAAAACTCGTGCACTCAGAAACGAAAGTTGCCACATGAAAGAAATAAATGAAAGACTTGGTACATACCGTATATGCTTTTTGTTCTATTACTTATTGATCGATGCATCAGTCAAAATGCTTCTCAGTCTGTAGCCCCCGATGATTTTTGCAAACGGGTTGATTTTTGTGTTTAAAATTGTCCTGAAACTAGCGGGAATTCCAGGGTCTAGCGGCTATATATTAGTATTTAAAAAACCCACAATATATTACTTCCTAAAAAATGCCTTACTAAAGTTGTGTCTATATAAACACATCGCGGTATATTTACACGCTTAAGGCACAAGAAGGGGTAAAAGCAAGGATACGTATCGGGGTGGATTGGGGGTTGGGGTGGTGTTGGTACGTGTACATGTAGCATGAGGGTGGTTGTGTGCTCTTTCTTATAATATATACTTAATTTTTTCATTTTTATTACTTTCTTTCGGTTGTTTCTCGGGAAGTCCTCTGTTGTTTTTGTCTTTTGATTTTTTATGTCTATTTGGGAGTTGATTTTAATCAACTCTTCTATGCAGTTACTCTGGCAAACCGAAAGTGAAACAGTGTTTGGACCTAAGCACAAAACATCACCGCTGACAAGACTTAGTTCTTGAAAATAATAGAAAAGTTCAAAGTAATGTATGCTGAACCATTGTTTTTCAAGGAAACTTATCAATAAACACTTTGAAAATAGTCAGATTTTAAATAATACGAACAACTAAGATATTTTTATAGTCTCATGTATTCCTACGCCAGAGTTTAATATAGCCTCGTTCAACCAAACGCTCGGCTGTCTCCGTAGATCTCCGAGAAGCAGAAAGGCTGTCTTGCTTGTCGGAGATTAACGGAGACAGCCCTCGTCTTGTTGAACGAGACGAGAGTTCGATATCAATAGTGCTTGGATCCATAACATTTTTAGAATTGCTTCGATTACTTATACATAGTTTGAAATCTATCTTTAAATATTACACAGCAAGATTCATATGGGGTTTCTCGAAATTCTTGTCGGAAAAGTCTAAAATTCATATAATAAAAAACTGCGTAATTCAAATACAGACTAGAAACTAATTGCCATGCAAGATAAGTTGATTTTAAAATAAATGATAATCGATTAAATCAACTCCCGTCAGTACTTCAGTACTTTGATTTTTTTTGGTCTCTTATTTTTTTTACCACACTTTTTGTTAATAAATTGTGGTCCCGTCCTCCCGTTAAGGTGTGTGTCCATTCTATCGTTGACTAATTTAGATGTGTCCATCTCACTTTTAATCCCTTCTCTCTTTTATAAATAGCACTGGCGTCGGAAGCAAATTCAAAGTGGGGGGGGGGGGGGGGCTAGACTAATCCTCAGAAATATTGAGAAAAAAGTAATTCCCAAAATCATGGAAATCCTAATCCGTGTGTGTGTGTGTGTGGGGGGGGGGGGGGGCTAGTATGCTTCGGAATCCAACTTCTTAATCTTTCAAGGTAAATTTAGGAACAATAATCTTTCCGGCGAGAAAAAGTGGGGAGCTGAACCCTTAATCATGCTATGTTTCTAATGGTTAGGTATAACTTTGCTAAGCCCCCCCCCCCCCCCCCCCCCGCCCCCCGGTTCCGACGCCTAGGAATAGGTATGCAATCTATAATGCACACTATCTAATGACAGTTGCACTATAAATGGAATAAAACTAAGAATAAGAATGCATTGATGTATATAAACAATTTGGCCTTGATAATTTTATTTTACCTAATTATCGTATATATAACTTATAATGTAATGGGGAAGAGAAAGTTTTACATAAAATATAGAATTAGAGTTATATTTTTTTTCTCTTAGAGGTCAAAACACCCCTTGCCTTAAAATTACGCGAGCTTGTGTCTCGTAATCAATAGATTGTATAGGGTACAAATTATGTAAAATACCGTAATTTAATAGATTATACAAGTTACAACTTTCAATATATTCATAAGTTTTAGTGATGTCATATATGGCGTACGATGGTTTTACAAAGGATTAAAAAATCTTTGATGCATATCGTTGCTTTTTCACGTGATTTTTTTCAGATCAGTTCAGAGTGAATATTATTGCTACATCCAAAATTTGGGGATTCCTCATGCAGCGAACATGTTGCTATAACAAACAACTTGTAATTTTCAAAACAAACATAAATCATATGGGCAATATATATTAAAAACCTACATTATATATTAAAGAGAGAAAGAAAGTTATCGAAAAAAATAATGATTTATTTAGAGTCCGTCCGGAAATGTTCTGTCTCTCATGGGGTCCTTCTTTTACTATCTCTGATCTGTTTCCAGTTTTGTGTCCTGGATTAATAATAATAAAATATATTTTATTGTACTGCCAAACATGCTAAATATGCAGTTATAACAAAAATTATCAAGTTTATAGCAGTTTATGCAACACGCTCTATTCGTCTTAGGCCAAGAAACAGGTAAAGCGCTTAATTCAGAGGTTGATTTGCTGAATTATTTTACCTTAGTCTGTAAAACCAAAGGAAAACAAATAACAAAGCGTAACGTCGATATGCGTCGTTTATCTAGAAGCAGGTTCCCGTCTTTCAATTGATTATTTTTTTTCCTTATAGCGATGAAGACACTTCTAGATATAACATCAGCATTTGTTGGAGAAAATTCGAATTTCTTCACACCAGAAATGCTCCAAGGTAAGCCCATATGTGAAGTTTTTTTAAATTCCATTTTAAAATAATTGGATTTCATTCAACAAAATTTGTATTTTGTGTGTTTTGGTCACTATTTTTATATATGTATAACATTATTGCAAGTGATGTTGTGGGTGACATAGCTGAAATAACCCCAATGAAAGAAAAAATTTAGATGAAGTTTATTATTTTTTTTCCATGCATGTCCAAGCTCAAAGATGTAATCCTCAAAGCTTTCTTTGATTGAACTTAAACGCAATTTGCTTAAGATTGCACATCCTCTTTTGATATTAGTTCTAACTGGACAATTTATATGTTGATGTGTATAAAATAAGAGAGCAATAATTGTATTTTACAATTAAATGATCTTTGGACAGTAATCATTTTTACCATAAGCTTCTATTTCCTTTTAATTTTGATCATTTTAATCTTTCAGAGCTCCCAAAGAATGTGTTGATGAATATTTTGCCCTATTTGAATGCTGCATTTCTAAACAAGATGTGTATAAAAATAACAGGTACAAAGTTAGACAACTCTTCATCTAAAAATGAAATTTTTCTTTACATGCATCATAATGCAAGTTATTTACATTCATATAGTATTTTATGAACACAATGAAAAGGCTTTTAGGGACAAAACTAGATAAACTGTATCTTCTTTTAGAAAAATCAAGCAATGTACATTTGATACTTGAGCAGTACATGCATAATCTAAATGACACAATATAAAGAGTGTACCAGTACATTGTATTTAATTCAGAATGGTAATATTTAAGGAATAAGGAATCATTCTTTGAGTATGATGAGGTGACCAAAGACATTCAGGAGTGATCAAATCCAAAGGACTTCCTGATAGATTTGATCACAACCGACCATAGTTTATCACAACATAATGATATTTAAAAAATGATTCCTATTATTACTTATATTTTTATTATTTTTGGAAGTTGTTCAATTGAATGTCAAATTAGACATTGATGAAATATATTGGAATATACAATACAAAATTGATTTGTAGTGTTATCATTGACAAAGACACTGGAAAATATAAATATTGATACTTTTTTTGTATTGCTGATAAAAGACTTGCAATGCACTGAGCTGTGGAAGAAACATGTCCAGAAGAGGTGGAACTTTTGGAGTCGAGTCGGCCATGTCGGCAGTACATACTCCACCGTCTTCAGTGACAGCGAGAGATCGGAGGACTTCCACAAGGTGTACCTGATCAAACATTTCCTGGATTTACTGAATTACTGCTGTCTTAATGTACATGTACCAGGTAAGGGCTATTTTGATTGCCTCTCTTGTGATGTCATTTCAGGTTTATAATTAATATAAAATGCTTAAAAATTGACTTTGGAGCTGTTTTTATTTATTAAGACATTTCTATAGCTATAACATTTATGTTTATATATGAGAATGTTAATTTAAGTTTGAAAAAAAAATTTTTTTTAGTTATCTACATTTAGAAGTTTATGACAAGACTCCATATTATAAGTAAATTTCAAAATACCCCCGGTATATCAAATTTATATTGAATCAATTTTAAGTCACCTATTTAACATATGTTAAAAGCAGTATGTATAGACAAACTTTAAAACAAATCTGCATGTGTAGAAAGCAATTGCAAGATTTTGTGGACAGTGAATATGAGCAACTTCAGATACATGTGACTCTATGAAAAAAATTGACGAATGTTTTTAAAGGGTACATATTGCATTGGGAAGTTGAGTTTGTTCATCAAGTAGCTAAAATACCATTAGTCCAAGTTGTACACGTGCCATTACTTGAAAAATGTTGGTTCTTTGTCATTTTATATATAATGTTGTTATATATTCCAGATCCAATTGGATTACTTAATTGTCCCCTGCATAAGATGAAACCATGGAATATTGTCACAAATTCATCCCTTCAGTCTTCAAAGTACGTTAATGAATTGATACATTACGCTCAGTATGCCGAATCAATCAGCTTAGTGGGCTCTCAGTGCAGTTGGATATGCTGTCAAAAAGAGGTGCTAGATTGTTTGCTAGTCTCAACCAAAATAGTTAATCTACATGTAGTCAATGATTCACATTACGAGGGAGTTAGAACATTGTTGTGGAATCTCATCAACAGAGGAGTATTAGAAGAGGCCAACTTTTCCTCAATCACCCCAGCATTATCACAAACAAATCGTAATGACCTGCTAAAGATTTGTGCTGGAGTGACTGTGAATAAGAGTGCAAAATCCCAAACCCCTCCTAAAAGACCCAGGAAACGTACACGGGGCTCCACAGAGGAGCCATCGACGAGTTTCACCACCTCTGTCATTCTTGATTCTGGCTACGATTCTCCTGTCAGTAAAAAAGTGTGTGTCAGATTGGATGATCCTGACAATTCGCTGGACAACTCTGTCGTGAGCATAACCACGACAGAAGATGTTCCAAGGATTGTGGATGTTATTGACTTCACCGGAGCTCAAGGTCAAGAAGAGCAGGAGCCTTCTTCATCAAGATCAAGTGAAAACTCGGCAAACATCTCTCTAGCAATTTCTGAAGAGGACTTTTCATATGAAGAGGAAGAGTATGTGGGTTTGGAAAATGTTGGGCAGATAGAAATGGAAAACGTTTACACATTCAGTATATCTGGTAGCTACATTGCCGACAGGTCAATAGGCAGTGATAGTGACTTGTATGATGAGGCGGTTCAGCCCGTCATGACCAGGTTATGTAGCAGACGACAGTCCTACCCCCCTATTCCTTTAGTGGAGTCCTTCGTCAGCCAGGTAGATCCTGATCATCCTGTGAGGGGAGTGTCTTCATTTTCAGTTACATGTGCCAATCTAACTGGACTTCTTCAAGTTCTACCGAAATGGAACGATTTAAGAAAAATCAGTCTCTCTCATGCTAGTAAGAGTGTCTGCAGTTTATTTTAGTTGATCTTTCTGAAGCTCTTGTATTTTTGTGAAATTTTATTGATTGCTCTATTTGGATAATGTTTGATTTTTAAATCAATTTTATACTTCTAGCTATTGATGACGAATGCAACCAGCTGATGATGACTGCCATACTCGATAAAGTTCGAAATCACAGACTCACTCATTTAGTGTTAGATGACTGCTACCTGTCGGACCAATTCTACCAAAGGCTTCTAAGCATTCTACAAAATCATTTCAAGTAAGCTAGATTTGAATGCAAATGAATATTTCTTATAATTCCATCTGTCTCGGATGAACATCATCAAACATTGAACTTGAGATTTTTTAACCGGGTTTTCCGAAGGAAAAATCCGGTTATTAAAATGGTGAAAATGGCGGGCGGCTGCCAAAAGGGTACCCTCATTGTACGGATAACTCCTCCTACAATTTTAAAGATAGGATGTTGTTTTTTTGCAGATCAATTGTACATATATCAGAGGTGTGCATATTGCTAGGATTTTGATTTCTGATAATTTATGAAAAAAATACCAGCTTTTTTACTTAGTCACTTTTTTGCAAAATATTGCATATAGGGTACCCTCATTGTACGGATAACTCCTCCTACAGATTTCAAGATAGGAAGTTGTTCTTTTGCAGATCAATTGTACATATATCAGAGGTGTGCATATTGCTAGGATTTTGATTTCCGATAATTTATGAAAAAAATACCAGCTTTTGAACTTAGTCATTTTTTGGCAAAATATTGCATATAGGGTACCCTCATTGTACGGATAACTCCTCCTACAGATTTCAAGATAGGAAGTTGTTCTTTTGCAGATCAATTGTACATAGTGTATATCAGAGGTGTGCATATTGCTAGGATTTTGATTTCTGATAATTTATGAAAAAAATACCAGCTTTTGAACTTAGTCACTTTTTGGCAAAATATTGCATATAGGAGTACACCATTTCACTGGATATGGTTGATAAAGTTCACATAAAAGAAAACCCGGTTTGCTGTCAAATTGACAGCTTTTCACTTGTTTATTTATAAATTCAAATGAAGCAGAAGGGAATGTGAGATTTTTTTTTAATCCTTAGATCACCGGAGCAGGCCTTAGAGCTTATCGATATTCAAGCTTCATCTACACCTCTCTCTGTTCTCTCAACAGAAAAATATAAAGGTAAATCATTTAGTAAATGCAATGCATTTCCCCTTAAACATTCTGTTTATGTTAAATAATGAGTGATGTAAAGTTATTTTTGTGTTTTATTTGTGCTTTTGTTTAACATAATGTAAACTTTTGGTTATTGAGGTGGTATGGGACATTTTTTGATACTAATGTGGATAAAAGTATATTATTTTCAAAATACTTTCACCAGTTTAGAATTTTCAAATTTTTACAATATTTGATCAAAAATATATTTAAAATTGATGAAATGGTAATTGTCTCAAGCCATAGTTTGAAGTCCACATAGCTCTCTCCTACTTGAATACATAAAGTATCATCTGCTATTTCATGTTTTAAACTGTCTAAATTCTACATGTAGTGTGCCGTTACTTTGTCAGCAGTTAACAACATGTTTTATGTAAACTGTGAATGGGTTATGAAAGGTCACATCAAAGGTAAATCTTATACTATGCTATACTTGCACTGGTCAGTATTTAAATGAACTATGGGATATTCTTGTCTCATGCAACCACAATGAGATGGGAGAGGATTGTACACATTTTTCGGGATTTGCAACGATAGGAATGGTAAAAACTATAAAATCCTCATTTAGACTCAACCTCATGACTTACAGATTTTTAGTTAATCCATTGCGCTATGCTGTTAGGTACTTGAAAAAAAATTGGAAAAGAAAAAATTTTAAAAAATATACCTGATTTTATTGTTTTGATAGGATATTGTCACAATATGGAGGTGTCCCATACCACCTTAAACATTAAATGTGCATGTAAACTTTAAATGTAATGAAGTCAAAAATTTTTTTGATTATTTCAAAAGAAATTATCAATAATATTAAAGTAAAAATCTCAAGTTATTTCTCTTGTTTTCACAAATAGAAACTCAGTATGGAGTGAAAAAACTAAACCTGAGCATGAATACATTCCATGCTTCTGGACTAGAGGCTCTCACTACACTGATCAAGTACGACCGGTCATTAACTCATCTCAAACTGCATGGCTGCTTCCTTCAAGACAGTCAAGTTTGTCAGCTTCTGCAGGCATTATCAGGTTTGTAAAAGTGCTGCATGTGTTCCTCCTCTGAAAATCTTACAACAATCCACACAGCGATAGGGGATTGACTCTTCATTTTCATTTCTTGAATGATTTTAAATCTAAGAAACTTTGTGAATTCTTAATGGTTAGTATGTATACATGTATAATAAGAGGCAAATTATACATATTTACTTACATGCTTTTTTTGCAAGCACATTTTTGATGAATTGAAAAATCTCAATACTCTATATTTTAGTTTGAAATATGTTAATAAAAAACTTTCGTGTGTAAATTGTATACATGTGCTCTAAATTTTAAAAAAGAAACCCACTCTATACCCCAATCCTAAATCATATATTACAGAGATGCAGCAAATTGAGATGTTGGGGTTAAGTGGAAACCTTGTGGCAGAACCAGATGTTGAAGCTGAACTTCTGAACTTCTTGTCAAAAGTGAAAACACTAAGGGTCCTTACCCTAAACTACTGTAGACTCAGACCACAATTTGGTAAGAGATTACAATAATGGTGGTACTTGGTGATTTATAAGTATTTGCAAGTAAATTTAATTCTTTTCCATCAATACGTAAACAAAGACTGTTTAAAAAAATCCCAATGATAAATACATGCATCTTTATGTTTTGTTGATTTTATATTTTGTTTTAAAAAAGAGGATTTTGTTTGTAAACTAATTTCAAGCTGATTTAAGTTTTACAACATGTACAACTTTTAGTTGGCTGTTTAATTTTTTGTGACCTTGTAAACAGTAAAACATATTTCGATGGTCATTATTAATATTGTAACATGAGTATTTTGTTTTAATATTTTGAAGTCAGCGACCAATCCTTTGTGACATCCGTGAAGAACCATCCAAACCTGACAGAGCTCTGTCTGAAGAATAACCATCTAGGTAAGGAAATAAGTATCATGGATGATTACCCACAGAAGGGAGACATAGTCATTTTATGAATTAAGAAACTATTTTAAAATACTTGTATGCAAGAAGAAATCAATTTTTCAATGCTTTATTTACTCAAGACCAGTTCACTGGTATTTGAGGTTCAACATAAGTGTATACAAATGAACACACACACACACACACAAAACAGTGAAGGATAACATGTACAGTAGTAAAAAGAAAGATAAAAAAAGTTGAGTTTACAATACAATAGGTTGTATAGGTTTGTTTTTGGAAGAGCAGACTTTGAAAATTTTCTTTTTTTTTAGTTTTTTTACATTATAAGTAATCATCAGCCCCGTTAAATTTTATAATATTTGGGTTTTCATAAATCTCTTTGACAAAAACATTTTTCTATCGTTTGCAAAATTTGTACATTCTAAAATATAATGAAATTCATCCCCAATACTATTTTTTTTAATTTTTTGTCAATATTGTGCCATCTACTTGTTTCTATTGGGAATCGATGATTACATGTTCATAATTTTGTAAACGTGATCAGTAAATATGTAGGTAAAATAAAAAAAAATACTTTTCTTAATTAAAATTTGTTTTATAAATTCTATAAATAATACATTTTGGTGAGTTTTCTACAATACTTCTGCAATCTTATACAAATTGATTTTGTGATATTTCTTTAACTATTGACTTAAAGGGGGATGGTCTTGATTTTTGTCGTAATTTATTTTTCCGATTTTAACATTTACAATGCTTCAGTAAGGCTTTTTAATAGGCAACCAAAGTTTTGAGTGTCTTTTGTTTAGTTATAATCGGGTTACATAGCCTACTAAACGAAGCATTTGTTTACATTTTAAATGTTAAACTGAAAATTCTAGTTTAAGACCTAAAATGAATGTGTTAAACGTTAGGAACTGTTTATTTAGGCTTAAAATTGAAAAGATGATGGACAAATTAGGTTGAAAGAGATTCTTTACTGGTATATTGAACCTACCTACATGTACGATAACAAAAACAGGGCACAAGCAAATGTTTGCATAACAAAGAAATGATAGTTCTGTATTTTGCTTATAACTCTACGACTGACTATCAAATTTCAATTGATCATTAGATGTGCATTCCTAAAGCATTGTTGATAATAAAAACAGAAAAATAGAATTTGACCAAAATTTAAGCCAGTTATAACTACATATTGTTTGATTTTCCCATATTTAAAGGGGCATGGTCACGATTTTGGTCAAATTTTATTTTCCTGTTTTTATAATTAACAATGCTTTATGAATGCATTTGTAATGATCAAGTGAAATTTGGATGGCCGTCGATGAGTTTTAAGAGAGATACAGCGCTCACAATTATTCGTCATGTAAACAAGGCTCGTGTCCTTTTTTTGTTTACATAGGTTCAATATACCAGTAAAAAATCCTTTTCAAGATGATTTGTCAATATTCTTATTCATTTTAAGCATAAATAATCAGTTCCTAACAATTAACACATTCATTTTAAGTCTAAAACTGGAATTTTCACTTCAGCATTTAAAATGTAAACAAAAGCTTTGTTTACATAGCGAGGAAATGTAAGCTCTGTAACTCGTTTATAACTCAACAAATGTCACTCAAATTTTGATTGCCTAGTAAAAATGCCTTACTGAAGCATTATAAACATTAAAATCGAAAAATGATTTTTGACCAAAATCGTGACCATGCCCCTTTAAGACAACCAGCATGAGTTGAGTATATTGTGTCCACATTTTATCCATGAATGTGTAAAAGATACATTTTTGTAACATCTATAAGAATAACGGTAGAGTTTACAATCTTGAGTTGTCAAAACGTTCGCCCTGTACATTATCATAGAGTGACAATGGATACATACCAGTTTCTCCATACCCTATACAATTTGGAGTACTAGATCTAAGATTAAGGATGAATTTCAAATTTTATATATACTTTTTAACCGGGTTTTCCAACGGAAAAATCCGGTTATTAAAATGGTGAAAATGGCTGGCGGGCGGGCGGGCGGCTGCCAAAAGGGAACCTCCATTGTACGGATAACTCCTCCTACAGTTTTCAAGATAGGAAGATGTTCTTTTGCAGATTAATTGTACATATATCAGAGGTGTGCATATTGCTAGGATTTTGATTTCTGATAATTTATCGAAAAAATACTAGCTTTTGAACTTAGTCATTTTTTGGCAAAATATTGCATATAGGGTACCCTCATTGTACGGATAACTCCTCCTACAGTTTTCAAGATAGGAAGTTGTTCTTTTGCAGATTAATTGTACATATATTAGAGGTAAGCATATTGCTAGGATTTTGATTTCTGATAATTTATCGAAAAAATACCAGCTTTTGAACTTAGTCATTTTTTTTGCAAAATATTGCATATAGGGTACCCTCATTGTACGGATAACCCCTCCTACAGTTTTCAAGATAGGAAGTTGTTCTTTTGCAGATCAATTGTACATATATTAGAGGTGTGCATATTGCTAGGATTTTGATTTCTAATTATTTATGAAAAAATACCAGCTTTTGAACTTAGTCATTTTTTGGCAAAATGTTGCATATAGGGTACTCCATTTCACTGGATACGGGTTGACATGGATTATGGATACAGTTCACATTAAAGAAAACCCGGTTTGCTGTCACATTGACAGCTTTTCACTTGTTCAATAATGTACAAGTTTTCTTAACCCCCTCACTTCACATGATTAAAGTAAAATTGGGTTAATGACTTTGTCAAATATGCATAATTGACAATTAATTGGTAGGTTAAAATAACATATATGTAAAACACTATATAACGCCTTTGACGCTTGTTCTACCAAATGCTTTTTAGCATTTTTAAATTTTCATCTTCTTGATAAAAATATACTCAAATAGCAAAATGATTTTATGTTTTCAACAGTTACTCCATTATACATAAAATTATGCTTGGACAATAGACCTTTTTAAAAAAAGAATGATGACATTTGTTTTGGCTATATTGACATTAAGTTTCCATAAATCACAGTAATTTGCAAACACTTTTAATGATTTTTGTAAATCAGACGCAGATTCAGATATCAAGACAGTGTCACCAGCATAGAAAAGTAGACAGGGTTTTAACATAGCAAATAAGTCATCTTGCCATCATTTCATGATGAAAATGTGTAAAAGATTAGTGAGGTATTACTTTTATTTAATACATTTTAATTGATAACAAATTTGGGGAAAATATTTTATGATTAAGTGTGAAAAGGTTCAAAGATGGATGAGATATTAATTTTTAAAACATTTTGATTGCTAACAAATAAAATGATACAAAATGTTAAAATATTGCATGAATGAAGAATGAGCAAACTTCAGATTATTAGTGAAATAGGGAAGATAAATATTTTTTGTTCTAAAGAAAATAATTTTAATAAATTCTTTGTGTTATGAAAAATAACAGAGTAAAGAATAAAAAAAAAAACCATTGCATTTTTAAAAAATAACCTCTAAGTATGAATATCAAGAATGAGCAACTACCTAAGGAAATATAGGAAAGTTAACATAACTATGTAGTATGTAAGTATGGAAAAATATCATTGAATTAAGGTCTAAGAATATGTTTGTAAAATAGCAAAGCAAAAACATTGCATGTATGTTAGATGTTAATAAGATAAAACAAGTAAATAATCATCATTTACCAGAAAAAAATTAGGTTAGCAAAAATCACTACGTTTAACAAAGAAATAAAAAAAAATGCATTTCAGAAAAATATCTATTCAGGATAACAAATTATAGAAATGTTGGTCAGAAGAATAGCTATAAACATAAAAAATTAAACATTTCACCTTTCATTAACCAGTTAAGCAAGAAACTAATAATAGGTTGCAGGTCTTAATTAAAAATAACCTTCTAAATTGATAGAGAAAACAATTACCTTAGAATCTGAGATATTGAGATTATGGTTTGAAAGAACAAAGATTATCTTAAGTAAATGCAAGCATGTCTAATATACTGGTATTTAAGACGACAATGGCCTAATTTTCGCTATTTTTTATCATCTCCACTTTGATAGGTTTCGAATTTTTTATATTGTCAATTTTCATGAAAATTGTTATTTATGTGAACAAATTGTTAAAGAAATTAGCCAAAATTTGTATGTTTTAAGAAAAAGTACAGATTTAATAAAAAGCATTCGATGTTTGAGCCAGAATCAAAGACAAAAGCATATCAGTTTTTTATTTGCTTCTGTATAATATTTAAAAAATTAAGATCGATATAAAGAAATATTTTTTGCAGGTTTCAAGAATAATCAAACCATGGATGTTCTTAAACATGCTTCTGTACAATACAAAACTTCCATTGATAAATTACAACAGTTTTTTACAAAAAAGTAATTTTAACTGGACTGTTCAATACAAGTAAAAAGCCATTGATTAGTAATACCAATGTCTTCACACAGTTTATTTTACTTTATACTACAAATTTAATGTAGAGACAAGGCTTTTAATATTATTTAGTTACACATCTTAATGTACATCATACTTGTATTTGACAACATCAATTTTTAAATTGCCAGGCATTTGACAATTGAACGAAACCCAATGTCATTAAAGACTTGTGTATTATTGCTCATTTTGTTTAGCTGAATTTTTGGTATTCATTATGCAAATCATTTCATAGAAACATACGTGATTGATCTCTCATGTTTTTAGTTTGTAATGTCAAGAACATTGCTGGAAACTATTAAACGTTGAGTTGGTAAAAATCGCATTTAATTTTAAATATTAGGTCTTGGTCCTTTATTGCAGTGACTTACATACAGCAGTGAACATGTTAAGGCATGTTATTAATCAAATTTTTGTGTGGTTTGCAATTGAAGCTGTATAATCATTAAGATATAGCACACGCAGTTGTATTATATAAGTTTGTGTATGATGGTCTGTTAGTTATATTAAATTTCTATTTAATGTCAGTTTCAATTATAATACTAGTATGCCTGAAGTACTCGCTGAACATTGAGAATATTATATATATGCTTTTGTATATGAAATATTCAAACATATAAATAAAAAAACACCATTCCACACTTAGTTTCCACACATATTTTAAGCTGATGTTATACTAGTCTGTTTTCGATTACCAAAATGTGTTTAATAGATCACAAATGTACAATAAAACTTGGAAGTAGGTTATTTACCGCTAACTGCTATCAAAGGAATTGATTCGTGGACAGCAAGAAAATGTAAAAGTTTGTATTTACTTTTGAGGTTAACAATAAATCAAACTGTTTTGTACACAATTGAAAATATGTATAAAAGCTATCAAATGTGAAATATACAATAATAATACACAATATACAATAAACAATATGATACTATACAGACAATTTTATTCTTAACACTGGTTAAACTTAAGAAAACAGAGATGAACAAAAACTATACATGTGTGTCTATTGTTAGGTTATGTAAGGTATTCAAAGTATTCTCATTATTGAGACATTTATGATGAATGAAGAAAAGTAAGGAATCAAGGCATTTGGAGTTGTAAGACGTACATAAGCAGTCAAATATAAAGCATTCTTAACTTATACGAAAAGGTGCTGATTGCAACCATGACTTCATGTAAATAAAAGTTTGTAGTTCTAAATATATAAAAGATCCAACGTAGAGAGAAAAATTATTGTGAGAGAAATTGCTGGATTTGTATGAAGGAGACAGCGGAACCAATACAATTGTAAAATGTAATGCAGTTTTATTTGGTTTGACCATGAAAAGAGTACGTATATTAATGTACTGGTTTTTTTCTTTGCAGGTGAAAGTGCATGTCAGTTTATGCAATCATTATGCAGTGGAGGTCAATTTTCATTACAACATCTAAATATTGGGTTTGTAATTTTACTTTTTCTTTGTGTAATAAAAAGAATATCGTTGATAATTTTGGAAGGTGATTGTAGAAACAAGAAAGTTTTTTTTTTTTGGAAAGTTTATGCTATGTTACCTAGCATGCATGAATAAAACTTTCTTACCAATAGAATTTATGTCCATGATATGTTATAAGATAGATAAATGGAACGGATGCTTTGAGTGAAAACTGGAAATCCATGCACCAAGAAATATAAAGAAATATTCTAGTAGATCCATCTCTTTACCAGTGTTTTAGAGATATCAATATAAAAGTACAGATTAAGAAAAAATGTAGAACATCTTATAATAAAGTCTCATTTGCTGATAACTTATCTTACTATAATTGAATAGTCTGTAATTTTATTATATTTTCTCATAGGTATAATTGGATAAAAATCGATGATATGATTAAATGCGCCAAAGAAATTCAAACCAGTAGAGAGAAGATTGGAACCTGTTGTCAACCGATGCTGCAGAGTTTGATTTTGAGTGGAAACAGGTTAAAACCGATGCACTTTGAAACTATAAGAAATCTGTTTGTGTCCTTGGTGGTGGAATTGGAGATCAACAGCATTGATATTTCTGCACCATCTGACCACGTGGCCCAGATGTAAACATGCAAGTGAAGAAGGAATATTCTAAGAATCAGAAAGGGTAAAATTTCAACATCTCTAGCTCTCCTAGGAAGCCATTGTTATGTTGTTTATAAACAAATGCTAATAAAATATATTCTAAACAATAGGTTTTTTGTTAAATAGCAAGAGAGAGAGAGAGAGAGAGAGATTTTAAATAATAGAGTAACGTTAATCGGTATAACTGGAGGCCTGGGGCGGCTTTTGACATGAAAAATAAGTATATCCTTTAGAAATTCATGACGAGAATATGCTTCTAAAAATGTCTAAACCTAGACTAGAACATGCGGATGATTTTATTTCATGCTGTCAATAAAATCCTAAAATAGCTAAAACTACTTTGCCTATTTGTAGTAGACTTTATCTTGGAAATAAGTCATACTGAAAGTTCCATTGATTTCTTTACAATGATGAAAACCGTTCAATAAGGTGGAAATTTTATCGATAATAAACAAAGGTCTAATTAAAATTGAAATTTGATGTAATCAATTTGCATCTCTCTGAAGTGTTAAATGTGTCTTCAATCAGAAACTGCATTGACTTAATTGAACACAACCAGGTATGTTTAAACTTACCTGAGCTGTAAGATACTTACGATTCACCTGTCTGTCTAACAATTTTTTGTAAGCTTTCATATTATTTACTTTTTATTTAGAACCATATGCACGAGGCCTATTTCAAATAAACTTCGCAAAAGCATTGTTAATGAAAGCGGATGTTAAAACCGTGATCTCTGGACAGAAGAAAGTCCAAAGATGACTCCAAAGATCAAGTTAGGAAAAAAGTTACTAATCTACGATATATGTGTTATTTTAATATAAAGAACCGGAGATAATGTTTGAACCATGTCTACTAATCAATTGTAAGGTATAAGTTCTTTAAAATCTACTAAAAATAAATAAGAAAACTTAAGTCTTTAAAATTTCTTCAAAATATGTCATCTACAATTTGAGGTTTAACTTTACTAGCATCAACATAGGATGCAATTTCAAATTTGTTTAAATCATGACATATATTGGGGTTACAGGGGCAATAAAAGATTAACACTATAATAAATTAAGAACAATCTTCAAATAAAAAGTTCTCAAGATTTACATGTGTAATACCACAACTTGTATAATTGTAATTCAGACATCCTGATGTAAAGATAAATAAGTTTTTCTAAGTTTAAAACAGTTACCGGTACTATTAAATTCCCTTGTCCTTTTAAACAGGATTGTTTAGACAAGAAAATCTAAGCAAGAGATACCAAGAAAAACCACTTGGAATATGTAACTCATGAGAGCGATGAGACCCATTAGAGTCTTATTTAGTTGTGTATCGTTTTCTTCCGCAGTCTTATGTAATATCCCTTCTCCAGTGTCGAAGTCTCATGTAATATCTCTTTTTCCTGTGTGTTTATATTTTAAAAAAAAAAAACTGTTTAAAAAAAATTAAATAAGCAGCTTATGAAGAAAAAACCCCGTTCTTCATAAGATTACTAAAAAATATCAAAAATATTAAGTAAATGCTTATTTTATTAAAAAAAAAAACCCAACAACAAAAAAAAACAAAAAAACAAAAAAAAATCAGCTTGATTTGAAATTTTGACTTTTTTCTCATGCGATATTAAGATTTATAAAATTCATTTCGTAAACATGTATTATCATTCATTTCCATTTACTGTTTGATTTATTTAATGTGTATGATATTATAAAGAAATCAGCATAAACTTTTTCTACATAGATACATGTAAATGCAAATTAGAATGAATAAATGTAGTGTTCAGAATACAGTAAAATGAGAAATAAAAGTTGGTGGTTTCGATTACAAGCAGCAGTCGGGCACATGGTTGCGAACATCATGTGAAAAGCATACTTTGGATTGCACGTGATTTCATCGTATGATTTTCATATCATTCTCATAAAATTCACGTGATATTAGAAACCAAAACAAGAATCTTGTGTCAATTCATAGCGTCAGTTTTTCACATCGGCTATTTAAGAAAATCTTTTTACATGAAATAAAGTTACAAATGTGTTGCTTAACCTGGTTAATCAATAACACCAATGTATAATATGTTATGCCAATGTTAGAAATACACTAGTAATTATGATTTAAGAAGTAAAAAATAAAAGTCAATCTCAAAACAATTATGTTTTTCCTGCAAACGTAAACATTTTCGCTGTTCTTGCTTTTCAGGCAGTTATGAACAAATATGAATATCTAAATAACTCCTCAAATTACATAAAATACAAATGACATCAAGTACTATCTCTTTATAAGAGTTACCCCTCTTTTTGTTTTATGATTAAACCAGTTATTATTCACGATATACAGAAGTGAAAATGAAAACTATTTTTAACGTAAACCCAATTGTGCAATTTTTAGCAAATACAGACACCACAAACTTAATAGTAGGGGTTTAAAGGACAAACAACAATTTAAAAATAAAATAAAACTACATTGTAGGACCAATGGGTGGGTCCTTCCTTGAAAAGCATCTGACTCATGACTGCTGCATTTCTTTCGATATCAGCTCACCAGTATCTCAGGTGTCATGGCTTCCTAAATATTCTCCGCAGCATGCGATGGCTCAGACTAATTGATCACTTGTTTCCCACATGTATGATTAATTAAACAATGAGACCAGTCTTATCCTTTAATGAAGAACGCAGAAATAAAAAATATAGTTAATCAAAGTGTACAAAGAAAATCGGATAGAAATATACAGTTTTAGGTCTGAAATTTACATGAATATTATTGGAATGCTGTAATTTCGATGACAATTTAATATCCATCCAATTAACATTCAGCCAGGTAAAACATGACACGAGAATAAAACCCATTTTCGATGCACTAGGAAGTTTCAAACGTGAATATACAAAATACCGAGAAAGAATAAAATGGTAATGGATTCGTTCCAACATGTAAACATTAAAAAGTAAATTCTGACGTAAACGAGAGGGAATCACAATGAGTCTTCTTATCACTAGAACGGAAAGTAAGATTTACGACGGGATTTAGTCAATCTTATTGTACTAAGACGTATTTGTTCAACGATAGCTTTTAAAGGTCAAGATTGTTATATGTAGTTAATTTTATTTTAGACCTGAAGCAACGCAATCTGTATATACATGTATATTATAGAAAAACCTAAGCTAATCGTTAAATCGCTAAAAAAAATCAAAGTTCTTTCAAAGTAAAAATTTGTTAAGATTCAATGACTTTAATTAGACTTAAACTTAAATCGATAATGTCTACAAAAACTCAATTTTTTGATTGCAAAAAATTAATAAACAAATAAATATATAAAATAAAAACGAATGAATAAATAAAAATAAGTTAATCTTTTACACACGCATAAGGAAAATATTATTATGTATATGTATCATTAACATTTGTTTAGCGCTTTACAGGTAAACAAATACTTTGAAATGATTAAGGTGGATTAACACATCATCACAAAATGGCTGACCGCTGATCGAAACGACATTTCGTTTTATTAAAAGGATTTTATGGACTAAACATGTAACTTACTCCATAGCCGAGTGGATAAAGTGTCGGACTTGTGATCCGTACATCCCGGGTTTTTTATCCCCAACCTGCAAAATTTTCGCTTATTTGACATTTGTACAGTTAATTTATCGTTATATCTTTCAGTATCAAAAATGTCCTGTTAATTTGAGTGACTTTTTCCAGGTGTGTTATTCCACCTTAACAGCGTTAATATAAATAAATAAATAAATAAATAAATAAATGTAACAGAATGCAAAAAAAATTAAAGCACATAACACTAGATCAACAGGAGATGGTAAAAAAAATTACAGGATAACATTATGTTTAAATCAAAATATAGATTTGACATTAGTGATATCTATTTATTTACTAGATTAACGTTACGTAAAGTGAATGCATTATTTTTTCTGAGATCGAATGAGGTTATACTCCCTTGAATCTAACTATGGAAAACCCCATTCAATCGAGTAACACGTAAGGTGCTATACACTTGAAATTTGTGACGAAGTTCCGTAGGAAAAATCTAAATGAATCTTATTTTACCAAGGGTTTTCCATACATCCCAGTTCATGTTGGGTCAGTTTCTAGGGCAATGCAAGTTTTCGTGACATCAGTGTTCACGAATTTGCACGCAGATAGCATTTTAATTTATTTTGTAAATAATTTCATTTCAAACGTGACTTTTATAACAGATTTTGATTGACGGTACACTCTTCCCCAAGGTCCAATTAATATATTTCATTGTACAGATATAGAGTCAATTTTCAGGACGTATAAAATACCGTGTACGATTGAGATATCAGGTGTATTTCAAATACCTAATTCGTTTTTCAATATCACGTTCATTGGTAGTGTTGCCATAAAAACCACACTGACACCTTTTCTTAACTTAAGACGGTATGTACACAAATCTTTAGTAATTTTACGTTAGAAAATTTGATACATAAAATTCCTTAAGGTTTTGATACAACAAATTTAATCATCCAACTGAATATACGCGATCTTGCATATTGCAAGATATGGGTAGTTATACTATTCATATTTATTTTTATACATGACGTATGCATTAACAAACATTCGCACATTATTAAGATGAATAAAAAAGTTGTTGAAAAGGTTTAACCTTAACTTTAGACGAGACTTGAATAGGTGTTTAAATAACAACTGTTTTAAATGGCTTAAGTCTTCTGTGGTAAGGTGTTCAAGGGTAATAAATATTTATTCTAGAACAAGTAATCTAAATAGAAGTAATGACTCATGAAACCTCCTGATCATTAACCACACAATGTGCATGCATGGTTTTTTTTTTCTATCTGAGGGATTTGAAATTGAAGCGATTATGACATAGAGCATATTTGATCTTGACGTCAAATTGAGCTATGTTGTCACGATCATGCATAAATAAAAGCACAACTTACTCGTGGCCATAACACTGTATGGTGATGCAAGCAAAATAAACACGGGTCACTATGGTCTCTATGTTTAGAACGACAAATACATAATAACCATGACCCAGGTCCTCCTTTCATAAAATTCCTATTCACAATGAATGAAAAAATCCTAGCATTTTGTGACCATATAAAACGTTTATACAGCGACTTTTAAATGTTACCCAAACAACCGTAAAAACACGAGGTAAAATCGATTTTCGGTAGAATTGATTCTCGAGCGTGTACGAGTTAGTACTGAAATATTAATGATCCCCATGTCGTTTATCGGGAAAACAAAACGATTGCTGAAGATTCTACAAACGAAATATATCTACCATGCTGCGGAGGACATTTAATATCAATCTCCTTTCCTTCATAAAAAAATAAATAAAATATAAATGATAATCAAATCATGTTTACACGTGGCATGGCAGTACTAATTTTTTTCATGTTGAGGAGTATTTACATAGTTTTTAAAAAGTTTACTTACGAATACGTTTGTATTATATTGTTCCATTACACTGCTGAGAACGTTTCCACTCCATTTGGGATTTTGCAGGCCAGTACGATTAAATCTTGTACACACTGTCGCGCAAACTCCCCAACGAGTGAATGAAGTCTTTATTTGTCTCTTCTTCATCCTGCCAATGTTGTAAATTATTCTCAAATTGACGGATAATAATTTTTCCTAAATCCGGTTTTCAAAAATTGAAAAACTCAGTAAGGCAGGATACTATATAAAAAGCATGACAATTTCATATATATCAACACAAATTAAAAATCTGTTGCACTTGGTGAAATCAAACTTTTGCTAACTGCCAGAGTTTAAATGCTAAAGATTTCAATTTAATTTTTTGAAAGAAATTTTAAGCGCCAGATCTTACAGGAATGTAAAGCGAAATGCGTTTACTCCCACGCTCGGGATTTCACAATTCATAAATAGAAAAACTACCTAGATACTATGGTGCAGTTACAAAGTTGAAAGTGATAGACTAAAGAAAATGAAGGTGGAACAAGAAATTAATCCTCTGAAAGAAAAATCATGACGCGAAAAAAGTTGTTTCTTACCTTGTCCCAAGTTTCATGTACTCGTAAGTACAATCGATATGCCCTACGTACTATTTCCCGCCTCGGCTTAGAAGTCATTGATAGATTCCATGAGTAGGTGTGTCTAAGTGACGTCAGAGATAAAATTTCTACCAGGTCACAATTACTATTGACACGTTTTATGAATGAAACCGAATTTTGAGCCATTCACTGGGATATATTTTCCTAGCATGCTGGGGACTGCAAAGAAACTGTATCTGTGGATAAAATAGTTTTATCAAGACGAATTGAGATTTGTTTAAAAATAGATATTCGTCACGGAAAATCCCTCTGCATTCTTTTGAGCTGTGTGTGTTTCATTGGTTAATGGTTTACAAGTAAACGACGCAGTACCTATTTGTAATGAATATGCAATATGGAACGGTCGTTAAGGATCTTTATCTCTCACATAAAGAAAGTATCTATGATAAAAATAAAAAAAAGAATAATAAATGTTTCCATAAGTAGGCTAATAATACTTTAAAATTGTTAAAAAAAAATATTGATTTAAGGTTAATCGAATTCAATCATTGATTTGATATTCTTGATTCAATAATAAAATATATTTGTTTAATATTTTGAAATTTTATTTTAAGATTGGGAAATATGTATCAATCTCGAGCTCATAGCAACACAAATGAAGTACTATTAGAGCAGACTTATTATTATGTTATTTATTCATCCTCATTTTTAGAAAATACTTAAGGAATATTGCCAGAAAACAAACTTGTAACGTGTTTTTATTAATTGATAAAAAAAAACACCATTAAAAAAACCCCTATTACCTTACCCACCCCCTAAAAGAATCAGTAGAAATAAATGATTAGCATACATTATCCATTTAGGTGAGAGGAATTATGTTTTTATATATCTACAGTTATTGCATCTGATGTATAAAAATATAGCAATATCAGTTTACCAATGTCATTGGAGATAAAATAGATAAAAATATGTATAAATGACACTAGAGATCTCTTTTCATATAATATCTTTTTTATACCTACAACATACATGTAATGAAATTCATGAATGAAGAGTTTTGAATTAAAAAAAAAAACTTATAAACATATGCATATTGTATTCAATGTATGTAAATTGTGTAATATGCCATTTTTAAAAATGAAAGCAGACAGAACAATTATCAACAAGTTTAACAACATATGTATTTTACTTACCACTGGAAGGCTCATTCTATTTAGAAAGGTCTTGTTCCCATGCACATGGCATACAAATCGCTGAGCCATTTCCGGCGTTCTTATAGCTGGTTTTCCCGCGTTTTCCATTGACATTATTTAGGAGAGACCTTTCAACTTTAATCTAAGTACTTGTTGAATATTCATATTACCATTGGCGGTAGAACCAGTTTCTAAATGAAAAATAACATTAAATTTAAAAAAAAAATCTGATTAACAAGCATTTTCAAAGAATCATCCTCGCCTAAATTTGTTTCAGAGACAATCCTTGTTATGTTAATTTACATGGTATTATTTCAAAAGCGAGTCTCATCACTTCATCCCGACATATAGAAATATATATAACTAAATTTTCGAAACAAAAATGCTGTACTCTACCAAATCCTTTTCATCATACAACATGCTCACATTCAGCATTCTGTTTGTACATTTAAGAAGATAATAGATATGAAATTGAACAAACACACGGCGACCTTGAATTGTCTCTAATATTTGACCCTTGTTTTGAGAGGACGATGTTGCGCAATTTATAGTCTGTCTTGTAAGTTACGTAACTGCTTGGTCTGCAGGTTTTGAACAATCTTCGATCGTAAATCTTTTGTAATACGGTTTGTTAGGTCATTTGTTTTATATACACAGTTACGATACTAAAATGAGCAAACCTGCAATCTTTATTATGAATTAAACCCTTGCGGAATGTGTGCCGACACAAAAGAGAACATTTTTTAATACTGATTTGAAACTTGAGTTTGTACATTGAGAAAGACATATATACATTCATTTTTAATTCTCATGACTCAACAATGAAATTTCTATTACATGTATGCTAACTTTGTCGATAAGCGAAAAAGTCACAATTTAAAAAAAGAAGAAGCTATGTTACTTCTGATAAAAATATCTTATGTAAAATTAACATTTATATTAATTACTAATTATGTTGTTAGTTATGAAAAATTCTTTTGTTTTCAACAGGTTAATTCTCGTATTAAATTGATGCAGTTTACTTAATTAAGCAAATGAAAATATGCTGTTTTAAAAAAGAGGGTGCAAAACATGCAACTTTGACATTGTGCGCTTTTTTATCATAAATTAAATTGCAGCATTATCCGCCTTCAAACCTAATATGAGAAAAAATATTCAAACATGTAATGTCAGAACCGCCATGGCTTTTTACTCATGTCAACATGCCACTCGCATTGTCATACTCTATGTGCCGATCTTACCACTTGTTAGGTTTTGGCAGCATAGCATTCACAAAATATCCATTCAACAAACTGTATCAGAGCTGGGGGACCTGGAGACATCATTATTCCTCAGCAAACGGTTGTATATCAAAATTTAAGGGATTTCGCTCATGGGTTATAAATTCTAGATCTTTATAATCACAACAAACTTTTTTCTGAAATGTTTATATATTTTTACAGCCTTTATATCATAATTTTGTAAGTAATTATTGAAATATTTGAGGGATAGTGTAAAATCAGGTTTTGCATATATTTTTGTATTTTTTTGAAAATACTTTAGGTACTAAAATAAATTTTACAGATATTAATTTTTTGTTAAGAATTCGTTTATTACATGCTATTTTATCAGTTCTTGAAGTTTCGATTTGATGTTTTCAGCATCAGTTTAAATCAACATTCCTTGATTTCATCTTTCAACATACCTTTCCTACACAAAAATACATGATAGACACCCACAGACAACATATAACAGCAGGATACAGGTACGATACGAAAAGTCAGCTCTTGTTTAAGTCAGATATGTTAAAGCTCATTCAGTCTTAATTCTTACTTTGCCTACTTAAAGGAATAAATAAAGATATGTCGTGAAGATCAGAAGTGTCAACTAGAACTACAAAAATCATAAAATTAAATTTTTAAATGATAATTCCAAACCTTGTTTTAGCACCCAAAATGTTTTTTGCATAATCAATTGAAGTCCTATATTGTTCAGTATGGTAACATATTTATTTTTAATTATCTTCAAAGCTGACAATTTTGTTTGAAAATTTGTAGAATATGATATATTTGTGTATTGAATTTATGTAACTTCAACTGAACTTGATTCAATCCATCTCACTAAAAATTGCATGTTTATATTACATTGTCTTATTATATATACAGAAAAAAATCTTGACCATTTTTCTAGCTTGCTTAATTTGATTTTTTAAAACAATTTTTTGATCTTTAAAAACATTTCTATGTAAGGGTCTCTCTAGAATTTCCATTACAAAGCAAAGAAAAGAAGAAAAGAAAAAGTATCAAGTAAATTTGTGCTCTAATAAAGCAATAAATGGTTCATCAAAATAGATTGAAGTTCTATGAAATGTTTCAAATCTTTTACTTTAAGTTATCTTCCAGTGTCAAAAGTACTCTATGGTTTGAAATATTAAATTGTTTTTGAATTGGTTTAAGTATAATTATTTTTATTGAATAAATTGAATGAGGATTGGGAAACGAACCACAGTACCTTTATATTTATACACCATCTTTATTTATTAGCAGATCAAGATAAAGATATTTAATATGTGATCATTTTTTTATTCTTAGTACTTGATAATAAAATAAGTATTTTCGTGAATTTTAAAAATGATAACAACAATTATGGTTCAGTTTCAAGGTAAGACGCATATATACAAATATTGATAATTAAGTGATTATTTGACCTAAATAATATAAATTTGTTACAGTAAAATACAATTTACTCAAATTGCCCATGACACAGTTACTCCAAGGAGTTGGTTATTTTTATGGAATTGTTCCTATATAGTATGACTCAAAAAGAAAAGTATGCAAGATGTACTGTTTTTGTAAATTTAATATGATTGTTAAGATAGTCAATAAATGTTGTGGCTTACAATGGTACTATGGTACTGTTTTTATTAAAATATAAATAGATGTTTGGTAATAATTCCAGGCATACCCGTACGTTTTGAAGATGTACCTTTACAGAAACAAGTTTTAGATACAAAACATCGTTACTTAAAAAAATTGTATAATACCTATTTTAAAAACTTAACCAGATATCGTTACCAAAGATAATATTTGTGTCCAGTTTTTGCAGGGTAGTGGCTGCAATTTATAATTCTCTAATGAACATTTCCTGTTTTATTTTACTTCTAATCAACAAAGACAGGTTTTCGCATTTTGTTGTTTTTTACTTCCATTTTGGTTTCAATTTAGTATGCTGATACCATATTTTTGATAAAACTTGAAAAAAAGACTTCTGTTAATATTTATTGGCGTGTACATTGTAACATGAAGATTTCAACCAGTTGACAAAGTGTATTATTTCATTCTAAAAGCAAAATCTATATTTAACAAAACAGAAAGATTAATTTTGTATTTTATAAAACAAGATATATTTTACATTACTTTCGACGAATGAATATATTTTGTAATTTTTGTAACCTATTTAAAAATGCAAGTAATCTAAAATTAATTCATAAACCTCATCATTTGTTCAATGATTCGCGTCCTGAAGGAAGAAACGATCAAAATAGGGGTTATGCGTATCACACCTAAACTATTGTAAAAGGTTAAGAGAAAAGAGTTAAATTTACAAATAATAATTATAAATACATTTTAAAAAATCATCGGTCTTAAATGAAATGTGCGTTACATGTTTGGGTTTTTCTCCTATGATTTAAAACTAAACAATTTCGTATCATGAATTAATACATTGCTTTCCAGAACTCGTGGTACACTTACTAGTTTTTAATCTCGACAATAAGTGGTTTTACGCCAAAAATTAAATTGCAGTAAACATTGAAAATACATATGCGGTTATTTTTTCCTGAATCGTGATACATGTATATATGTCAGGATTCTTCAGATACAGTGATATACAAGCAGTAAATCAGAACACCTTTGGTGCCTGCAGTGAGTGTAGAAATTATATGTATACTCAGTGAATAAACCAGGATTTGCATGAAATATGTAGCGGAATACAGCCAGGCAGTATGATTACATAAAGTTAAACTTGTAATACATCATGTGACAATAGCAATCATATAATTATCCATAAATTACAAAAACTTGTGGAAGACAGAACTTGTTTATTATTTCTAAATATTCTTAAATTAATCAATTAAAAAAAATCTACAATATTTGCAAGAAGAAAAACAGTATTGATACTTGATAGGTCTATTTCTACATAAAAACATGACAATCATGCAGTCTATCAAAAACAGGCTTTACTTACAGTATGCTTGAAGAAGGAATCTTGGATAGAAGCAGCAAATGAAAAATGTGGAGGGAACCTCAGTCCCACGCGGTTGTATAAAAAACCGACCACAGTTTTATGGGTCAATATACGAATGAATATTTCGAAATTTCAAGGGATGGGTTTTGTTCATTTCATTTATGGGCAATGTTTGTTCTTAAAAAGTTGAGGGTTGTCGTGACAATCGTTCGCATTCTGAGGCCAGTACAAATTTCTATATATACTCGACTGTATCAAAGATATAATTAGCAATATGACGACTCTTAGGCGTTACGCAATTTCTCTCAATGAGTCATTGAATAAACATCTTTTTCTCGATGGATCTCAGTAAACATGTAAACTATCACCGGATATGCCCATAATGAAACTTATGGTTTGTTTGTTTGTTTCTTAACCATGCTTGTTTGGTCCAAAGTTAAAAAGTTCTGGACGGCAAAGGGAAAGAATTTACTATTGCCTGTACTTGTTTCAGTTGGGATTGGAGTTTTTCGGTTTTTGTCATTTTCGAGTTCATTTTTATAACTTGCCAAGTTCTTATTACACATGCATAGATATTGAAAGAAGAACAAGAACAATAATGTATATATTAAAAGTTTCATTTACTTGATTAAACTACTTGTATATCTTTAAGTTCATTGAAAGTGTTTCCCCATATGACATCATGACGATTTTTTACCCACTCTCAATTAAATAAGTACACATACACTCCCCTATTTCCCCTTTTCGTTATTCTGTCCAATATGCGAAGATGCGGACCTGAAAGATGATCCTATTTACAGTAAAATACAAATGTTGAAAGAACTGGAAGAAACAGAAACATGATTACAATCATTTCTTTACTTTTTTAATTTTTTGTCTCTTCATTGACAGTTCTTGCAAACACGTTTTTTTATGATTGCAAAATGCCGAAAAATCTAACTTTTCTGATATATCACTTTTAAGAATCTATCAGTAGACCCCCCACCACGTCCTCAAACTATACTAGACGATTTTTTTTTCAACAGTAGTCAACTTTTGCCATGGTCATTTAAACCTAAAGTGGATTTGTGTTCGTAGAGGTGAAAATATAGTTCGGTCAGGGGATTAAAAAAAATTCCTAAATTCTAAAATTTAACCCGCATCACTTTCAGTAAAGAACATCCAAGACCTATATACGGGTGCATTGATTGAGTATAGGCAAAACAAATTCAACTAGCTGTAAAAATGGGCAAATGAAGCAATTTTATCAAAACGAGAAATTTATACCTGCACGTTGGTTTTGAGGATGGGTCCGAATAAACATTTTTTGACGGATTATATCGTTTATCAAAGGATCCTGGTTCAGGTTTATTACAACTGACCTTGGTTTCATGTGAACATTTGTTCACAGCTGCTATTTTTTCTTCCTCTTAGCTTCCACGTCATGGTTCAATTATTTGCAGTTAAGGAGGTTTTCAAATTTGCATTTTTAAGGTATTGTGTAATTGAAAGAAAAAATTAATCCCCTCCTTAAGATGACTAGAAATATCATTTTCCAATTTTTTTTAGATTGCTAATTGTTTGGCGTATTGGCATGTAAATATACGTACACTTACATACATGTATGCAGGTAATATTCAGATCAGAGGAGGAAAATGTTTTTAAAAGCCACCCAAACCATGTTGTGACTTGGCAATAAAATATGTGAAAAAGAACTGGGTTTTCCCCATAAAAATACATATAACATTTGTCATTTTATCAATATGCATATATGTAAAGATACAAATGCAACAGTTGGATATCGCAAATGATAAAAAACATGAACTTCCAGATGTGACGTACGTGTCTACTACCTATATCGGGTTAAAATCGAGAGAAAAAAGCTTCTATTAGAGATATCATGACTAATTCAAGTCCATATACTAGAGACAGTTTCTTGGAAATAAGGCAAAAATGAAAAAAAAATAATCTCCCTCGTCATGTGGTTATAAATATGTTCTTTATGGTTGGGGACAGTAACCTTACAAAAATTAATAGGATTGGTTTACGGGGGAGTACAATGCAAGCTGACAACATCAACTGAACAGATGGAACAAAGATTCGTATTGCGGCAGTTGAAGGCCGCGATAAAAAAAAGTAAATGAAAATAAAAAGGTACTTGTAATATCTTGTAGTTCGTCAATTAAGAGGTTCCAGAGCCATTGCAATTAAAACAGGCTCACTTTTTACCTAAGTCTGAGTATATGTATTGGTTTGGAATATTGAGACTGAGGGGACAGAACTAAGCACTGTGCATGTTATCAAAATGTTATCATAAAGCTCATTAAAAGTTAAGGTTCCGTGTTGATGCTGGAATGTCATAAATTGTCCTCCCAAACAGAAAAGACTCAGATGGTACGTTCTTTTTATTTCACGGGTTAATGGAATGTCCACCATATTAAGGTGGTATAACATATCACAACAAAATTGCTTACGTCTGATCGAAAGGACATTGTTTTATTATAAGGGCTTTATCGACGACAGCATGTAACTTGCTCCATAGCTGAGTGGATATATTTAGAGTGTGGGGCTTGTGACCCATACATTGAGTTTGAATCCCTCATGAACTTTTGTTTTTACTTATTTAATTCAATTTTTTTTAATAAATTAATTTTTTATTCTAAAGCTGCAAAAGTTTCGCTTATTTGACATATGTACAGTTTATTTATCATTATATCAGTCATAATCAAATAACTAACTGTTAATGTGAGTGACTTATTCCACCTGAAGGCTCAGCGATGCATATGGAAGATTTTCATGTAATAAAAGTGTTCTCTCGGGCCATCAAACGTAGTTTACAATCTAAATTAAATAAAGCAAATCAATTTTGTTATTCCCGTTTTGTACAGATCTTAATTTGAGCAACGCAGTATTATATGTCTGGTCAAAAACATTTTATGTTTGCAAGTTTAAAGTATAAGTTAGTCTCCGTCTAAAAACAATCAAATAAAAAAATTCAATTTTTTTATTATTTAAAAAAAAAAACAACCCTCATCTCAAAATGGGTGAAAATTGGTTTTATTTTATTAATCTTTTTAAAAATTACAGATATAAAGGCAATGGTTTTAATAAAAAATTCCTGTGTAGAGTGAGCATTTGATATTTTGTTGACAAAAACAAGAGGTAAATTGTGTGTAAATTGTAAACCCCTAGAATATCCCCTTTTCATGCTTGAAATGCATGGCTTCCGCATGCATCTGGTCTACTTTGGCTCACCTATACAGTAATTCTCAAATTGTACTAACTCGTCAACTGAATTTTAATCATTTCATCTAGGAAATGAAATAACCTTGTAACCTGTAAATAATTTTAAAAATAGCATAAATACACCTTGAAAGCAACCGCATTGAAATTCATTTTAAAAGTTTGAACTGATCAGTAAGGGATACATTGGTACACGATTTTTATCCTGAAATACGTAAAGTTATGCCAATGTTTACGCACAAAAGTAAATGGCAAAACTTAAATTACTTGTATTTCATGCAAATTTAGCTCCAGAGATCAACATGACGTCGACCTAATATAATCAATCAATTTATGCCATATATAGAGTATTACTTCTTACTAAGTTCCATTTTTCAAATCAAAAAGAACAAGTGAAAAGCTGTCAATGTGACAGCAAACCGGGTTTTCTTTTATGTAAACTGTATCCATAATCCATGTCAACCCTTATCCAGTGAAATGAAGTACCCTACATGTATATGCAACATTTTGCCAAAAAATGACTAAGTTCAAAAGCTAGTATTTTTTTCATAAATTATCAGAAATCAAAATCCTAGCAATATGCACACCTCTGACATATGTACAATTGAACTGCAAAAGAACAACTTCCTATCTTGAGAACTGTAGGAGGAGTTATCCGTAAAATGAGGGTACCCTATATGCAATATTTTGCCAAAAAATGACTAAGTTCAAAAGCTGGTATTTTTTTCATAAATTATCGGAAATCAAAATCCTAGCAATATGCACACCTCTGATATATGTACAATTGATCTGCAAAAGAACAACTTCCTATCTTGAGAACTGTAGGAGGAGTTATCCGTACAATGAGGGTACCCTATATGCAATATTTTGCCAAAAAATGACTAAGTTCAAAAGCTGGTATTTTTTCGATAAATTATCAGAAATCAAAATCCTAGCAATATGCACACCTCTGATATATGTACAATTGATCTGCAAAAGAACAACTTCTTATCTTGAGAACTGTAGGAGGAGTTATCCGTACAATGAGGGTACCCTATATGCAATATTTTGCCAAAAAATGACTAAGTTCAAAAGCTGGTATTTTTTCGATAAATTATCAGAAATCAAAATCCTAGCAATATGCACACCTCTGATATATGTACAATTGATCTGCAAAAGAACAACTTCCTATCTTGAGAACTGTAGGAGGAGTTATCCGTACAATGAGGGTACCCTATATGCAATATTTTGCCAAAAAATGACTAAGTTCAAAAGCTGGTATTTTTTCGATAAATTATCAGAAATCAAAATCCTAGCAATATGCACACCTCTGATATATGTACAATTGATCTGCAAAAGAACAACTTCCTATCTTGAAAACTGTAGGAGGAGTTATCCGTACAATGAGGGTACCCTTTTGGCAGCCGCCCGCCCGCCCGCCCGCCCGCCATTTTCACCATTTTAATAACCGGATTTTTCCGTTGGAAAACCCGGTTAAAAATTCAATTTAGTGTGACGGATATTTTATTGGCATGGGATTTCTTCAGTGAACTTGCTGTGCGTGACTATTTGGTCGTTGTTTAACCGATTTTAAATTACATCTAAAGTATGATGTGATTAATTGCTTTTAAAACTAAATCTGATAAAAAAAAAAAAACCATGAGGCCCAGCGCCAACATCGCTCACCTAAGCAACACTAGCCATAACTCTGATCAAATCGGCATTACAGTTTCAAAATCAAAATATCTTGTAAACTGGGTAAACAAAAAGCTTAAAAATCTGCCAATTTTTATCCACATATATTGATGGTAAATAACAAGCCCCTTTTGTTATTTTGTTTTGTGAAAAGATTTTTCTCGATTCGTATATAACCAACCCCTTTTTCAGGCTCCAGTTTTCTCCAGGGAGTCATGGTTTGATCAAACGTTAATTTGCACAACCTGCGCTTTCACACAAGTTTTGGGCTAAATGCTTTTCCAGAAGATTTTCAAAGATTTTTCTTTATATATTCCTATGTAAAAATTTGACACCCCCCCCCCCCCCCCATTGTGGCCCAACCCTACCCCGTTGATCATGATTTATACAAACTTGACTCTACACTAACTGAAGCTGCTTCCACACAAGTTCCAGCTTTTCTGACCTAATAGTTTTTTAGAAGATTTTTAAAGATTGTCTCTACCTATTCCCTGCACCACCTGGGGATGCTTCCACACGAGTTCTAGCTTTTCTGGCAATATTGTTTTTGAAAAGAAGATTTTTTAAAAATACCAACAAATTTTCGATTATTCTAAATTATTTTCCCTTTTCAGAGGGCTTGGCCCTTCATTTGAACAAACTTGAATCCCTTTCACACCAGTGATGCTTTTTGTCAAAAGTTGAAATCGGTCCAGTGATTCTGGAGAAGATCGATGAAAGTGTGAAAAAGTTTACGACAACGCCGCCGACGACAGACAACAGGCAAATCTTGATCAGAAAAGCTTCAGTGAGCCTTCAGCTCAGGTGAGCTAAAAATATTTAATTCAAATTGATGTTAAATACTCCATGAAAAGCCACCCAGCCACTAAGATTGCGAATTTTATACTTTACATATGTTTGCAATGCATTTTGTCTAAGGATTAAGCATCCGTAAAAGTATAAACACCATATTCATTATTTTTCCATTTATTTGTATTATGTGCAAATTTATCGTTAAAATAATTTTTAAAATCTCGGTTTAGTCGACGTCTCTATAAAACATCACGAAGAGATAACTATGTAGTCTATTCACCAAAACTGGCAAAGAGCTTTTGAAACTCCACCAATGACACTATAGACTTTCGGCAAAAGTATAATAACTTATCCCATCTCCGTAGAAATGCACTATACTTCATTTTTATCAATGAACTTCAAAACATGTCGAGTAAGGATTTTTAAGTCGTACGGAATGCAATTAATTGGCATAGCACAAAGTCCAAGACTAGTCTCCACAACACAACCGAGATACCTTATTGTTTCGAATACCTTGCAATTGCTGCATTTCCAATAACGCTTTTGTTCTAAGTGTTACGAGATATCTTTCATTGATCGCTACCGGCCACCCTGCTCAAGGCACAGGTTCCCTAATGTATTTTCGGCAAATAAAAGGGTTTTCCCCAGCAAAATAATACAGCTCGGGTCCAAGGCTAGCGGCGCAAGATTTTATCTATAACGTTCAAGAGCGCAGCCAATAGAAATAAAGGCATCAGCCCTGTTTTTATGCGTGATTATCTTTAAACAATGCGTAGAAAAAAATATTGATTAGAATCTGTCAAAATTGCAAACACCTTACAGAGGAATAAATACCTTTCATGTGCATTTCTCGTTGATTGGTTACAAAGAGTACTCGTAAAAAAATGTGTCACTACCAAATACATATTTTTTTTTTTTAATCTAAAAAAGTTTAGAATTTAGTGTTACAAAACACAAATACCGTCGTAAATAATGAAATCCAAATGTTGAACTTAAGATAAGATGAGCATACCTTTTGTTAATAAGTTGATGTGCCAGAATCATTAGGGTCTTTAAATACAAGCTCAGCTATAATTATTTTGTGTACTTGCTTGTCTATCAACACAAATTCATGTATGAAAAGTAATATAGAGGCTAATGGACCACATCGCTCACCTGAACATGAAAAAACTGCTTCTACGAGAAAAACAAACTTCCTAGAGACGCAAGTGTATCCGACCTTCTCTTGACACAATATATTTTTCGATGGTCGAGATCTCTATATATCATTTATAAGACATGAGGTTGTATCTAGAAGGGCTTACTATACAAATACATTTAAATAGTTTCTCAGATCAGCAGAAAACTTGATTGATGCATAAACAGTATACAAGTCAAAATGGCGAAAATAAGCAATTTTGGGGAAAGTATGAGTATCAATATATTTTTGTTTAGAAAAAGCCTCAGGGGGATTTTCACTCAGGATCTACAGCTCACAAGCTCGATACTTAAACACTTAGCCATGATGATACTAGTATTTGATCAAGGCCATCGATACAAACATTTCTGAGAACATTTCAACCCCAATCTTTTAATGTTGTGTCATAAAAAGTAAAAGCAAGATGTAGTTGGCTAGCTTAGGATTTAGTACTAAACATATTCGAACCTCTATTAGTTTCCATGCTGGCCCCAGATTCAATAATTTGCACACCCAGATCTTTACAATTTTAAAAAGAAGACACTGTCTTCATATTTTTTGTTATATGGACAAGAATATAATTAAAAGACCTATCCCTTTCATTAAAACGTAAGTGTTGCAGCCCAATTTTTACTTTGCTTCGGTTAACCTAAAGACACATTTTGTGCCAAGTTTAGGAGTCCACTAGTTACAGGTTTACAGGCGGACTAATAGACAGACAGATGGACGGATGATCAGAAAAGTATATAAAGTGATATGAGCTAAAAAGGGAGAACAAATGTTTCATCGAGATCATTCTTCGTTATAATGTCATGGTTTTTTCAGCCACTTAAAGGCGTGGGAAAGTTTTCATTTTCAAGAGAGCATTTTTAAATATTTCAAGTAAACGTACGCCCCTGAACCATTTATAACATGATGTAACAAAAATTAACATTTCCGATTGTTCGTCGCTACCAAATTGTACTGATTTCATAAACGCACTGGTACCAACAAAGATCAGTTTCACGACGTTTTGAAATCTAGAGAACATTTTGCGGATCAATCTTAGCTAATTAAGTTTGCCAACCGTGTCTTGGCTACTCTTTGGAATTAAAAAGTCCATATCGATTCCCATCAATTGACCTAAAAACAATCTTTGACCACACTCCTGCCTCTCACTGTCAATCTTACAAATGAAAATACTACCTAATAACCTACAAACTTAATCTTGAATGGTATTAAAACAGTACGCATGTAGCATCATTATCTAAAGTGGATGGGAGTAGGGAGACTTATCCCAAAAATCGTATTCTAAAAAAGGCTGGGTGGTTTAGGGTGGGGAGAAAGGAGAGTACAAAGAGAAATATACCTGCACTTTTAGGAGGGGCTAATATTATAAAAAGATCCATTTGAAAAAAAAAAATGTGTACCCTATCTCTACTTGCCTTTTATACAGAGAAGTTTTTACAATATCAGTATTGATGTTTGATCTATTATAATACATGTACAAAAATATCTCCACCTGAAATCCATCCAGGAAGAAATGCTTGAACTTGCACCTCTAAACATACTTCACCTGCTGTAAGCAATAAAGGAAGCAGTTGACCTCTGATTGAAACTCACCCCGGAAGTATCCCTGTAATGAACGTGATAAAAACTAAACTACTCGAATACACAGTAAGTACAAGTACATGGCTGGTGTTATCTACAGAATCCCCAAAATGCCTTCTACACAAGCTTACCTGAAAATACTTGAGAGTTTTGATGTATATCAACCTCACAAAAATGTAAATTACCTGCAAATTGTTAAAGTGCATGATTTTCCATACACTGCATTTCTTTATGTAAATGGGATATGGCTATATACACAGGTATTCTACCCCTAGGCACAAACTGGTATGCACACTTCAATTTTCACTAATTTGGGGCAATAAATATTTTCCCAGTCTTACATGTACCTATGATTATAAATGTACGCAAAAGCTGAATGAAAATATTCAGTCAGAGTTAAATTTATTTGATAAATGTTTTCTATCAAATGTGCATGTTCTTCTTTTATCTGTTACAAAGATACAAATTGCAAAATTTCTCATATTATTGAAAGACTTAATTTACTGTTCCTTTTTATTGAACTTTAATGTTTATATAATTGTATTAAATGTCTAAACTATTCACAGCACTTTTTTTAAAACAACCACATGTATATAAAGCATTTTCATCACAGTTTTATCTCAACCAAAGTATAACTTTTTCCTGGTTGATGACGATCTGTATATATCTTTTTATTTCTGCAAGCAGTTGGTGACAACTTGCATGAGTGAGCAGCTATAAGTGCAGCTATATATAAGTGGGATTTTCAATGAGATCCTGTCAAAATTAACACTTAATCACAACTCCATTATGTGTCACCATGCTGGCACTTCAAACAGTTTCTGTTCACTCGATTGTTCTGCAAATGAAATAAAAAAATTAACATGAAATATGTGTAGTTTGAACCCCAAGACACAAAATGTTGCTGCATGATTTTAAACCGTTATCATTTTCTGGAACTTTCCTAAAATTATTAAAAATAATGTAAATTTATTATATTTGACGTGTACGATAATTGAAGTTTTTAAACAAGTTGGCGTATTCCTGAATGTGACATTCTTATACATATATGCAATGCATTTAGCTATGTACTTGATTTAGCGAAATAGAATACACAGCCAAATGTAATATGTTAACAGTATATGCTGCACCCAATGATATTCATTCATTTTTGAATCATTAAATGCCTAATATGAAATTAGTATTTAATACTATTTTTTTTCTCAGCAGTAGATTACTTTCAATTGTTGAAATGCCTGAAGCAACTAACACAACAATTTCATTCAATACTTCTGTTCAATATAATACCTATCTTCCCCATAATTTACTGTTAATTTTAACAATTTTTAGCTAACTTTTGTATTTCATATCTAAGTACATGTACATTCCATATCAAATTTTAAGACAAGGGGGATAGGCCCCCCCCCCCCAAACAAAAATAGACTTACCACTTGTGCTGTCTGGTTCCTCTTCTTTGTTTTCACTCTCTTCAGGCATTGGTGGTGTAATTGACCTTGACCGAGAGACAAAAACTGGAGCACTGGAAAGAAATTTTACATTGTGTCTAACCATGTATTTATTTGAAAAATCTGGTTAGTAAAGTACAGACATACATTATTCAATATAAATGTAGAATCAGTACCTTGGGTAATGCATCACAATTAAGCAACAGAGAAATTTAATCTTTTAAAATTGTGTTTCTTATAGATGATGATTCACTGCCAGAAGGCAAGACTTCATTTCATTTTTTTCTTATACAGAAACATTTTGGAAAAGCAAAAAAAATTGTTTAAAAAGAAGAAAACAAGAAAAGGAAAAAAAAAACACAAAACAATTTCATCTTACTGCATCAGACACTCACTCCACATTTAGGGGCTTTTTCTTCTTTGGCTCCTCTTCCGTGGATTCTGCCGAGTGTGGGCGTTTCCTCGATTCTTTGTCCGGTAGTCCGTTTTTGAACAATTCATATGTCATGATTTTGTAGCGAGTATCTCTCTTGCAGAGAGTGGACATGACTGGAAAACAGAACATTGTAGAAAAACATCACTCATGGTATTTATAAGTGTAAAGGTATTTATCACACCCACTTAAAAAGACTTCCAGGTTGGTGGGGGGGGGGGGGAGGGGGGGGGTTTAAATTTTAAAATTAGAATATTTAGAGAAAACTAAAAATGTTCTTCTCAAAAACCATTTTTTCCAGAAAAGCTGTTAATTGCAAAATTAGAATACAGAATTATCATAATTCAACAATTAGATTAACAGAGATCTTCCTTTTGATGTCTGATCTCTGAATAACAAATGAGCAATGAAAAGGAAACAACAAAATTAGATAGTCAGTTTACCCCCCCCCCCCTTTTCAAAATTATATACAAGTACATGTGTATATATACCTGTAGCTGATTGGTCTTTCTTATACAGTGACACAAAAGCAGATACATCATCTAACCATGTGATATATACATTCCCTGTCAACAAAATATATAAACAAATCATTAAAAAAAAAACCAATCAAAATGATTAACAAGAAAAAGAACTTTGCAAATACAGCAAGCTTTCAGCTTACCAAAGGGAGAGAAGAGCTGATAAAGATCCGGTGCTTTCCATTCCTTTGGAAATGTGACATGAAACACATGATCCCTGCTCGGAAGAACTGTGCAGAAGAAAAAAAATATAAAGGTAAAAGTCTAACAATGTACATGTCTAAAGATATTAAAATATACAGATGTAAATTTCAACTGTGTTGTATTTTTTTTTTCTTGACATACCATCATCTCCTGCCAGATCTAAATAAGGAATATCTGATATCCTCATTAGGAATAGCCTGAAAAAAATATAATTCCCAGTTCTAAAGAATGAAAAAGTAAAAACTAACAAATCAATATTAATACTGATTTTAATTAAATAAAACAACCAAACAAGTTTAACAAAAAACACTACTAGTTTCAATGATCATCTACTTTGATAACTTACTTATTTGTGAAGGGTTTTATAATCGTAGCATCAGGTAGCACATTAGGTAAAGGTGGATTCTGAAGACCTCCTACAGTGGTAAGCAAACAACAAATGAAATTCATCAAATATACTAAAAGGATTGCAATTTTCAAAATAAAACTTTCAAGAGAAAAAGAATCAACAAGGCACCATAACTACCTAGAAAATTAGACATTGCTGTGAAACATATTCCTGTGATGTAGGCGTCGTATGCTGCCTCATGTAGATTGCTATCGTCTAATTTGTACTGAGGGAAGTTCTCAGGAATTACTACAGAATAAATATATAGAGACATAGAAATCCATATATAAAAATATTTACATAGTGTTAAAAAAAAAATGATTTGTGATATTTTTATAAAATTACCAAAGCTGAAATCTAATATTAATGGCCTAAGGAAAAGGTCATTTTTATATAAATAACAATTAAGAATTATGTATACCCTAAAAATTCAACTGCAATATCATTGTTAACAAACTGAACATTACTTACCGATCTCTGGGGGTTTAAATGGTGTACAATTTGTGTGGTTTAAGAGATCTCCCAAAACTGAGCTAGGCAGCAAGTCCTACAATGCAAAAGTAAAACAAGATATCATTGTCATACAAATTGGCCTTAAATGTAGACATTTTGGAAAGGAAACAAATCTTAACATTACCATACTGTTGAGTTTAATAAATTACCTTGAAAGTTATCAATTATTAAACCATAACCTTCTTCTTTCAGGTCATTATGTATACATGTATATATCAGAAGTCTTTTTTTTTTAGTATAAAGTAAGCAAGTAGGTTCATGTGATTGTATATTGTTTATTTATTAAAGTGTATTAACCTCACCTTACATGGTGCTGTGTTTGCCATAAGCTTTGTATCTAGAATTCTGGAAAATATACCGTCAAATTTAAATTCAAAGTATTCTCTTGCATGCATGTAAATAAATGTATTGACTATTAAATAAACACCAGTATTGACTAAAGAAAATACCACTTTTAAAAGTATAAGTGCTGTGTGTAAGCCAATCATTAGAAAATTAAATAATATGTAATTCTTTATTTAAACTTACTTGGGAAAAACACATTTTGCCATTGCCTTGAATTCTTGGTAATTCTAAAATAATAACAATATTATAGATACAGACAGACTCAAGATTAGTTCTGGACAAATGAATTACAGGTATATGTATTAACAGATTATCTTTTTAATAAACAAGCATATAAAGATCTCCATGCATTCATAACAAATTGTGATAATAATGCTGAAATTGCTGGGGGAAATACAAGTACATTGTATAAGGATGGCACATATTTTCAGTGGCAGCGAACGGCGGGGGCACACAACTCACCTCCGGGAGCTGGGAACAGAACCTATTCAGTAGGTGCACCAGATCCATAAACATGTTATGGCCCACCATCAACTTTCCCTACAGAAAGACAAACCACACAATAATATATCGCTACAGAGAGACAAACACCACAATAATATATATACACAGTGATGTTTGGAGTAGATTAAAGATGACTTGGGTACAGTACCCTGTTTAGCATAAGCTATGGTGATATCGTAATGAAAAGTTTTTACTTACACTTTGAGATATCAACCTAATGACTTTGGTGAATCCTACAGCTTCTTCCAGCTCAGCCTACAAAAAAAAAAGACATTATAAATATGATAACAAATAGAGGCAATCAGAAATACAGGAAATCATTCATGCAGCTCTTTACTTATCTGGATAATTATCCATTTAAAGTGTGCAGCTAGTTCATTAAAATTTTTGAAAATGAAAAAAGTTTACGAAGCAATTGACTGATGGCAGACACAAGATGATCAGAAAAGTTCTTTCCAAATTAAATATAGCTCAGGTGAGCTAAAAAATTTTTTACACACTAACCAGTTCTGCAGACTGTTTTTCCTGTTCTTTCATTTTCATTTCATCCTCTGTTTTGATGCGGGTGACCTGGATATACCTCTGTTTCTTCTCATCTGTCTTGGCGCCCAGGTGAACCCCCGACTGAAACCTTAACAAAGAACACCCTATAAATAATGCAAAATTTCAGCTTACTGATCTCTGATTTTTTTTTTTTTTTTTCAATTTTTCTTATCATGTACATTAAATACAGTTATTTTAATATTTAACCATTTCACACCTGTTTGATTAAACTCTATACTCATTTAATGCATCAGTAATTTTTCCAAAAATACATACAAAACCCATAAATTTTTAAGTTTGATAAATAAAAATGTTCATGAATTCAGGAAACACATTAAGGGATGCTACATTACACTTTGATTTCATTCAATCCACCAGATTATACCTTTGTCTGACTGTCTGGTATATGAGCTTTCTTACAAATCCATTACATGGTGGAAGTGACAGATTTTCTTCTCCATCCTTTTCCAAAAACTCTTCAACACTCTTGCTGTAAAGAGAATTTAAATATCAGTTTAGATTTAGTGAAAATTTAAGCCAAATATCTACATTTGGCTGTGCATTTTTGTATCATCATTACATGCCTTGCATATATATACACACACACATGTAATAACAAATACATGTAATAAAAATAAATTGATCGCGATATCTATGAGCCAGTAGTTACTAGTGATAAACCCGCTCTGATGTTATAATACAATATAAAGTAGTTGACATTTAACAGGAAGTTGAAATTGAGTTTGTCAAAAAATGAATGGCACTATACGGCATGCCTAAACAAATAGTATGAAAAAACGTTTCAGCCATCTGTGATAATAACTTTGATGAGAATTAGTTTGAAAATTTACAAAGTACTCATCAACGGAAAGTTGACGTCTGATTGGAAAAATAATGAATCCCACCTTTTAACATACTTATTAAACAGAAAGTGTGTTAACATATCAAGCATCTAGTTGCGATTAATAGTTGCTGAGAAAAATGTGACAAAAATTTGTTAAGACAGACATACATGGGTAAAATGGTATACCCTCCTTTCCTTTGGGATATTATAAAATTACTGATGTATCCTAGAATTAAGATTTATAAAGTTCAAATACAAACCAAATGCCTTCGATGAAATCCTTGTGTTCCTCCGGTACATTTATGGGTCCTTTTGTTGTGACCGCTTCCGCCCCACTGTCAGGGGTCACGAAGGCCGGCGAGGAAAACTGCTTGTACTGTTTATGTCTCTCCTCCATCAAATCTCTCAACTCACTCTCTTGTGTAGAAGTTATAAAGGGTATACCTGAAATAACATTACACACGTGGCTGATAAGCATTATAATCAGATGAAGATTATTGCAGTTTACTTGTAAACATTAATCTGTAGGTCTTTGATATTCATCAAAACAAAATTTATATGCAACAATATATGAATGAACAAGATAAAACACTGATCTGGTCATATGACTGCTAGAAACAGAGAAGTTTATTTCGATCATTTCAGCTCAAAAAAACTTATCTCTATTCGTCCCATGTGTTATTGTTCCAATTTTTACATTAATGTGAAATTGTTGTAATATATATATATAGTAACAATAAGAACAACATTTTTACCTTCTTTAAAAACTTTGTTAAAGTCAAAACCTTGAGATGCAAGGAAATCAATGCTTGAACTCTACAATATATATACATGTGCATGACATGTAGCTGAATCATACAATAACAAATATTCATGAAGTAGAATCATACACAGTTAACAGCTTAGTAATTAATTTTTATTATATTATTTCCATTTATTTATTTGTTTACACTGCTTATTATTCAAAACATTTTATCTAATTCAACACAATATAAATGACAAGCTGTTGACAAGATAGAAACTAAAGAATGCTTTTAAAAGAATACAACCCAAAGAGATTATCTAATTAAATAGCACAAAAACATTAAGTTTAATAACTAATCCATATCACACTTTTTAAGGTCATAAGGTGTGACTGCTGCCTCTCCATTTATCTTTTCTGTCACACTGGATCTGAAGAACATGTACATACCTGGCATAAAAATCTGCAATCTGGTGCTGCCCTTGAATATGGCTTAGGGAAAACATAGAAGTTGAACGGTTTTGCTTCATATCTAAAATAAAAGAAATTAGATTTAAAAAAAATAGATGACAAAATGTTTAGGAAATATATGATTTCATATGAAAAAGAAAGTCGATAGCTTTAATTATCATACATACTTTTTATCTTCTTCATTATAACAAAATGTACAAAGCCCCACTTGAAACACCAAAAAATCAGAGGATCCCTGAAAAATTGAAATAAACATAATACAAGACTCAAGCAGTGAAGGAATTAACAGTCCTCTGCAAATATACATCAAAAAGATAATCAAAAACAATACACAAAACATTCAAAGAAGATTTTATGTTTGAAGGCTTACACAATCATGTTTTGAGGAAATTCAAGAAAAGGACACAACATGATTTAGGCATCTTGTTACCAATGGCAAACATATAGCAACGTACAGCATACATGTATATGGATTTTCTTTGAATCATTCCCTTCAATATTTGAAGCAAAATACATATACATCTATTGCATGCATTGTATTCCATAATTAAATGATAGAACAAAAGGAAAAACCACAATTCAATACGAGACCCTTTAGTTTAAAAGCCAACGCTCTACCAACTGAGCTAAAGGATTAACCCTAGTTAATTAAGCTAGTGGTAGTAGAAGTATGGCAGTTCTGAACCACACACCTGTTATCAGGGACATAAACATGTTTATATGTTTCATGCCTATTTTCACTCTATCATTCATGTATTATTAAAATACCAAATAAAAAGAAAGCAATAACAGCACTTAAAAAATATAAATGTTTCAATTTAATGAATGTCTTGGATAAATGATAAAGTTCATAACTTAATTCATTAATGAATAAAATTGAGACATGCGATATAATTGATTGGCTGTTCGTTTGCTCTAAAACGCGTTCGCCCTTGACGCCGTTCGCTCTAGTTTTCGTTCGCCCTAGGTCCGTTCGCTCTTGACGCCGTTCGCACTGTGTCCGCTCGCCTTAATTTTATATAGTATTAATTAATTTATATATTTTTGTGTATTCTGGTCAATTTAAACATTTTGAAAGATACATATATAATTAATGAAAACAATTCCACCCTTTTTACTTCTACATAATAATCACCATGGTTGACAGTAGTTTAAAAAAGATAGAATAGGTGATAATCATCTGCTAGGCTTCTGAATGAGCCGATTAAAGTCTCAAATTCTTTAATTGTTTAAAAACAGCAAGCGAAACATTCTAAAAACAAGAAGACGGTTATCGACAATGTAAGGCAATAAAATCTTACAATTAACGTATACCAGTAACGTCATTTTTGATGAAGAAAAAACATATTATATACGAATAATCAATAAAAGTTAACAAGTTTTAAGTTAAACGCAAATGAAATAATTTATAATATTGTTTATTTATAAACAAGGAGCGATCGAGGTTTAAGGCGAACGATAATTAGAGCGAAGGGACCTAGAGCGAACGGACTAAGGCGAACATGTGGATAGGGCGAACGCACCCGATACCGGTATAATTGTCTCATGCAGTGACACCTACATGTAGACCTACATTACAATTTTCAAAAATATCCAGTTTAACACATGTTTAAAATAAGTAATTGAGATAATTACTTTTCTCAGTTTGTGGTATCTTTCCTCTGGTGTATCAAGTGATGAAATGTGAAAAGAACTGGATGCATGAAGACCTAATTAAATAAAAGAACAAGAGATGACAAAAAATAATTTATAGTTAAATATCAATTATCTAATAAAAATCCTACAGTGGATCTACAGTGTCGTCAAATCGCAATGAAAAGGAGTGAAGCTTATTTTCTCTATTTCATTGTTTCTTATTTAAAATTTGCATAATGTATATTTCTAATATTTTGAGAACAAATATTTATACCTGAAAATTCTGTGTCAACACAGAGAAAATCAGCTTCGTTGATAGCCTTCTCCACTTCAGGAAGGACAGATGAAAAATCTAAAAAAATCAAATATAAGTGAAATACTTTTATAAATTCTTTAGATCGAATATAACTTAATTATTTTATCATTCAGTTTATCACGCACTCTTTCTTGTGACTTCCATGACCAGACGAAAGTGCGGCAAATTATGAGGCCGCACAGAGCAATCATTTTGGGGGATTATCTTAATTCCTTCTCTAAACTCTTCATAATTTTCCAAACCGTGACGTACATATGAAATACAGAAAAAAATAATGAAGTTCAGACTACAATAAAGGTGTTCTATTACAGGTAGAATTGTATAAATAGATTTTTTTAAACAGGACCTAAGCGGTATATACCTTTAAAATGAAAGTAGAACCCCAAACAAAATAAAAGTGACGCAGTAGTAACGAGCAGAAACAAGATTTTTAGATGAGTTGCAATGTAAGTATTTGGCTTTGATCGTTTTCATTAGGTACAGTTTCTAGATAACTTTGCGTTCACATTTTTCTTTGTTAAGAATGGGCGAACATTTTAGCTCTTTATAGAAAACAAGATAAATACTGTACATTTACAGGAAAAAGGAAGATGCGTCTTTAATGCATTAACCGACAATATCCGTTGTGCCAATAAATGCTAATGCAGTGGTATAAGTATTATATTTAAAGAGCTAGGTGGTTTCACTATATAATGCTGGATAAGAATGTGCAAACTGTAGAACCTATATGGCTTATCCAAACCATCAGCAGTCTGCAGAGGCAATATCTACAGAAAGTAGTTACATACATGTAGCTATAGCTAGTGCTTCAATACATTTCAGTTGCTCTTATGTAAACATTTAAAGTGTATAAGGTCCCTGGCCCCTCATTTAGAAGGGACTTCTATGTACAGTGAACAAAATTATTGGTGATGTCAGGTCTCTTTTGTCAGCAAATTGAAAATTTTAAAATGCAAGTTAAAGCAGCGATTTTCCCAAATTTGTCCAGAGTGTGCATCAAACAGTGTCTTATTTCTTCTCTCCAAAAAATGAATTCAAAAAATTGCATTTGAAATTGCCATTCCTGTTTATTTATTTTTTTTAAATTCAAACAGTTTGATGTCAATTAAGTAAAGATACCATGAATTTGTAAACATTTTAATTTTCAGAAACTATCTACATGCTCTTATAAATTAAAAATAGTTAAGAGATATGTCAACCTGTGTATTCTGTGGTGGATGTGAGAAAAAAAACATTAATATGTTTATCTCTATTTTGATAAACACCTTTATTTCCACCTTGTGATAGTTATCTTTTTTATCATAAATATATTTGTACATGTACATTGTACAATGTCCATGTAAAAAATTTTTGTTTATTTACTGTGTCAATTGGACACATAATGGACAAGCAGAATTAGATGGTTATCTGGTCCATATTATTTTGGATGAAAGGACCAATTTTTCAGTTTGAGAGCCTTGGTAAGTTATATGGTTTAAGTAAAATTTAATTTTTTTTTTATCATGCTTGAATGATAAAGAAAAAAACAATGGAAATTGGATGACTTGAAAAGTGTTAGAGCGTTACAAAATTGTAATAATTATGAGATTGTAAATGCTGTTATAAGACCATTTTCTAGAGGTTCTAGAGACCTTGTTTTGAGGTTCTAAAGAAGACAGTGCATGTATATATACATGTTGTAAAAATGAGCAAAGCTTTTAAAATTAAATTACAAGCCCCATGCATGTAGTTTCTAGTGAAATTATATATATTTTCTCTAGAAACAGAATGGATTATGAGGACAATGAAGAAGGACAGTTGAATGTATTTCAACGCCAAGGATCCATGGAGTCGGAGTTTATTTGTGGCTGTTGTTCAGACCTTTTAATTCAGCCGACCACCCTGACGTGTGGCCATAGCTTCTGTAGACTGTGCCTAGCTCAGTGGTTCACTCAGTCCCGAAAGAGAACATGCCCCTTTTGTCAGCAGGCTTATCTAGGATGCCCAGGAGTCAATATCACCATCAAGTGTGTATTAAAATGTTTTAAATTTTTTTTTTATTATTTATGAAAATAAGATTAAAAATACAGAAGCTAGTAGCAGCGAGCTAGAGCTTGATAATTAATCCAAAAATCATTTTCAATATAGCAGTATATATAAGAATATATAGTATGCAATGCAATTAATTTAAGTGTTATTGGCTTGAATTGACATGATGAGTATAGTATTTTTTTATCATATTATAATAATATTCTTTTACATTTCCTTAAAAGAAAAATGTATAAGTATTAAAAGCTAATTCAAAAAAAAATTTGGCATCTTTTGCATGTGAATTTTTAATTAATGAAATTTTTATTTATACAGAAATCTCATTGAGAAATCCTATTCAAGTAAACTATCGGAGAGGGAGGTGGAAGTTCGCAGTTCAGAAAATGAAGAATTGATAAGAATATTTGAACAGTCCCTACAAGGAGTAACTCAGACAACTGGCTCCCAGAATAGACTTCAAGGAAATGTCTTCCAAAATGTTGGCAACTTACGGTTTCAAGGCTTCTGCTCAGGGATTTGTGTCATGGGCGGCATTATACTTGTAAGTGTACTGTATATCTGGGTTTTCTTTGTTAAATTTTATGCTGCATATTTTGGAAAATGAGTAAATTTGTTAACTTTTTAATTTGCACAAGTTACCAGTAATTTTTGCACTAACAAAAGTTGTACAGAATTGAGATTTATTTTTTTATAGAAAATAATGGTTGAATATTTAGAAAAAAAACAAGTTTGCTTCTTATTTTAATGTAGAATGATGATGTAAAACATATTTTCTGAATGAAGCTTTGTTTGTTGCTGAAATACTTCTTTTTATTGACACAGTTGCTGTATCTGGTGATGTTTTGGAGAAATTCAGGATCAGATCTGCTCATTCACAAACCCCCGATACGATGGAGTACCAATGATGTAGTGCAATGGTTAACTGATTTAGGTTCATGGACAGTTGATTATAGAATGGAAGCAATGAGAAATGAAATAGGTAAGTGTGTTGTGATGTACATATCACGCAAAACTGACCCCAACAGGCTTTACTTGTGATGTCACAAATTTGCGAAAAAAATAAGTTATCTAACAGCCTTAATTCACAAAAATGTAGTTCCAACTTAAAAGAGAACGTAGAATGTATAGCATGCCATTTGGTTATTTTAAGTTTACACCTGATCAGGCTTGGGGTAATGTTTATTGTAATGTAATGCATTACATGTTTTCAAAGTAATGCTAGTAATGTGTAATGCCACAAATTTAGCATTGCAAGGAATAGTAATGTAATGCATTACTTTTCAAAATCTAGTGAAATGCTGGCATTACATGGCATTACTTTGCATTACTATGCTCTTTTATGCATGTACATTTTAATTTCATAAAATGGTATTGAATTGAATAACTGAAATTGTATTTGATTAAAAATTGTTTTAAAGAAGGAAAAAAATTCTTGAGTTAAAAATATTTAGTTGTATGATTAAAATGAAAATTAACAATCCATTCTTAAATTGTCAATATAACTAGCTATAACAACACAATTTTATAACATTTTAAGAGTGTTGTCATTAAGAATTTGATATCATTTGAAAAATTAAATTATACAATTAGTTATTAAGCATTTAAAGAATTCTTTACTGTGAAGAATGTGTCAACAACACGCAATGCCCCAAGGTTAATCTAAGTATCAAAACAATCTTTTGTTTTAAGAGGTGCTAAACACCCCAATCCTCACCCTTCTCTTGGATGTGTTTCATTAGAATAGAGAACATACACCCTTAAAAGCAAACAAGAAGAGCATTAATATTTGATGCATATATACATCAGGTGACCTGATGTATATACACATGAAATGATGCTCTTCTTCTCTGTAATATTTACTTGGAGTTTGCAACAAAAAGTTGCTGAGCTGTTTATAGCTGAGCAGTGTAATAAATTGTTTATACACTTGTAGCCTTCATCATCTTGTATTTTTGCAGGAGTTGTTTTAAGAACGTAACTATGCAACATTTAATCTAGTGTTAAATATCTTACCCTGCCATGATATCAATATAAATATGCATAAACATGCTTATATAAACTCAGTTAATTCATTAATAATGACTCAATGTGTTTATTTAGTCTGTGATAATGCCATATCTTGAAAACATTCTCAATACACATCAAATGAACCTGGATATCAGTACTTTGAGTACCTTGTTTTCCAGTTGTATTTTCTAATCCAGAAGTCTGTATAAAGATTGATGATGTCCCATCACAAAGAAAAAGCATCACTTTTCATGTTCTCTCTTGTTTTTTTGCAGATGGAAGACTTCTTGTTGCTGCAGACAATGCAAGTCTTGAGACCATTTTAAATGTGACCAATGTTCTTCATAAAAAAGCCATTTCCAATGCTATTTGGCAGCTTAAGGAGTTTAATATGAAGCTCCCGGGCTCTCTCTGGGAGTACAAGGTGATTGAGAGCCTCAATAATACAAAACCATCAGCCATGTTGTAAACTGTTATAGAGCAATAAATTGCAATTACATATTTATGAAGAGTGAGAGAAAAGAAGACCAAACTATCAGTCTGAAATAATATATGGTTTTATTGTTATTGATTCAAATGTTTATCATTTTGTCAAATTTGTTCTGTATGGTAGACTAAATAATTTATAAATCAAGCTGGTTCTAATTTTCATTGATACAGTAAAACATCATTTTGATGAATACCAATACATATATATTATCATAACAGTAACTTGATAAAAAAATATCAGATTTATATGTTGAGTTGACAGGCGCGGATCATCAGATCAAACGAGAGGTGAAGCGTCAAGTTTGATCTGATGAGCCGCGCCTGGCATTGAGGCGTTTGGCAATGAGATGTTTGTAGACGTGATCCGGTTCTTTGGGTCAGGTTACTGTTACATGTACGATGATAAATTTATTATATACCCTTGTCCATTTAAAAGTTTTAATTACAAAACTATATTTGTTAATTCAATTCAACATTTGTAGAATATTTCTTTTCCAAGAAGATTTATTTTAGAAAATCAAAATAAAAAAAATCCCGTTTTTTTTCATTGAGCGTCCATGTATCGTCTAATGTCTATCTTTGTTCTGTTGTCGTTTAACTGTCAAATGGCTGTCCTTGTGCTTGTCAGTCCTTTCTAGCTAGTGCTGTTCACATGATTTTCAAGGTTGAAGCTACAATACTGTGGTTTCATTAATTTTCGTGGGTATCAATTTTCGTGGATTTTCTGAAAACCACAGTTTCAAGGATACGTAATTTCGTGGCCAATGATCCTATCAATACAAAGTGTTAGTTGAAATTGAACTTCAATGAACATTGAATTTCGTGGATCAACTTAACAACGAAATCCACGAAAATTGGTATTCAACGAATATTGATGAAACCACAGTAGATTGTTATTATAAGCTTATATAATTTTCAAGTTTAAAGTATTGTATATATCTTATTTTTATTTTACAGGCGTTGCATCCTGGCCGATCTCTGTTCCTTGTGTATGGCATGAAAGATTTTCCAAGAACTACTCTCCTGTATGTGTATTTCTTTGAATATGATGAGATATTTTTGCCATTCCTACATTCCACATATCCAGAGAACACAGACATCCCCAGTATTCATTTGGTATGTTATGAATTGTAGTGTAGTCATGTTTATTACAGATATTGCAAACTTTCAGCGGGAGACAAACTGTAGAGGAAGGTCACTTCATTTTGTCACTATAGTCTGTCCCAAGATTTTTATGCAGCACATTTGGACAATTTTTAATAAAATTACACATACTTATGATAAAAAAAGCGCAATTGAAATTGATGAAAAGGAAAATATCCAAGATATTTTCATTTACACATCAATTTTCACTGTAAAAAAACCACACGAACGTAAACAGATTTCTTACAGAAATTTATAATGGGAAATGTTGACATCTTTTCTCCATTCAGATGTCACTCTGAATACCTCACACACAATTTCAATCGGGTATTTTCATCTCTTTTGCAATCCAAATTCCCTGTAGGCTTTTTATTTTAGCCTTTATTGAAACTTTACAAACTAGAGGGAACATTCAAAGGGAAAATATTGGGATTTTTTCATACTATTGAATGACTATTGTTTGAAACAAGAGGTATTTATAAATATAGAATAATTTAAGAAAATGTGCTGCATAAATATCTTGGAACAGACTATAGGTCTTTCCACCTTTTAGATATATTGACATAAATTTTTCTTTACCTAAATGGCCATTAAAAGTTCTGGCACCAGACGACCCTTTGCCTGATATAACTTCGAGAACTTACTACCGTAAGTTATTGCCCTTTGTGAAGGAAATGCTTGTTATCGCTACTCCTTTGAAACCACAACAGATAGAGACTTGGAACTTATACCAATATCTTTAGTTACATAGAGGTTCCTTCGATCTATTCATACCAAAAGGATCTGGGCTGTGTTTTACAAAAGAACTTACGATAAAGTCGTAAATATTTTCAGTCTCATGGAATGCTCTTTGAGTTACAAAATTTAAATAAAACTATTAATTTACCCATATTTTAATTTCTGTAATCATATTCTACAGCCATTAAATTAAAACATTTATTAGATTTTGAAAAATAAGCATTCATTAATTTGGTCGTAATTCATAAGTCCCGTTGTAAAACGCAGCCCTGATGTCTCCTTTAAGCAGTATACGCGTTATTTCCCCTTAAATTTTTTTAATTTCATTGAAAACACAATTTTTAAACCATTCATCATAGAGACATCAGATCACTTCAAAAAGAAGAGATGACTATGACCATCAAAATGACATAAAGGTCAAGGTAAAAAAAAAATTATACTAAATCTTTAAATTAATGTATGGAAATCATTTCATCGAATCTAATGAAAAAAATTTGAAACAGAAATGTTTTGAATATAAAAAAAATGATAAGGTGGAAAGACCTCTTACTGTTCAAGAACAATTTATCTACTAGTTTCATAACTTTTCTTTGTAATATTGATTTAAAGAAGTCTAGACTGGAGTAAAAGACTAAAGTATCACAGCAGCTGAACAAATTTTCATCATCACATTTTTAGGAAACATCTGATGAGAAAACGATTTTTAATTAGCAATTTTTAATCGTTAAGACCCAGCTGTAGGAATGAAATAAGAAAGCAAAAAACTCATTGACAAGTTGTTAAGATTGACCAGTGTGAAATAAGACTGAAATATAATTATGTAATAAAGGAAATCACACAATTCTTTGCCAAACAACAAAAGTTATAATTTTTCATTGCTTCGTGATGTCCGGCAATGTACGTCATCAGATTTAGTGAATTTTAATGAGGTAGTCTGTCTTAATTTGTTCAGCAAAATAGTTTACTCCATCATAATTAGGTACATAGAATGGCAGTACTAAATTTAAGGTTTCAGTATTATTTGGTTTCTTTGAAACATTATTTCGACATTATATGGTTATATGGTTTTGTTCACAGAACACAAAATGTGGCCGTGCACAGTTACCCCATGTTTGCAGTTTTGAATTTTAAATAATTCTTAGATATACAGGAATATATTTAATTTTTTGAGTTTAAATTAATTGAAATTATTGATAAATTATGTCCACCACATTTGGTGATAAAATGACGTTATAAGTAAGTAAAAAAAGCTATGTAAAAAGTCTTCCTATTTTTTTTATTGGACCTACTAAATTTATTAAAATTTTTATTTTTTTTTTTATAAATTTTACATTCCAAGAATCTTTAAAAGTGTCTCAATATTTATTATTATCACATGTTTATCCCAATATACGGTGGATATCACTCATGGGATAAATTTTTGATATTCCACTGTGTGTTCTTACGCCACGTGTCGTCATAGTTAATCATTACGTTACACACAACTCGTTGGATAAAAATCATATACCATCGCAAATCATGAGAGATCCTATATTTAACATATATAAAAATATGGAGAACAATAGAAAATATTTTTAAACAAGATCTACTCTACTAAATTCTCAAATTATTTTAGTAATTGATTCCATAAAGCTGATTTGATAAGAGTTTTGGCTATTGTTGCTCAAGCGAGTTCCTACTTAAGCCTATTGTTTTTTCCAAAAATGATCACATACAATCATGTACTATCGAATTTTACATCTTGCTGGCTATCCCTTTGGAGTAAAGAATTGCCCAACATGGAATAAAGTTGTAAAGGTGTAATCTTTTAAGACTGCATGTAAGACCACAATCGTTCTAGCAACAACAACAACTGAAAATGGTGCATTGAAACCATTATGGAAGCAAACCGTATAGACACATCGCCGTTAAAAAAAAGAAATCTTAAAACAACGTCAATACATGTTCTTATGTTCCTTATCGTAATGTATATTGGAATTACTGCATTTATTTTTCATTTTGGACGTTCTTTAATTGACTGATGACTTTTGACACAACATGATGCAAATGGTCAAAGCGACCTAGCTAGGCTTGTGTAAATTATTTGTCAATGACTAAAGTTTAAGAGCTGTGCAAATATAAAAGTTTATTGCGTGAGTTTGAACCAGTTATCAAAATTAAATGTGTTACAATGTTCTTTCCATTGAGCATGAAGGTTTTATTTGCCGATTTTAATAGTAGTTAAGAGGGAACCTTGAATTTTCATTTTGAATGTTATGTTAATTAGCTGATATCAATATCTATTTTCAGTATGACGACCCCAGTCTCAGACAAGAAATCGAGTTTTTGACCTACTTCACCATACTGCCCTATTGGGTGGTGTCCAAATTCTGTTGGGCGTGGTTTGACGTCCACTTTTATATCTGCTCTATGATGTTCGTTAATTGCGCAACTTTGACATTCCTCGAAGCTATGGCCTTTAAAAAGCTCTTCCCAATGAATAAAGAGTAAGTATGCATAGTGATGTACAAGTTTGAATCTTCAGCTTTTTTTTTTAGTTTTTAGGAGAAAATTTTTTGTAAAATTAGAAAAAAAATTAACGTTTGTTATCAAACACCATTTTTATGATCAAACGTCTGTAATTAAGATATACAAGATAGTTAAACGAAAAACAAGAGTTGTTTTTAACAGATAATATTGAGTCCAAAGTATATGCAAGCGTCAGAAGGATGTCAGTAGCTTCCATGTTGAATAGCACACTTGTTGCTGATCTGCTTGCACGTCGAATTTCTATCAATGAAGAGTTTGATGGAAAATTCTTTGCCGAATTTACTGAATATATCATATAAACGAAGCTTAGAAGCATTGAAGTTACATGTACCATCTGCTATATAGTATTCTCTGGTGGCTCTAAAAAAAACTTGACTCTCTTGGATTTATCCCTTTGCCCACAGTTATCAGAAAATGGTGTTGCCACGATGTGTGCATCACATATTTTCTGGTGAATGAAGTTTTTCGTAAATGAAAATGTCAAAATCCATCAAAATGGTGTGGATTCTGCATGGGATTTATGTTTAGTTATTGATCAAAGTTTCTTGTTGCGAACTTATCTTTTCTCAAAGTTTTACAAAAGCAAGGAAGAAAGCAATCTCGGTTTATGTGAAAATATAATTTTAATAAATGCGTAATAAAGATAAATTCGAAAGCTACATACCAAGTAATCGACATCTTCGCTAGCCAAGGTTTTCTGATCCGCACCGCTTCTCACAAACCCTTGGCATATCTTGATATCAAAAGTCGATATTTTTTCCCTTGGTTTTGATTGAGGTTTACTGAATTTATTTATTGATAGTACCATATGCCAAGGGTTTGTGAGAAGCGGTGCGGATCAGAAAACCTTGGTTAGAGAAGATGAGTAATCGACAGTCCTGTACGAGTAAAGAACCAGTTTCTTTATTTTGAATGCAAAACCCATATAAAAACAAGTGGATACTTTTGGCTCATGAGAATGTATTTACACAAGGTATTTCTACAAATACATACATAATTACACGTATATGCAAATGCATGATTTTTGTTAGATAGGAACATTTAACATAATATTATTTTTTGATATATCTTTCCTTTGTTCCAGATATTGCATAGCGGGTCTACGAAGTTATGGCAAGGGTCTAATGTCTACTTTCTTCTTTTTAATGATTTGGCCAATCGTGCCGTCACTTATCTGTGACTTTTTCTTTTATTCCGTCTTGTTCTTCACCCCTTTTTACAATGTGGATAAAATTTGGAAAGAAAGAACTTAGGGTTTTTTTTTTTAAATGTGAAGTATTTGTATATTGTTATCTTCTATTCATGTTGTGCTTTTCGAGGTACGTATAGTTTTTTTTTTTCGAAAATTATTTTTAGCTGTTCTATTTCTTGATAAAATGAATCAAACCCTGATGATAGTTTAATTTTTAAATTTGTTCTTCACCCCCTTTTTACAACGTTGATAAAAATGTATAAGTTGTTTTTCAAACGTCGATTATTTCTACATTGTTTTTTTTGTTTTAAAGCTGCTTGGTCCGATTTTCTTGTAATTACAGTATCAATTTTTTTTTCATACAAATCATTTATCTTAAAAAGTTCTGGACTTTCTCCTATTTACACCAGCAGAATCAGTCTCCTTTCAAAGTTAGAAATATTCAAAGTAAATAAAAATAATTTCTCTTTGGGCAAACGAAAAAACAAACCAAAATGCATCACGGGAAACCCCTTGGTTTCGTCCCCCGAATGATTGGGGTTATTCAACCCGCATGCTATGCATCGATTGTAAAGAAAGCAGACTTTAGAAATGTTAGCGAACAAAATGTACACATGTTTATTTGTAATTTGTCTGATCATTTCGACCTTTATTTAAGGCGATTTCAAATTCGTAATACAACTATACCCGTCTCGTCGTCAGGGGTGAAATTCAACATGAGGCGAAATATCGAGGTACCTTTTAATGTCGTTTGTTTTGTTAGCAAATTTTGTACGTATTTTTCTTCATTGAAATTTGGCATAATTGACGGGTAAAACTACTGCAATGTCTATTATTATACATATACTAAGCATGGCCATCGTTTAAAAGCGTGCATAAAAATTGATATGAAATCGGACCAAGCAGCTTTAATAATGTGCTTGTCGGAAGTGTGTAGTCTTTCATTTTTTATTTTTTTTTGCTTTTTTTAAAATTCTGGATAGAATGAATCGAAATGTTCTGATTGTTTCATTTTTAAACTCTAAGATATGTGTAAATAAATTATTTGTTGCGCGTTTGTTTATTAACCATATAACTGACATATACAGGGTTCACTAACACCCTCTTTGTTTTCCTCTTTTAAAATTTGATTTTACTACAGATATAAAGTATTACTGCAACAGAAAAGAATTAAACAGCGTTGATATGTTTATATGGTTTTTACTGGAACATGCATGATTCAGATTATTATTTTGATCTTTCTTCTAAAATTGTCCATATTATTTATATGTGTAATACCTTGTAACAATTTGATATGAAAAATTGAAATATCCATACTCAATATACTTTAAGGGCCTTTGATTTAAAATTGTAAACAAAACAAAGAGAACATAAAAATAGCATTCATTTGTTTTAAAAATGGATATTTTTATTTCACTTATTTTGGTTTTCATTTTTTTAGGTCACCTGAGTCACTCAGGAGACCTATTGCAATTGGTCTTCGTCCGTCGTCGTGCGTTGTGCGTCGTGCGTCGTGCGTTAACAATTTTACATTTTTAACTTCTTCTTGAAAACTACCAGGCCAATCGTTACCATTTTTGGTGTGAAGCATCTCTATGGTAAGAAGAATCTAAATTGTGAAATTTATGGCTCTACCACCCCTGGGGTGCCACGGGCGGGGCCAAATATGCAAAAAAAGCCAAATTTTCAAAAATCTTCTTCTCTACTCCCACGCATGTGTGGAAAAAACTGGTTGCATGGTTGTGATGTCCATGAGGCCCTCTACCAAAATTATGAAATTCATGGCCCCTGGGTCAGGGGTTCTGGCTCTAGGGTGGGGCCAATATGTCCATATAGTAAAAATGTATTAAATCTTAGAAAATCTTCTTCTCTACTACCATATATATTTGTTAAAAACTAAATGCATGATTATGATGTCCATGAAGCCCTCTACCTAAATTGTGAAATTCATGACCCCTGAGTCAGGGTTTCAGGCTCTAGGGTGGGGCCGATATGGCCAAATAGTAAAAATGTATTAAATCTTAGAAAATTTTCTTCTCTACTCCCATATATATTTGTTAAAAACTAAAAGCATGGTTATGATGTCCATGAAGCCCTCTACCTTAATTGTGAAATTCATGACCTCTCGGTCAGGGTTTCAGGCTCTAGGGTGGGGCCAATATGGCCAAATAGTAAAAATGTATTAAATCTTAGAAAATCTTCTTCTCTACTCCCATATATATTTGTTAAAAACTAAATGCATGGTTATGATGTCCACGAGGCCCTCTACTAAAATTGTGAAATTCATGACCCCTTTGTTAGGTGTTCAGGCTCTAGGGTGGGGCCAATATGGCCATATAGTAAAAATGTTTTAAATCTTAAAAAATCTTCTTCTCTACTCCCACATATGTAGGCAAAAAACTGAATACATGGTTATGATATCCACAATCTCCTTTACCTAAATTGTGAAATTCATGGCCCCTGGGTCAGTGGTTCAGGACATGAAGGGGGGGGGGGGGCAATATGGCAATAAAGTGTTAATGCATATAATGTTTAAAAATCTTTTTCTCTATTCTCACACATCTGTATAAAAAAAACGACTAATAATTATGTTTACCAGGAAGTCTTCTACTGAAATTTTAATTTTCATGTCCCCTTGGGTATGGGTTTTGACTCTAGGGCAGGGCCAAAATGGATGTATAGATGTTAATGCATATAACGTTAAAAAATTATCTTCTTTACTCCCACACAGCTGAAAGGAAAACTGAATTCTCTATTTTGTAGACCAGATCTTTTAGTTTTTCACCAAAATTATAGGTTTCACAGATCTTTTTGAATTAAATGTGGTTGTCATTACAAATTTATAATTTTTCTACTCCAGTATGAAACCTAATTAATTAGATGCATATTTGAGACTCCATGACAAGTTTGTGTATGGGATATATGCTACTCAGGTGACCGTTAAGGCCAATTGGCCTCTTGTTTAATTTGTATTTTATGCTTTGCTGAATGTTTTTTGTCCATGATTACTTGAAGTTTTTATGGCAGTGGTATTAAAATATTATTTTTAGAAGATTTTTATTCTATAACTTTGCTTGATTTAAGCTCGACAGCAACGCGTATAAAGTAAATTTTTCAGAATGTACATTTTTTTAACCTGATATGGTCAAATTAAAAGACTAATTTTAGGATGAAATATGATAAACGTGTAGAGTGTTCAAAGTAAATGCTTTTTATGAGATGAGATTCTTTGAACATGCCATTGTGTACTATAAACGACAGTTCGAAGATCTTTGGTAAAGTTAAAAAACTCAAAAACACTTATATTTATATAATGTAAAATACTTTGTTAATAAATGCTTTCTTAAAATTAAAATGTTCTTCCTCTTTTGATATGCTTGATTATGCATGTTATTGAGACTTGTGTGTTTAAACTTAAACATTAAATTATACTTTGTCGTGACGTTAGCATGTGCACACATTGATCTGACAAACGCCCAAGTTAGAAGTTGGTACCGCCTTACGGCATAAAGACGGTTAAGTACACAGTGAATGAAAGAAATCTCATATATTTATACATTAAATAGTGATACATGTAGTTATGAACCATAAATTGCGTCATTGTTTTGTTTATCTCACTATTTCATATTTTCCTTTACAGTCCAATAATGAACAATGAAAAATAATACTAGCAATAATGAATACTAGTAGGTGTTTATAAATGATACTTTTTTTTGCCTCAGAGAATAATAATTTAAGGACAAAATAAATGGGTTCGTTTGTGTTCAAGTTTAAAATGTACCATACCCCTTTTAAAGGGGCATGGTCACGATTTTCGTCAAATTCCATTTTTCTATTTTTATTATTTACAATGCTTTAGAAATGCATTTCTAATGATAAATGAAATTTGAGAGTCAGTCTTTAAGTTTTAAGCAAGATACAGAGCTCACAAATCTGTGTCATGTAAACAAGGCTCGTGCCCTGTTTTTTGTTTACATAGGTTCAATATACCAATTAAAAACTTTTTTCAAGCTTATTTTTCTATCTTCTTATTCGTTTTAAGCATAGATAAACAGTTCCTAACGTTTAACACATTCAATTTAGGTCTAAATTTGAAATTTTCACTTCAACATACAAAATGTAAACTAAAGCTTTGTTTACATGTCAAAGAATTGTAAGCTCTGTAACTCGCTTATAACTCAACAAATGACGCTCAAATTTTGTTTGCCTATTAAGAATGTCTCACTGAAGCATTGTAATTATTCAAATCGGAAAAATAATTTTTGACCAAAAACGTGACCATGCCCCTTTAACATAACTATCGGGTACACACGAAAAGCAGTCTGTCGACCGAGTATTTTAGCAATTGAAAACCCCAAATAATATTCGTCATCGTTTAATATTCACAATGATATTCAAATTAAATATCCCCAACACAAATGTAGCAAAACTCTGAGACATTACTGTGCAAAAGTGTTTTATGTTACTCAAGACAAGTTCTCTGCGCGATTATGAAATATGAATTATGAAGAGGGAATTTAATTTATCGTATGCTGCGCAGTAGGTAGTCCGAAATATCTGACGTTTTCCTGGCTTTTTAGCTCACCTGAGCTGAAAGCTCAAGTGAGCTATTCTGATCTCATAATGTCTGTCGTCCGTCTGTCCGTCCGTCGGTCTGTAAACGTTTTACATTTTGAACTTCTTCTCTAAAACCGCTTGGCCAATTTCAACCAAATTTGGCACAAAGCATCCTTATGGGAAGGCAAATATAAATTGCAGAAATGAAAGACCGATCTTTGTTCAAAGCGGAGAAAACCTCGATACTGTAGAAAAAGAGGGGTGCATTTTTAAAAATCTTCTTCTCAAGAACTACTGAGTCAAATTCAACGTAGTTAAGCATATATCATCCTTATGGGAAGGAAAATATAAATTGTAAAAATTAAGGGCTAATTCTGTTTCAAATTTGAGTAATTTACGAAAACAGTAATAAGACAGAGAGAATGGGGGTCAATCAGTTTAACTTCGGGCTCGATATTTAACCATGATATAGAAGCAGCCATCTTGAAGTTGAACGGAGATGTATTGGTTGTTGTGCAACAGTTTACGTGCGAAGGGAATATTTAAAGCATCCAAAATATATTTGTGCCGTTTATGTGCAGTAAATTGAGGTTAAATATTTTAATGGGTTGACATTTTCATTTGTGACGGTGGTTTTAGCTTGCTTTGATTTTCGTTTAGCATGTTTAATTTAACTTGAGAGGAACCGTCGTCTTTATTTTCGAATTTAACATTTTTACGTGTAGACCGGTTAATCAGACAGTTGATTGTTTACATGTAACTGCGCAAAATCTGATGCACTAACAACATATTAATGAATACTATTCATTATGTTGGTACATGTAATTCGGTTCGATCTCTACGTAATGGTTGATTAATGCACCATGTTTTATTAAGATGCTCAGCAATTTCAATCTAAACGGAGATTATTCTCCCTGCTAGAAATATATAAGTATATATGATGAAAAATAAATTGTGTTTTTCTTTGTTTTAGTGCATTTTTCTCTTGTTTTAATTGTTTACAAATTTCTATTTACTAACCTGAGAGTCAAGCTTCGAGTTATAAGCAAGATATAGAGCTTTGCGCACAATGCTACTGTATGTTTGTACACAAAGCTGAGGTCATGCTTTAGTTCGTTTATATTTCAAATGCAGCTATGCTGAATAGGAAAATACCAAGTTTAAAAATTTTAAAGTTGAATGTAATAAACTCATGTGAACAAAAACATGACTCTAACCAAGCTATGTATCTTTCTTATAATTCTACGATTGACGCTGAAATTTTGGTTGATCAATAGAAATGTCTTGCTAAAAGGATGATATGCTGTAACTACTTAATGGTCCCCCTTCTTCAACGATGAATTGCATAAAATATACACAATTTTTGATAGTTTTTCGAACACAAGTAAATAAAAACGACGTCTATTAAACAGTTTCCATAGTCCTGACACATTATTATTATTATGAGGATTAAAGCATTATCGGTGTTCTTAAAAAGATATTGCAAGGGAAAATCATCTTTGCTTGTAGACATTTGATGTTTTTTCAGCAATAAAATGAAAATAATGGGTGGGCCTTGGTACAACAGAGCGACATGCCTGCCAATACATAAATTTGAATTATAACTCTTTAACATATGTGACAACATTTTTTAGTTAAGTTTATTCATCAATCGAGTAAGGATATGAAACGTCAAATGAAATGAATTCATGCCTGGTAAACGACAATCGTTGATAATAGAGAAGGCCTATTAAATTTTTCAATGTTTTTAATTTGAGGAATTGAGCGCATTCATTCTGTTGCATTGAGGTACACTTTTCTTCTTTCGCATATAGGATTTTTAAAAATAAAATTCAATAACTATAGTCTGTCCCAAGTTGTAGTCTGTCTCAAGTTATTGCTTCCATCACTCGTTGATGATTTTTAATAAAAATACAAATACACGTGAAAGAAGTGCAGTTGTAACTGATGATATGGAAAATATCGAATGAATATCTTTACTGACAAATTATCCCTTTTCTCTCATAAAAGTTTACAGGGACGAAAACAAATTTCTTACAGAGATTTATAATGGGGAATGTTTACATCTTTTCTCCATTCGGAAGTACTCGGGACACCTTGCTCAATTTTTCAACGTTATTTTCCGGGCTAATTAATGGCTAATGCAATGAATCATCCCCGTAGACTTTTTATTTTGGGATGTGTATTGAAACCTAAAGCGGTAGAGGGGGCGTTTCAAAACAGATAATCTGGAAATTTTTCATATTAGCGGATGAACACAGTTAGAGCACAAAGGTATTTATTATTATCGAAATATCAAGCGAAAAGTGGTGGAAGCAAAAAATCGGGACAGAGTTTAGTGAGTAGTGGATGGAGAAAATGTACCGTTGTGCTCTCATGTATTTTGATCGTTTTATTAAGTGATGGGAGGGGGGGGGGGGGGGGGCTAAAATAAAGGGAACTTGAAGTTAACTGTGAACACCAACTGAAAATTTAGTTATTTATATTGCATATGATCTTATTTTCGGTAAAAATGATATTCCATAAAGGTAAATATGTCAAAGATTAAGTATGTGCAAAAATAAGTGTAAAATTCGGATATTCATTTTTGGTTAGTCTACCGAGGGGCCACATTTCACTATATATTTTTCCTTATATGAACCTATAGAAAAGCGAAAACGTTCAATTCTGTATATTTACATTTGCAGATAAGTTTCCTTATGTGAACCTATACTGCAGTAGAATAGCGAAAACGTTCAAGTCTGTATGAACTTTTTCGTGACGTCACAATTTCGGGCTTCACAGGATTTGATCACGTGACCAACCAACTTCATATCCCGGTGAACTTTTTAAATTGCCGTTTATTTCTTTATTGAACGCCCATATAAAGCCAGTGTTGCTCTGGTGAGCAATGTGGCCCATTGAGCCTCTTGTTTAACGATTTTGATATTTTACCTACCAGGAAACGTCAGAACCGGTGCCATTTCCAGTTTTCTTAATGGCGCCGGTTCTGATCATAATCACTATACTCACATAGTATTCTGGCCTCAGTGAATGGAGGTTCATAATTGCTAGTACGTGAAAAAATGATGCTTTAGATGACGGAAGTTTTAAAAAAGCTCATATATTTTACAGTGATCATATAAAAGAACGTGCATTTTAAGATGCTTATTACTTGTAGAATGAGAATCTGGGAAGGGAACTGTCATCATGCAGTTTCATAATAAATGACCCTAAAGATTTTTTAGTTCTCTTATCAACACGTACTTCTGGCATGCAGCTATCTATATTTCCAAGGTAATAGATTCTTGCAGTGGTGTGGCCTGCTTCCTTATATGCTTAATAAATTGCCGTCCGTGTGGATATATTACTAGGTCAACCCGGTCTTATAACTTTACATGATATAACCTTTATTTCACAAGTCTTGACGATTTTTTCGCATATAAGGACAAGAGTTTCTAAACCTCTTCAAATGATAAAACGTAAAGTGTAACTAGAGCCGAGCTCGTTGCAAAGCAACGAGGAGGTCTTCCGTCACAACTTCGTGTCGCAAAAAGATTGTCCATCAGTTTGATTAAAACCACCTCCTTCTCCTCACACTTGTCAGAGCTTGACAGATCCTGTAATGATAAAAGGTCATCTTTACATGATTATTTTTTGTTACCAATTAGAGCTTTAGAAAATTGATTGGAACTCTTCAAATGGAGACCAAAAAGTAATTCATGCCTGTTTCCTATGTAACCTCTAGACTGAGTATTGAAAAGTTGCACTACTCATTAAACAGATAAAGGAATATCTTTTTGTATATAACAGTATATTTAGATCGTATGCAAATGTGGAGGTCAAGTGAAATGATCCAGTATTGATACAATACAGGTCTATCAGACCCTGACGAGTGTAAGGAGAAGGGAAATAGTTTTAATGTGACTGGATTATCAATATGATAAAAGTAAGATCAAAAAATCGTAAACGAGACTCAATTTCACAGTATTATTTTCATACCTGGGAAGTTCTTCGTTTAAATTACTTCATGTTTAGGATCACTTTATAAAGCACATCATATATGTACAAGTAATATGTATATAATTAATTTAATCATAATAAAAGTGTGTGTGATGGTGGGTAGAATGCCTCAAAAATTAATTTTCTAAACGTTAATTAAAGGGGGTTCGAGAAAGGGGGGGGGGCATTGCTCCCACTAGACCATCTAAAAGGTACTGTTAGCAAGCTCACTGATGATACCCCCGCTTAGAAAAGAATTATTAATAACTCAAGTATTTCTCTATTAGAGAAAAATGGATGCTTTTTTTTTCTTATAGTGAGTCAGACATAGCAGGGTATATTTACAGGTTACAAGCGGGTTCGAAAAAGGGGGGGGGGCAGTCCTCCCACTAGACCATCTAAAAGGTACTGTTAGCAAGCTCACAGATGATACCCCAGCTAAGAAAAGAATTTTAACTCAAGTATTTCTCTATTAGAGAAAAATGGATGCTTTTTTTCTTATAGTGAGTCAGACAAGGCAGGGTATATTTACAGGTTACAAGCAATCTTTATATCAAACTTTAGCTTTTACTCATTTCCATTTATACAAGATATGACACAGACAGGAATAAAGCATTTTTTCATATGACTTTAAACTTGCGCAACTGACCCTGGGTCAAGTTTAATGACACATAATCGGTCTTAAGGAATCTTTTTATGAAATAGAAACTCCCAATGTATCTCGTTCATTGACAAGGGACAAATCATTACACACTCTCAGGTCATAAGCAATCTTTGTGTGAAGTAAGAAATTCCAAAGTGGACCGGAAACAAATTTTGCACTTTTCCTGCCAGTGACCTTTACTTTGTCCAAATGATTTGTATGCATTAAGAACTTATAATGTTTCTCCATCAGAAAGATATAGACCGGACACGAATTTTGCACAGATAGACGGAAGGACGGACAAAAAGTGATTCCTATTTACCCCCCCTCCCCCCCATTTATTTTCGTGGGGTATAAAAATCCCTTTCGCCTGTTTGCACAAAAAACGACCAATATTTTTAATAATATTTATCATATCACATATAAATATCCATGTAAATGTATGATTTGTATGCACATTTGAATTCTCCTCATCATCGGAACCCTTGGGTTCCAATGATGTCCTTTTATTGGCATCTGTCAATTTGCATCACTAAATGATTTCCAAGTGGTAAGGTATCAAAGCTTTTGAGAAGTTAGATACTGAATTTCTATAGATCTAAATTTTAGGTTAAGGAAAACAACACTGTTTGATATAGTGAAACAAAATTTAAGGTACATGTAGCTTTATGTACTCGTACACATAAATAAAAAGATGTAGCGAAAGCCATTAATAATTTATTTCTTCTGTTCTAGACTTTTTCAGAGTTAACAAGCTACAAGTTAACAATCTCCCATTTTGACAAGCCAGATTTAATGAAGTTGCAATACAACCACATACTACACAACTTCAATGAATTTTTTTAAATCAATGTGCATATATAGCAATAAATAAAATCCCCAAAAACATATATCTATCGCAATTATGTGGAACTTTAAGAGGTGCATACATTTTTGAGAGACAAAAAAGTCGCTTTATTATAGTCTGCAAGTCCATTAAACTATGGTAAAATAAACTGTCGACACTTGCAGTACTCTGATAATTTCTATGACGACCGACTTCATTGCATAATGTAGTCGTCTTCATTACTTCTAATCCTGAGAACAAATTTTATTTAAGATCTTTGACATAAAACTTTTAACTTAAAATATCAGAGACAAAAATAACTTATTATTTATTTATGTCTCTGATAATATATATTTTATTCTTTTCATTACTATAGAAGTTTAGCATGTTCAGCAAGTCAATTTTTTAGCCACATACTCAGATTACGATTTCGCACTTATAATGCATGCATGCATGCATCTATAAAGGGAGGCTAGGGTTCCCCCTCCCTACAAAATTCAAATTTCTTTGAATTACATTATAAAATTACATTGTACCAAAAATATGCCTCCGACCCCCTGGAAAACTCAAATAACCATCGGACCACCCCTGAAAAAATTATATATATATATATATATATATATATATATATATATATATATATATATATATATATATTCCTTCAGACCCAACCCCAACCCCCAACCCCCATTTTGAAATGTCTCAATACTTGTACATACAACAGATCAACAAAAAATGTATAACTTCCCTTTGATTACATGTTCTAGAATCATTGGACCTGTTTAACATTAATTAATAATTTGAAGTTACTTTACTTAAACTCTAATTAATGCTCCACTCACTCACAGTTTAACTCGAGTTTATTTTATCAAATTATATTTATTCAAGAAGATTATCCTCAATGCAGGGTCAAGCATGTGTGGATGTTCTTATTATTTATTCTTATAAACCAAATGACACAAAATGAAATAAACCTGTTTTATAATCCTAAATATATCCTAAATAACCTAAAAGGTTAGATTTATTACAATAATACTGGTAACCACAATACTTCTTGATTGTTGGCAGACATTGAATAATTACAGTCATGATTAATTAGTGCCAAAATACCCAGAGATGAATGCATTGTGATTAAGTTGATACATTTTATGTGGTAGTAACTTTTTGATTTACTGAGTTTCGCATATCGAACTCATGTTGCTAAATATTTTGATGATTTGGTTTCAGAGTTATTGCCCTTGGTCTTTGGGAAAACAGTCAACTTTTATATACACTGCAGGCATCAGCATAACCAAATGCACGAACTTGTAAAGAATGATAGACCTCATTTCCATCGTTAGATATCTGGTGTATACATTTAAAGTTTTACCCTTTGACTATTTATGTTGTACTTTAAGCTCTTTTAAATATTTTTTTTCTCTGAAATAATTACCGATTTTAAAGTACCTTTTTCAACCCCAAAAAATAATATACACACACATAAAGTACACTCCCTGCGAAAAGACAAAGTCAGAAATGACATTGAATTGTGAGCACCTTGTATCATTTGACATATTAATGGATATGCACACGCTCCAGTTTCTTTAGAGTAGTTTAACCAAATATTTAAAGTACTATATAGTATTGATGCATTGATGTTTTGGGTTTGTATAGCATAAAAGACTTGGTCAACTGAGTAAAAGGTTTGTGTTGCAGAAGCAGGAAAGACTGTATCTTACGTAAATTCAATAATGTACTCGTTTTTGTGTCTGAAATCAATTAACTGAGAAATGATAATTATACCCCTGTAAGACGAGAATAAGTGTCAGATAACAATTTTATGGGAACATGGATTCCTAGCTAGATTTTGCTCATGAATTCAATGATCAATAAAATTTAAATGATAATGTTGCAGACCCCACTGTGATAAAATCAGTTTTACATACAAACTTTACTGAAATAGGAGAACTCAAGTTCCTGTTACTGTTTTTATATATGACAATATTTGCTTGATTAACTCTGATTAATATATGGATGTATTTTATATGGTTTTTCGGCATTGTATTACTTGAGCAGAACAAATTGTCAAACGTTTTGAACAACTATATCAGATCTACTGTAAAATTTAAATCAAAAACCGGATAGAAATTGAGAACTTCATTGATTTTCAATTTTGCCTTTTGTTTTAAAAGTATTTTGACCTTAAATGGCCTGTATTTGAAAGTGTTGAATTTCTGTAATTTATAAAAGAATTTTATGCATTGTACGTCTTCTACAATATTCTATTCTATAAAGCTTCATTTGCGTATATTTATAGCATGTATTTGCATGTCCACAATTTTAGGTGAAGGTTAATGGTAAATGGCAAATGCAACCTCCGAATCCAGACTTTGTTCCGTCATTTTCACTGAAATTGATTTAATGTAGAGCTGTAATTGAAATATTTGCTCACCTGCTAATGACATCTTGTAATTCTTTAAGTGGCTTAATTTGTTTGTGTTGACTTTCCATTGGTTAATAACAGGCACACCAAAAAACCCTTGATTTTCATCATTCACAGAAGTGTGTATGCACATCCTTCATTGTCAACAGAACACTTAAGAGGGGGCAGAGAAAAAATGTGAGCTGTGTGATTTTTAGTCTGTCTGAGGATTAATTATCATAAGGGTATAAATAGCAGTATTACTGTGAAGCATTGAGGGTGTTCTGTGATCGATGTGTACCGGGTTTTTATTTAGTTTCAAGTAGCTAGTTTGGCTTGAATGCCTGCCAAAGAGCACCAATAGTGCTAATATTTATCAAAGAAAATGTAAACCTAACCAGCCACAAGAGTCAGGAACTCTGCCCAATATTTGGCTGTAGAGTGCTTAAAGCATCAAGTGCTACAATATTTACTCCTGTCTTTGATTTCCAGCTTCTTTTTTTTTTATAAATGGCCTACCACAATGAATGGGGCACTTAATTCAATTAAACTCTGTATGGTCATATCAAGCATCAGTGTTCAAACAAAAGGCCCGATATTTCGTACCATTTGTTACTTCTCTAATAGAAAATTTGAAACCAATTTGGCGACAAAGGGAAAAAACCCAACAATTTGTATACTCTCTCTTGTTTTTTGCAGATAGAAGACTCCGTTTTGCTGCAGACAATGCGAGTCTTGAGACCATTTTAAATGTGACCAAAGTTTTTCATAATAAAGCCATTTCCAAGGCTATTTAGCAGCTGAAGGAGTTTAATATGAAGCTCCCGGGTTCTCTCTGGGTGTTCAAGGTGATTGAGAGCCTCGATAATACAAAACCACCAACCATGTCGTAAACTGTTATGGAGCAATAATTAGCAATTAAATATTTAAAAAGAGTGAAAGAAAACAAGACCAAACTATCAGTGTGAAATACTGTATGTTTTATTGTTATTTGTTTTCAAATATTTATCATTTTGTCAAATTTGTTCTGTATCATAGACTAAATAATGCATAAATCAAGCAAGCTTGATTTTCATCTATACAGTAAAACATTGTTTTGATGAATACCGATACAGTGAATTATGGTGCAAAAACAAGTCATTTTAATTCCCGCCGGTAATCAGTATAATAGTAACTCCAGGACTTGGGTGTAAAGTGCTCAGTTTTTCTTTTCTATTGCCCTGTTTTATGGCACCTAGCTATAAAATAGCATAAAGATTGGTGATTTATACATAGATTAAATTATGATTTATTTTTATGGGAGTTGTATGTGATTTCATTAACATTCAAAAGCAAACACTTACAGATTTTTGTCGTATATATGAGCCAGTGATGAATCAGAAAAAAAAGGTTGTTGATAGACCCTTATGAATAACTTTTTCTGTTGATGATGCAAATAAAGCCTATTTTACTGCCCTAAAATTTGTTGTCTAAAACATTGAAGTTCTAAAACGTAGGCTCTTTGTGCACATATATATGTAGCAGCTATTTTACATTGCCATGGTAGGTATATATGTAATGTAGACCTGTATCAGAATATTGCTGAAATTTATAATAGCCTCTTTTGTACAGTTGACATTATATCATTAGACTCATATTATCAAACTTTAAGTTGAATTTTTATGTGATGTTTGTTTCTCTGTACAAAATTGTGTCTGAAATTCAACTTAATTCATGTGACAAACAGTTGAAGTGAGGATGCGTCCTTTAATAGCTTCCAGTTGTGAAATGTTTAAAAACACTTTCTTGGAGGATTTGGCATCCGAGTGACTTGTCTGCACCAGTTAATTAGCACGTGTCTTTAAGCATGTTCAGTTACAAGAGATACAAAGCATTCATTATGAAATATTATGTAACAGGGAAAAACTGTACCTTGGATCAGCTGTGAAGATCCAACCTGGTTTTTGGGTGGTGTTCTCGTAAACCCTATATCATCTCTTACAAAACAATGCAAATTTTGTTAAAATCTCCAAAAACCACAGTCTAGCAGTTGCTTGAATCCAAAATAAAGCCAACTGATGATGTTTTGAACTTACTGAAGTACACGATATGAAAAATCTAATTTAAAAGATCATAGGTTTAGCTGTATAAGCAGAAAATTTTGGTATTTGAACATATCTTTCATCTGATAATGTTGTGAATAAATGCCTTTAATCATAAAGAAGATTGTCGGAGATCTTTTGTCTTCAGGTTTCCTGGCCTGATTTTAATAAAATTTGCAACAAAGACAACTAGATAAAAGTTGTAAGATTAAAATTTGATGCAATTCAATTTCTTCTCTAAATCAAGGATTTGTTTTGAAAGAGTAAATATTAAAAATGATCTTGTATTTTTCATTGAGTGTCCTTGTATCGTTTTGTCTTTGCCCTTGTCCTTTTGTCATGTGTGTGTGTTAGTTAAATGTCTGTCCCTGTGTTTGTCAGCCCTTTCTAGCTAGTGCTGTTCATATGATATTCAAGCTGAGGTTACGATAATTATATTGTCATTTTACCAGCTTATTCTATATTGTAAATCTTACTTTTATTTTACAGGCTTTGCATCTTGGCCAATCTCTGTTCCTTGTGTATGGCATGAAAGATTTTCCAAGAACTACTCTCCTCTGTGTGTATTTCTTTTAATATGATGAACTATTTCTGCCATTCCTTCGTACCACATATTCAGAGAACACAGACATCCCCAGTATTCATCTGGCATGTTATTTTAACAAAGTCATGTAATATAACCTTTGAAAATTTTCATTTAAAGACCTTTGTACATTAGATGAGTTAAAATAATTGTATGGTCACTTTATTTTATTTGAAAACTCTTTTCACTTACTGGACTAAACGGTTTCTCAGAAAAAGAAGAACACAGTAGCTTTTTATGTAATGCTAAAAAAAACTTATGCAAAGTATGTGGTGTGGGCTGAAAACTATAAGAGAAGTTTGTATATAGCCCTTGTAAGAATTCCAAATGACCACGAACCGCCTGTACGTGAATAATATAGAGTTAGAACTGGATGCAAAAATAAAATTCATCACATTTTTGGGAAACACCTGTATGAAGGAGATGAGAACACAATTATTTTTTTTTAATTAGCAGGTTGTTAAGACCCAGGGGAATGAGATTAATCCTCATTAGAAGGTTGTTTGAGAAGACCCACCAATGTGAAATAGAAACAACCATTGTAAATTATGAAATTGGGGGGAAATAAACCCTAATCAAACATGAGAGAGAGAGAGAGAGAGAGAGAGAGAGAGAGAGAGAGAGAGAGAGAGAGTATTAATCTAAAAAGCCTTGTGAATATCTTAAGTTTATACAGTGTGATATCTTCCAACACAGTGTGAACCCTGTCTGCTAACGTTAAAATTTCACATTTGTCAGTGCTGACTAATTTTATTATTGAACTGATGTCATATAAAAACTGACACTGAATCATTGGCTTTAAAGTACATCTGTAGACTTAGTCTTAAAAATCAGATAAATTTGTTTCTCCTTCTCTTTCTAAAATCACTATTTTAATGTTCAAAGCCCAGAAGATAATAATATTCCTTAGAGTCGCTTTTGCGAAAACAATCTTGTTTTTTCGTTGTTTTTGGAGATCCAACAGTCAATAGAGTGGCAGTTAAACCTGTTAAAACTGTCAAGACAACATTTCTTCCGAACTTCTTAACTTAAAAAAAAAACCTGCATGTGCATCCCTTGGATATTCCAGTGTGAACTTTTATTACGGTATTTTTAGAGGTTTTTACATTTCAGGTTGCGGAAGAAACTGTCTAATCGTTAGTGTTATTCCAGAACTTCAGTAAATATTTTGCAGAAGTCAATTACTGCAGGGAAATTGGAGAGCATGGATTAACACAGACAGATCAATTACTTGCATCATATGCTGACGCAAACAATTAATGCTGCTAAATCTACAATTTAAACTTGCATTACATTGTGCAATTCTTTTCCAGACAATTGCTCCACCTCTAACATTTGTTTAGCATTCATATGTGTTCTTTGAAATCTCAATATGATTCTTCAAGCTCAGGAAGAGATAGTTTTCCCCCACGGATCTACTTCATTAAAAACCCATGATTTACATAATCAAACATGCTAACACAAGTTTCCCAGTATATATAAACATTTTTTTACATAAGAGTGTTAATTAGGAAATATTACAAACGTTTGCAAATACTAGAATTTTTTAAATTAATTGGTCAGGATTGGAACTGCCATAACCTTCTTTTCTTTAATTTTGCAGATATGGTGATTTTGGCATCATATTTGTGTATGTTGTATCTTCCACGAATTAGTTGTCATCTTTCATTAAGTAACTAGAGGGCTATTTTGTTGGTAACTAGAAGGCTTTTATGCAAATCAAATTTCTGTCTAAAGACGAATAATAGGGACTGAGTTAGTGTTCTAATGCTTTAAAATTTAGATGGTAAAGACCATTAAAGATGTCGTTTTGTTCAGAAGAGAAACAATGCGTTCAATTTATGTGCTGTAAACCAATTGAACCAAATCATGATTTTTTTTGCATTCTGTCTGCCTATAACACCGTGTGTTATATCTAATACATGTTCATCTTTGTCCTTGCCATGTGGTAATAATGCACAGTGTTACGTTCATCTTATTTAATGAGAGACGAGTCTTTTAGTATTAGGATGAAAAGTACACTGTTAATGAAGAACTCTGCATGTAAGTGTTGCCGTTGCTGTTAATTTAATAAAGGAAATAGCTTGTTTACAGCGAACTTGCTGCCGATGATACTAAGAAGAAGCCTGGCAGGTGCTTGGAGATCCCTGTGTTGTGTCTGTTGTTTTGTGGGTTATACCTTTATTGATAACGTGTGCTAAGTTGCCAGTAAAATGTCAGATATATTGCATGATATTTAGCTTTTTCTTTTCTCGTGTACGAACACATAAGTATGTAAATCAAAATGGCAAACCATATATGTTATTATTCTGTGCAATAAAGCAATATGGCAACTTAATATTCAAAATATTCGAAACAAGTGCTTATTTATTTGCATATATATTCATTTGTTTCTTATGTGGAAATTCTAACACTTAAAGAGTTTTTTTTAACTTGCTTCATGGCGGAAAAAATCACTTGCAGTTTTGTTAAAAAGTAATTGTTACTCAGTCACAAGTTCAGCTACTTCTCAATTAACAGTGCAATCATCGGCAAATGTTAGACAGGAAAAAGGAACTTGGAACTTGGAAAAAGGAACTTGATTTGACTCCCGCTGTTTTATGAAAGTTCATGCCTTACAATTCGATCATAAATCGAGATTTTATATCTCTGACATACCGGTGTATCTCATTCTGGCACCATCCTCTAGGAGTTAAACGAAATGCACTGGGAACACTGCACTCTTAGCGATGTCAGACTGCCCAGATGTATTCTTGACTTACGCCTGTGTGTACATTCTTCAGTAATAAGTTTGGCTACAGCTGTGTATGCAGATCTCTATTTATACATGTAATTGGTTATTTAGCAACCTTTCCTCCAGTAGAATTTCTGCAGTGATCGGTCGGTTGTCGATCATGAGATTCGTGCGCAAAGGTCACATCGTAAACAAACATCAGTTGACAATTTTCGTTTATTTGGAATACCATGATGTACTCCACACAAAATTTTAACAGGCTGATTAGCAAATTTGTGGACGGTTATCACTTGTCTCTTTTTATAAAATATAAAATGTGTTTGATAACGTAAAAACGTTCGGATAGGGAGGAAAAGCTATTATAGAACCAAATTGGTAAACTTCATTCATTCATTTTGTTTAAAGACACAATTCCTCGACGAGCCAATGGTGTCCATTTGCCTTTAAAATGAATTGCGTACTAGTATACGAAAAAGATATTCTCGCATTGTCGAAAATTTATTCACTGATTGATTGATGTAATTGAATTGATGGATCTATTGATTAATTGAATTTAGTAAAGAATGTTATAGTCGATATGAAATTTATGGAGGTTATATGTTATTCCTACATCAGCGTGTTTGACAGGCAAAACCGCGAGTGTTAAGATTTAAATCCGTCTTTCTAGTCATGTTTGTCAAATATTGAGTTTTTATCACTTCCTGTTTATGCAAATTGATTTGAATCATTTATAATCATGTATAATTAATGAAACATTTAAATTAAGACGCATTTATGAACAAATGCCTCTTTCAGGATTCAGACAGGCTAGTTTTAAAGGTAGTGACTATTATGGAAAAAACCATGTTTGCACGCTACCTTCATACCCGCTTTAATTACCAAGAGAAAGCTTTTTATTGTTTAAAAAGGTGTTTTCTGGGAAGCTTACGTATAAATTCTACTGTGTATGCATTTCTTTATTTTTTTATTTTATTTTTTTTTTAAATCCCTACTTTTTTGATCATGGTTTTTTCCCCTTAGATAATGAATAGCATTTTGAAGTGGCCACATGGTGGAATACATGTTCATTTTAATTATAATCTTTGTGAACTGATCGGAACACCCAGTTATGTTGCAGAATGACGTTTAATTTAGACTTCCAAATATGCTTATAAATTCAATATAAGGAAGAGATGTGTCAGTGTTAAGTATTGATTGTCTCTTCCAACCAATTTTTTTACAGATAGATATTTTACGCAATTTCATTCTTTTTACATGGAAAATTCTAACAAAAACGTATTTGGAGAAATACAAATAGTAAATCATTTGATTAACATCGTATAAATACTAAGTGTGGACATATATTGCTCGTTCAATCTTTGAAAATGCCTGTTTAGCTTCTGAAACATGAATCATCGGTTTAAAAAAAATGGAAACATTTGAAAAATGGCAATTTCCAAAAGTAATAAAAGTTACTTAATTCAGAGACAATTCAATAGATATGACGCCAGTGCATGACTATCGACTATTGAAAGTTGGAGGAGTGTTTCCATAGCGTTGTCTACTTTCAAATTTTTTTCATTCAAATTCAATTAAGCAGTTAACTTATTATTATTGTATTCAATTATTTCATCAATGGAGGGAGAGATACGGTCAATTAAATTATCATTAATTGACATCTTTACGCTCGCCTTCACAGAAATGATTCCTTTTCTAATTTATTGAACAAACAGCATTAATCGCGGTTTTAATTTTTGGCTTAATTTCTTTTTTATAATTTGGCTCTTTTCGTAACTCTAGAAATGAATGACTCGGTAATTAAATCCGAGATAAATCGACAGTTTTGCAGGAAATAAATGTGTAATGAATTTGTTTTATGGTCCAAATTGCATTCCCGTGGACAACTCATTTGTATTGCATTAGTCAAATGGAAATTCTGTTTTATGCATTTCTATTATTTTCAAAACACAAAAAGGAGTAGCAGTGTCTAGTTAACGTTTAACATACTAGTATACACAAAATTACAAAGCAAAATTAAGAGAATTGTCATCGTCTCTTATCTTTGTCTTTGAAATTGTCGAAAGATATTCTTGTAGTAAGTATAATAATTCCATTACACAAATTGCCAAACAAAGTTCGTTCCGTAATGATGTATTGGACTAGACTGTAAATTTACTAAACTGTGATTTTTCTGTCTGCTCTATAAGTGTTGTACAGTCCTATCATTTGTTCTCAGCTTTCGTCTCATTATCGACTTAGTTCCTGATCAGACATAAGACTTTCCTAGTTACCAAGATTCGTTTTGCACTGGACTCGTTTAATGTCTTATACATGTCAAGATTATTCCCAGAAACGACAACGATTCAGGCATACTGGTTATTGAAGTACTTGAACTTTAAAATTTTGAAATAGACTAAAAGGATTTTACTTGTTTTAAGGACATTAAATTAGTACTTTTAAGTATTTTTGTTAAATAAAAATTTTGGTCAACACAAAACATTTTATCGTGAAAAATTTGAGCAATTTCAATTTTTGTATTGTTGATGCGTGAAAACGCAAAAAGCCAGCTAGTGTCTACATTACAGTTTATTCTTTTTTGAGAAGTGGACAGGCATAGCCTACATGTTCGCAGAACGATTATGATCATTCAAAAAACCGTACAAGATTACACCTTTACGACTTTATTGCATGTTGGGCGATTCTTCATGGATGTAGGCTATGCCTGTCCACTTCTCAAAAGAGAATACATTACAGTTCAGCTTTACAAAGTTTATAATATTTTTATGAATATGAAGAAGAAACACTATCGTAAGGAAGGTATAAAAACTTTCAGAAAGATTTAGCAAAAGGATATATGAACAACCTAAAATGTATGGTAGTTTTTCGAAAGAACTCAAGTCTGTCCTATACGAAGGAGGATATGTTGCGTCAATAGGGATGCATGGTGTTATAAAACTGATAATACTACTACAGCAAGAATACAAATCAATTCATTTCGTGAAATGTTCTTTGTGGTCTTCTAAAGAAGTTTTGAGCATTTTCATTAAGGTAAAGAATAGATTAACGCTACTATTGAAAAACAGTGATTAATGTAATGTATTAGTCAATAAAAATTATACGAAATATTTGTAAAAGATACTATTTCAAAAGATGAAATTAATTTTCATTTGACACAGTCATCACATTTACAGATAATTTTCGATTAGGCCTTTATAAACGGACATCCATTTTTGGTGTAAACTGTCATGTTCTTTCATCAGCTATGCAAAAAATGAAAATTATCAAAAGCTTCATTATTTGTTTTAATCTCTCTCCTATCTTGTTTATGTATCCTCTTTTTGTAATGTTCCATCCTGGAGGTCTGATAAAATGAACTACATTTTTATTCATACATAATTGAGTTCTGATCGGATCAACAAGATCAATAAATCTGAAACCAATTATAAACTATTTTCACTTTGTTCTGCTTTCTTTATCTAAGTAGTTTCGTTTCGGGTTTCAATGGGATTATGTTCGTGCTTTGTGATTCAACTAAGATAAATCTTTATCGAGTTTTGTCTTTGTTTTTACTTCTACCATACGTGAGCCCATCGCTCTCCCAAAGTCTTCTATTCAAAGATGCTATCGAATTTTACATCTTGCTGGTTGTCTCTATGGAATGAAGAATCGCCCAACATGCAATAAAGTCGTAAAGGTGTAATCTTGTAAGGCTTTTTGAATGATCATAATCGTTCTGCGAACATGCAGTGAAACTCAAATGAAAGCAGTTCGGCGAAACAGTTCTAGAAGCAAAACATTTAATAGAGCGGTATTCGTAAACAATTTAAGAAAAATTTATAAAAAATTGAATATAAGTACATTTATGAACTACTTAGTTTTTTGTCGTGATTTTTTAATATTGGAATGACTCCAGGTTTCTTTTCATTTTTGACGTACTTTTCTTGACTGTTGACAACAGCATGCAGATCGATGAACACAGCGACCTTATCCAACTGGTTTTTTTGTTGATGATGAAATTGTAAAAAATGAGAAAATTTAAAGTTTAATGCATGAGTTTAAATCAGTAATATTGATTAAATCAATAATTTGTAACAATTCTTTCTTTCGAGTTTTTTTTTCCCGATTTTAATGATAGTTATGAGGGAACCACGGATTTTTATTTTGATATAGGCTAATGTTTATAAATTGATATAATATCTACATTCAGTATGATGGCCCCAGTTTCAAACAAGAAATTGAGTTTTTGACTTACTCCACTGTACTGCTCTATTGGGTGGTGTCCAAATTTCGTTGGGTGTGGTTTGACGTCCACTATTTTTTCTGCTCTATGATGGTTGTAAATTGTGCAATTTTTGACATTCCTCGAAACAATGACTTTTAAAAAACTCTTCCCAGTGAATATGTTGTAGGTATGCATTGTGATATACAAGGTTTCAGTCTTTTAATAAGTTTTTTCCATCAGTTTTCATGGAAAAATATCACGTGTTTGTGAAACTCAAAAGAGAATGAACGTTTCCATTGAAAATTTAGCGGTAGCTTTCCAAACCATTTTAGTTTTGTTTAGACATCTGCAATCAAGATTTACAAGCTATTTCAACAAAAAAAACTGAGTTGTTTTAAACAGACGATATTAAGTCCAAACTTTGTGTAAGCGTAAGAGCGATGTCGGTATAGTATGTATTGAGCAGTTTCTACCTGTTGCTAGGTTTCAAACTCGCTGGACGTCTGCTTGCACATCGTGTTTTCATCGATGATAAGATTGATGAAAACTTCTTTGCCGAATTCCCTGAATACATTGTATAAAGTTTGCCCTTTGAAGCTGTCGAACCTTTGAAGTTACCATGTATTCCCTCGTGGCTCTAAAAACAAACTCGACTATCTTGGATTTCTCTCTTCTCACACGGTTATCAGAAAATGGTATTGCCACAATGTGTGAATGACATACTTTCTGGTGAATCTTTCAAGTTTTTCGTAAATGAAAATGTCAAAATGGATCAAAAAAGGTGCGAACTCTTTCCGGTTTGATATGCGTGGGATTTATGTTTAGTTTATTGATCAAAGTGTCTTGCCGCCAACTTGACTTTTCTTAGAGTTTTACCAAGAAGAACAAAGTCAAACGCAATCTTACATGTAGTTCATGTTAGATTGTAATTTTTACTAAATGTGCTAGGTAGATAAATTTGAAAGTTACATACCGTGTAATTAAAGTAAAGAAACAAACTTTGTATCTTGGGTGCGATATTAACGATCAGTTCTTAATTGTGTATATGATTAAATGTACTTAAATAAAATATTTTCAGTACATTTGATTTTTACACATAAGTAGATGAACAAAACCAATTCCTGCTTAAAACATTGCAAATGATAAAGTTTGGGATGTATCTTTTGTACCAGATATTGCATATCAAGTCTACAAAGTTATGCCAACCTTTTTCTTTTTGATGATTTGGCCAATTATGCCTTCTCTTTTCTGTAACTTTTTTTTTATCCCGTATTGTTCCTCGCCCCTTTTTTCAATGTTGATAAATTCGGAAAGAAAGAAAAAAAAGAGAGTTTATTTTTTTTTAAAAGTGAACTATTTGTACATTGTTATCTTCCATAAATATTGTGTTTGTCGAAGTATTTTTAGTGGGGGTTTTTTTGTAAATTATTTTTAGTTATTGTATTCTTGATAAAATGAATTAGACAGTTCTGATTGTTTGTTTTTTACTCAATATATGCGTAACTGTATCATTCAATGCTTTTTTGTTTTCTATTCAAAATTACGGTAAACCGATATATGTATAAAGGGTTCAGGTACATGTTTTTTTCATATTTAAAAAAATGAATTTAATTTGGTCTCATTGCATTTACAACATACCGGGTTTGCTGTTACATGTACATGTACATAAGATTAATAGAATATTGTCGCAAGGAAAAGAATGACACAGTTGATATATTTGTTATTTTTGAATTATGCGTGATCTTTTTAGATTTATTAGCCATTTTACAGTTACAGTAGGAAAGTTTGGGCTTTTTTAAACTTCGTTTCAACCCGGTATTGGAATGTTTATAGAAATTTAAACCCTCTTTACTCAAAACATTCAAGGAAATTTGATTTATAAAAAAGCAGAACAAAGGAAACATCAGTATAGCATTGTTTTGAAATTAATATTTTCATTTCCTTGTGATTTTTGCAAAAATGGAATCTTAAAGTTTTATTATTTGTTTTGTCTTTTATGCTTTACCTAGTGTTTTATTTTCTTGTCAAAGACTCTTTGAACTTTCCATAAGAATGGTCTTGAAATATTATTGAATTTTTCTAAGAGTTTAGGTTTATAACACTGCTTAATTTCAAAGCGCGTGGCAGCAAAGCGTGTGAAAGTGAATATATTTGCATAAAAGGAACTAGTAATTTTACTTAGTTTTATTGTCTGATAAAAAAAAATTGTGTTTAGCATAGTTCATGTATAGTACTATAGCAGAGGTATCAAAATCTTGCGTATTAGAAAGAGGAACTTTTAATAAAATCTTCACCATAGATACAATTATTTTTTTTTCAGGATTATTATATATATTTCAAAAACTAGTTTGTTGAAATAAAAAAGTTCTCTTATAATACAATAAGATGAACGTGCCGTGAGGAGGGGTGGTCAAGGTCATTTTTAGTGAAAGATACTGGCCTTTGTTCAAGACCTTTTGCAAGGTTTGGAGAAAATGTTTCCATAACCACTTTGGTTTATGGATGTACAATACTTTAGTTTACCTATCAATGTTTTCATTCAATGTATATTTCCCCTTATGTTTGCATTGGAAATCTGCGACGTTCAGTTTCTATGAATACACTTTGCTAATCCATGCGCCATGAGCACAGATACAAACGTCTTCTCGTGTATATTTTTGTAAGATTACATGAAACTTTCAATCTTACATAACCAATTTGATATATACTTTGAAAAAAAATCATAAATATATATAAAAACAAAGTTTCTGGCACTATATTTTTTGTCGCGGAAGCTAACTAAATAACATGTTAAAATAGCTGTTCCATGTTTGTTTCATATCCCTGACTAAGAGCGCATATAATGGCTTTATAGCAGCGAGATACAGTTTTTCATACAAATAGACATTAGTATAAAAATAAAAATATAAGCATTCAATGCTTAAATGCATTCTTAAAATTGAAATTCTCCTGCTGTTTGCTTAATAGTGCAAATAATAAGTGAGAATTTTGTGAAATTTGATCAACTTTTCATTGTTTGGTTTCGAATGTGAAATGGGTATGATGCATACATATATATGTATGATACAGTTTTTATTTCGTTTTGTTTCTATTCGATCGTGGATATGATTGATAACCAAATGAAATTGCCTAAAATGCTACACCATCCATTTTATATTTTATCATTATTACTCGTGCAGAATTATATGCTATAAATTGAGACACATTTCCAACATACTGCATTTTGGACATTTATTTATTTCTTTGGGGAATTATAAGTCACTCTGGTATTTGATGATATTTTCGATTCATTATGCACTTGGAATATTTTACGAAGTTTGATACATTAACAAGATCAATTTGGTGCATGTTCAAGTGGTTATCTTATGAATAAATTAAAGCGAAATACGGTGACACTAATTTAATTTTCTTATGAATGTATTAATTAGTACATTAGTAAAACACTCAATCATTTAAAGAAACTTGTGAACTAAATTATTTAGAAAACTTTTAAAGTTTGAATTGATTTCACATTCAATGCATATTTTCCCTTGAATCAAATAGAAAAGAAACGTGCATATATGGGCCTTGTCTCCCATTTAAAGTAAAAAATCTCTCTAACTGTGGTAACTATAGTGGCATGAAAGGGGAGAAAAGAAATTAATTAGGTGATGCATGTACATGTAATTAAAAAGAATGTGCTAACTGACTACAGGTAAAGTGTTTAAAAATGTAATAGAAGTTTGATAATGTTGTAAGTTAATATCTCTCTAAGTTAATCTCTCTCTCTCTCTCTCTCTCTCTCTCTCTCTCTCTCTCTCTCTCTCTCTCTCTCTCTCTCTCTCTCTCTCTCTCTCTCTCAAACATCACAGTGGGTTTATAAACGAAAAATAGGGTATATCCTGAATTTGACATGATAAAGGAAAAAAAATAGATGTATTAAAAGGATGTAAGGTAACTTTAGATTCCTTAACATTCGCGTTAAAAATTGCATTTATTTACAAGTTCAATAATCCCAATTAAGCTGTTCGAAATAACGATATTCCAATCAGTACGATGTATTTTGCTCTTGGACCACTGGGTTTTTGAATGATTAGAATAATAAGACCAGTGTAAGTATGCAATTTAGATAATTTTACACTAAGTGGGGATGGGGAGGGGAAGTATATGCTTGTAAGAGTTTATGCAGATTATTATTTCCTTACTAATATGTTTTATTTTTAGGTTCACTTTTAAAACCTATCTTGTCTATTGAAGCTTTGTAAAACTACTATTAACACGCTTTTAAAATGCACACTTAATATCTGACATCGCATTTTTCATATTTTGTATTAAATGAGTAAATATAATAAACGTCCCTTAACAAATTTCAAAGAAATCAAACTTTTCTTGTGTCAATGACATGTCTGATATTGAGACCTATTGTAATAGAATGTGTTGTATACAGTGCTAAACTTCGGCCAGAAGTCCTCTTTCTCTCAGTACGATAGGCAATCTGCACCACATGATGAATCCCCGGCCATCGTCTGTCAATGAGTGTGGTTATCTGAGCTCGCTGTTTGCAGGGAATAATCAGTTTCTGAGCGTAAAGAGATGAAAACTTGATAATGATTCGCTTTATGGTTGGAAATAGACAAAGCAGACCTTGCCAAAACCACAAGGGATCTTAAATGTTCTCAAATGCAACAAACATGCTTTGATATAATGATTTGTCGGGTATATGGGATTAATGAGAAAAGTCAATTCCAAAAAGCATCATGAGTTCCTATTTTTTTCTTCTTTTTTTTTTTTTTTGGCTGAACCGATTTTGAGTACAGAAAAAAATGAAGTCGCATTTTCAACAACAAAAAGAATAATTATCTTCAACTATGCTGAACAAATACCTAAAAAATCTGAAAACAAAAAGTTTAAAGTTCAAGAGATAGAGATCGAGTCTAGTCGACTGTAGTGCACTAAGATGATGTGTCCATGATGATTAAAATTGACAAAGTTGTGTTGTGTTTTACTAAGAACTTCCAACTTTTAAAGTGTAAATACGACTGTTGAAGGGAAAGGAGTTACATGCAAGAGCCTTGAAACAGCATTAAGCCATTGAAGAAAATTTCGTCTCAATAGATCCCTAGTGCGCAGAAACTAGGTTCCTTATTATACAATCTGTGAAGAAACTAGACTCTGGTGAAGAGTAATCCAAGGCCGGTGCTACATTGTTAAAATTAACATTATCTGATTCTTCGGATTCATTTTACCAGTGGGATATTGATAAATTGTCGCGTCTTCCCCCATTATTGAAGTGGACATTTCTAGGGCGAGGAGGGAGAGAATCATCTTCTACTAATTTTATAGAAAACATTAATCAATTTTACTTTGGAGAGGTTCATTAAGGTTTAAAGACGGAAGGCGATCATTCTCTTGTTATTACATTAATAAAGCGAAGCCTTCTCTTTCTGGCGGCCACAGCACAATATATGAGCGTGATAATGACGCCCGCTTCTTTGCGTATTATCATGTGGATTCTATCTCTTTAGGAGAAAATCTCTCTCAGATGAAATTCTCGGAGAGAGAGAGAGAGAGAGAGAGAGAGAGAGAGAGAGAGAGAATACCGTATTCAATTCCACCAAAATAATATGAACTGACCAAACGCCAATTTGCTATCATTGCCAAGCTTCCTGTCACGAAAATATTATGAAAACAAATCTATGATTTTCGAATTAAATGGCTGTCATTATGAAGTCTAGAGTGGTTATTGGGAACGGTTCGATGATTTCTTTTATCCTATCAAAGCATTTGCAGGTTGTCTATTCTTCTTGTAGCATGTATCCGAGTAGAAACTGATCATCTATCTGACATTTCAGTCGATTGTGTTAATTTGTCAGTAGGGAGTATGTTATAGTGGTATATATATATATATATATATATATATACACATAGGCACCGATAATATCAACCTCTAAGGTTTGAAAAACAAGTACATTTGGCTCTCTGAAAGTTAAACTGACCTTTTGTCAACAATCGCCAGGCATCATGGCGAAAATGAAAACGGGATTTGCCAATAATGATGTTGAGAGCGTTCAAAACTATATCTTTCAAAGTTATTGAGAAATTCATTAGTATACCGGGTATCATTTTTGCTACTCGAAAGAAAATTAACCGTTAAAATTAAAATAAGTGGAAACAATCAAGTCTTTTCTAATGTTTAATTATGTTTTATTTGTAGATATCGCAACAAAACTACGTGATATTAAAAAAACCCCTTAAAATACATTTTCATGGTAGGCAAACGCCAACTTACACGTGCAGTTAGAACAGTTTTTAATTATTCGTGAAGAAAACCAATTCTCTGTTGCTACACCCCCCCCCCCCCAAAAAAAATCAAAGCAAACAAAAGGCATTGAAAGCAAACGAATTTGTTCTACCGACTTTTTGTAGACGTTGAAAAGTACATGGATACAAGAAAAATTAATCAAAATATGTTACATTATTCATACCCCTGCAAATAGTATCAAAGCATCAACCGTGGTTTCTTTTTTATCTTTTAATTTTTTTCATTCCGAACTGTAAAAAGTGGCAAATTTAGCGGTTATATGAATGATGTCATCAAAGCACAACGGTATGACAATGTCTCGCGTATATGCTTGTTATGAAGAGTGGTTCCTTTATTGTTGATGTACACGCATCCTTCATGTACTTCGTTTGAAGAACCAGGCGTGGATATACTCAGACATATTTAGCATGTTTTGCATTTATAATGCTCTTTTTTTTTTATAAATTAACAAAAGTCGACAGAGATATCATTAGCTTCGTTACCTTCTTTTACGAATCATCAAACGAAGTTTAAAACAAAAGATGAATTCAGCGAAAAGTGGTGTGATTTTGGTGGGTTTTTTTTTTGCACTTAGGAAGGATACTTCGCAGAATTTTCAAATTGCGTCGTAGGAGATGAAAACACCTATGGCGTTAGATACACCCCTTTACATTATTAAGAATTATGTAGCATATGCTGTCACTTAGAATTCCAAACACCGTTATATAATTTGTAGAGTCTATCAACACCTCTAAACTTTCAAGTGAATGTTTTTAATCAACAAAATATCGTATCATTAGAAATGTACAGAAATAACCAAGATTCTAAAATAGTCACCACAAAAATATGTATGAGAAATTGGTTGTTTACTTATTAACTTTTCTTTAAAAATGACTTGTCTTCCCCTTCATCTATTAAAAAGTTGTGATATAACGACCATATCGAGTCGCACAATTGAAATGCAAAAAATACAAATGTAGAGAAAATGAATAGTAAACATGGTATTCAATAAACTAGTAACACACCAGTCTATTCTTTCAAAATTAGATGAACTCAGAGTTACAATACTGTTATAAAAGTTAAGTTTTATATAAATTTTGTATAATCATAATGAGTATATTAAGTTTTATAATAAGCATATATGTATGAAAGTCGCCATTCTTACGGGGCGTGAAGATTTAAGGACGAAATCCAAGTGATGTACTTTGTATTGGTGATGTTTTTTTAATGTTTCAGTAATCCAGAAACGTCACGTGCAATGATGTTTTAACATCAGGTTGGTAATCAATCACTGAGTCTTAATTATCATCTTGCATGGACACACGTGATATACTTGAGGATAAGATTGCGTGCGTGGGTGTGTATAAAAATTAATAGAAACAGTTTTTCTTTCTGTTCAATTCCTTTCAATTAATTCTCTCAAACCATCATCATCCTGAGAGTAAGGTGACAATCACGTACAGTTTTGAAGACAATTTTTAAATGTCTTCAAAGTTTGCCATGTCTATCTTGTGCAAAGATCATGGGGGGGGGGGGGGGGTTAGCTGTGAAAAAGCTCAATAGCTATATCATCTATGAGTGACATGATCAAGAAATCAAAACATTCTTAAAATCCCAAGTGCGAAAGTGTGAATTAAGCGAGATTTTTGATGTTTTATTTATCTCCAACAAGACCGTCTATATGGTATCCAAACCAAAATAGCCTTGATATCTTGTAAACAGTCAAATCCGATTAACATGGAAAGATTGCTCTCTCTCTCTCTCTCTCTCTCTCTCTCTCTCTCAATAGAAGATTAATGATTAATTTCAAAATTAAAAATATACAAAAAATACAAGCTTTCGTTGCTCACTACAATTACGTACACGAATCAGGAATACTGTTCATATAGTCTTGCATGTCTGAAATATCAGTGTCGGTTTTTAACACTTAATCTATCATTTGTAGGTGTAAAACTTCACAAAGATGGACAAAACCCATTCATCACTCTGTCAGTGCAGTAGATAATCAGTATTACAGCCACATACATGTAATGAGAATTCAATAGTTTTGACATCCACATAAATATTTGACTTGCGGTACATGTATTATAAAACACCCAGAAATCAAAACCTCCCCCTGATTCCAATTAAAAAAAAACGTGTATCTTTCCTTGTATTTCTACTGGTTCGAGTATAACACCGTTGAAATGCTATATTGATATCTCTTGTTGACAAAACCTTTCATCGACTTTCTAGATTAGCCATCTTAAACACAAAATGATTTGTTATTGCTCAGAGAATAATAAGGGATTAATCAAAAGAAACGACAATATTGTTCCTACTGCCGCTCAATTTGATTTGCTTCTTGTTGGTCCCCGAGGTCAAATTAGGTTAAAAGCAATCGACAGGTTGTGTACAGGGGTAAGCCAATAGTCTACACAACTTTGATTGTTGAGTATCAGCAAAGCTGACTTTATTGTGAGATTAAAGACCATGATAATGGAATTGGATTTCGTGCTCGAGAACCATGAGCTTGTTTCTGAGACTAGAAGCACGATACTCGAATTGCAAAGTATGTTCGCAATAAATTGTGAATGTTTGGGTTTAGCTGTGTTTAACCAAATAAATATATAATTGTTTATAGAAAACCCGGGTTTATGCGTAATTTTCCATATAATACGCAATGTGAAAGAGTTATCATTACCGTGTTTCGTTACTATGTACAGTAAAGTGCCTATGTATTTAGGTTCACTTATACATCAGAACAGACTATATTCTGTCCTTATGGAAAACAGAAATGTAAACGCTATATAAATACATGTATCTGTCTGAATCTCTATTGAAAGACAATCTGATATTCCTAAAATTGCTTGAACTGTGCACCACATTTGCAGCAATGGGCCATCGTCTCATTTTTTTTTCTTGGTGTGCTTTACAATCATCAATTTTTGCAAAGCTTCGTAAATTCTGACGTCTGACAAATCATTTGCAAAACTGAAGCCAGCTGAAAATATCAAATTATTTCTCTTTCTGTGCTATAGCAAATCAGTCACTTGAAGATTTTCTATCTAATGACTACCATTCAGAGCATTTGGGATATTTTCCAGAGAGGAAAAAAAGAACCTTAAACTTCAAATAATCATGAATTCAAACCATGGAGTATGTTAATTCCCCGTTATAATGACAGTTTGTCCTGTCCAGACGAAAAGACAAATTATTTAAAATTACCATTGATCCAACGACTGGTTGTCTGACTTCTACTGTTTTCATCATCATCGTCGTCGTCGTCGTCTTCGTCGCTGTCATCATCATCATCATCGTCGTCATCGTTGCAGGAAACATAAATGGTATTTTTCCCCCTACTAAATACATCATCAACTTCATCATCTTCATCTTCATCATCGTTGCAGGAAACATAAAATGGTATTTTTTCTTTCCTGTTAAATACATTTATCTATCTTGAAAGCATGTCATGCTGGTTGGTCGTCGTAGGGGATTACTATATACAGACAGTTACCCAAATTAATCCGAGCAAATTCCAGAAAATACCATCAAAGTTCTTATTGAATAGGGAAAAAAATTCCGAATTCGGCTATCAGTAACACTCGTTCAATCATCATCAACGATCTTTAACGACCCGGATTCTGGCATTTATGGACTTTTATGAGGTATTTAATTCAATGGAATATACAGAAAAGCGATGGTAGAAATGGAATACTCTATAATGCTTTTGTGATCATGATGTTTTTTAGCGTTAAAAATCTCTTTGGGAGTTTCATTCAGAGAGCATCTCTTGTTACGTCACTGGTTTGTTGGAAAAAACAACATTGGACATTCTTCGTACCCATTTGCTTTCCAGCTACGAAATGTTTTATCGTCTTAATTGAGAAAAGATAAACAATTTCTAAGTTCATCACCTGTTCAATTCTTATTATTGGAAAAATTCTATTTCGGGCTGTTAAACTTTTGTAAATCTGCACGTAGAATTCCCCATCTGCTTATATTTGATTATTTGGATAAAGAAAATACTGGGAAATTAATATCTCTTACACCATAAAGACCTCAGACATTTGGCCCATAAAAACCGTCAAGTTATGTCCTGTATTTTGGCGGGAAAAGGTGATAAGAATGTTCTGTAATTTTTATATGCAAGTTCGACTTTGTTTTGTATTCATTATAATACAACGTCTTAATAGCTGAAACCCGCAATCGCTTATTATCGCGCAACTTGTTGCGAAGGGGGTATAGCATCGCTGCTCTCACTCTCTCTCTCTCTCTCTTTCTCTCTCTCTCTCTCTCTTATGGAAAAGTTTCAAAGAAAACTCCCGCATATATGTTTTTCAAACTTCGTACACTTCATAAGCATGGTCGAAGGACAAATACAACCCCTATTCATTTCCAAGTAATTCTGATCAATATTTATCAAAATACACGGTGTCGTTGAAATTACAACACTTAAAACAGAAATGTTATGTACGACTTGACAAAATACATTACCGGTTTGGTGTGGTACCAGAGCATGCATGGGAGAAAGGAATAAACGAAATATTTTAATATTTGATCCCCTCAATTATATAGTCCTAAATAATGCATCCCCCCACAAAATTTCATTTGGCGAGGTGATGCTTCGCTTTGTGGCGCCCATGTAATTTTAATGCTCTCTAATTTTTAATTCATCTTTTGGCGATAATATGTGGATTTTATTTAAGAATGGGAAGCTAATATAAAACTAAAATGCACAAATGGATCAACTGCAAGTTTGTAATCATACTTTACATAACGATTATATCTGGTGTTGTCCATACCCCTCACTTGAAGGTAGATTTAAAAGCGTGTCTCAAAATAACCTCCTTCAATGTTTGACGTATCTTATTTTCATACTAATTGAGTTTATTCAGACTCTTTGCGAGTAACAGCTGTAACTGTTGACAATTCATGATCTTTGTATGTACTGTATCGGCCTTCTTTCAACAAGGATCATTGCATTTGATCTGTCTCAATTCCCTTGTGTTTGAATTTCGAATGAACTCTTTATTAATCGTGGCTTTACACCAATAAACGATTTCATCAATACGAGTGACTTTGTATACAATTGAACAAAAAAAGTGATTTTTTTTTTTTGCTTTTCTTTGAAGACTCTGTGTTTGTTCACCTCTATTTTACTAACTAAGTTTTGTTTTTATTAGGAGAAAAGTAAACAAGAAATATAGCAATGCCCCTCATTTTTTTTTTCTTTTTCGACGAGTGCATTGGTATGCATGATGAAATCCAACAAATATCGACTCAGCCGAACTCAAACGCGTACACTTAAATATGTCTCTCAGTATCTACAAATGGAAACGGACAAATAAAAATTCCCACATCGAACATTAGCATCAGAGTCCGAGGACGGTGTAACTATAGAAAAACAATATCCTCCAGCTCACTGGTAAGTAGACAAATCTATCTTTATATAAGTAAAGTACACAATTATATGATCTGCATATCGCTTATATTTTTGGTCAACATAATTATTAATTCCGCTGACTGTGAGAAAGTTTGTGTTCCTTATACTTGTATGGACGCTACAACATACAAGTTGGTGTAATATTTGAAGTAAAAAAAGTGTTAAATTCAGATAAAGTGAAGATAGAAAAAAAATAAGGAAAAAGGTGTATTCACTGTGGCTCGAATCGGAATAAACGAACAAAAAAGTTGGTTTAGAAAAAAAATTATTTAAGAGCAATAATCATCAGTTTGTATGCACGTAAGTGTGTGTGTCTGTTCGATAAAGGGAAGTTTATATCAACAGAACGTGATGGGAATCGTTTAATAGCTTCTCTGAGAACGAACGATACTTCGAATTAGTTAGAAAAATCGTAGTCTCACTTAACTGAATTCTAAAAGCATTAGCTCAGTCGGAGTACATGTACCCTTATATTTCAATTATGTTCATACTTTTATGGATTTATTTTCCTTCGATCTCACTGAAAAGTTTAATTTCGATGAGGAATATTGGTCACTTACTCGGATTCTTCAATATATAATAGTTTCAAACAATACTTTTACCAACAAAATAGTCCGAGGAGCATCCGCCATTGAAGAATTGGCAAATAAGTTAGAGACTATAAAATGATACAAGAACTGATAGCCAGTGATTTATTGGAAAGACATAAACATTACATAAAATAACATGGCGTTAATCGACGAAATGACCAAAATGTTTTCAGAATTTATCGACATGGACACTCTACCATAAACTTTTTCTTTGAAACTGTTTTTATTTTAGACAATTATTTGTGATAGATGGCCCAGCAAGCTATTACGCATTGACTACTGCATCGATAAAGTAACAAAATTTCGGGGTCTAAATCTCAGAATATATAGAACACCAAACAACCAATTACCTTATTTTTGATCAGTGTCTTAAAATAAACACCTATTTTGTGTTAAGGGACGGTCTTACAGTTATTGTAGCACGTTTTGAGATAGATATTTTCTGTAGTTGGCAATTTCCCATTCAACTCGTTCCCTCGCTCTCTATGTAACCAGTGTGTCAAAATCTTTTATGGAAGTTCTTCCGTTCCTGTTATAGAGCGTTCTTGATATTTCCCATTTAATTGTCATAACACATACCGTCTATCTGCCTCATTCTGTAACTAGATTTCTCCGAGCCATTATCAGAAAATGCAGTTATCGATGACGCTGAACTGGAAAAGATTTCCAACTTTCCCTTCCTTCGGATGTAAAACTGTTGAACCGAGAGATGTTATACATTTGCAATTTGCACGACGATATTGAGTTGCAAATGCCATATTATTAAGGAAATGAGTTCTTATTGGTGCTCGAAAATTTGTCATTTACACTTAAGGGTGTTGAAGTTTGCTTTTGATTGAAATTGATTTTGGAGGAAGATATATTTGCATGACTGCGGAGAAGAATGTTTTATTTTTGCGCAAAAGACTGTCTTAAACAAAAATCGGCTTAGAAGGCTGTGAAAATATTACCCATCACAACACGTTCAAACATTTCCATTTAATAAATTCGTGCGTGTTGTCAGAAATCTAGCACCATGATTCTGATATAATTGCATGCGCATGTCCTTGTGCAGAAACCACATCGTCCAGACATCGCAGTTACTCTTCCTCTGCTTTGTTTGTCGATTAAGTCAAAAATGGTTAACCATTCGAAAGCAATGTTTTGAAATATATCAACAAGCAGTTTCTTGTTTGGTAAAATACGAATTGATAGACATTGTGAATCGGATGCAAATCTACGTGTAGATGTCAGCAAATAAAATATATGAAAAAACTGGTACGACAAAATTTATCAAAAACACAAATTAAGTATGGTGGCATAGTTCTGCCACCACTTGACAGATGATTATGTCATCTTGTTAGATCTTGATGTCGACTTATCAGATAGTTGTGCTGACTTGTCAGATCTTTATGTCGACTTGTTACTTATTTATAGGTTTAAAAATTCAACATCTAAAACGTTTCCACGCCCAATTTGTGCTATAAAGTAAACAAAATAGTTTCTGACATGTCGACATGATAATTTTCTTCAAACTAGTGGCCATTTTGTTTTTTCTTCTTTCTGTCAGATTATTATATCAGCTTGTCGGATCTCTATGTCGACTTGTCAGATAATTATGTTAACTTGTCATAATTATCTTAATGTCTAGTCATAATGATTATTTTCTGACAAGTCAACGTATAGATCTGACAAGCTGACATAAATATCTGACAAACTGACATAAATATCTGACAAGTCGACATTAATATCTGACAAGTCGACATAAATATCTGACAAGTCGACATAAATATCTGACAAGTCGACATAATCATCTGACAATTGGTGGCAGACCTTTGCTACCATAATTAAGAGTCAGTCCTCCTCTTTTTTCAATTTGTCAACGTTGTCGGTATAAATGACTTTTCAAAGCAATTAAAGAACGACAGTTACAGGACATAATGTTTTTTTAGCAGTGCGTTTCAACAGTACGCCATTTCGGCTTTATTCATTTTGATGGACAGAAAGAAATTAAAGAGACAGCAAATCGTTGTCATGCTGCACAAAAGTTAAGTGTCATAGTAATATAACCGGCTCGTGGGGTAGTAGTGATTGTAAAGTTCACTAAAAGGCATTACATGACTTTAATTCAATGTACTTGCATATGTTAATACACATTATCCAAAACATAAACCTTTAAAAAAAAAGGTAGGTCGTAAACATCCAACAAAACTTTGGGCCCAAACCACTTTGCATTTCAAATCAAATGGTCTATGAAATCACCGAAAAGGAGAGAGATCGATAGATAGCTCTTGTTTAATTAAGAAAGGGCCACAGATACATTTTGGATCATATTGTCTCTGACCGAATGAGATTAATCTGTGTTCATTCAGTCTGTTCCCGTTAGAGAAATCTGTGAATAGACGTTCACGTTTCGCAAAAGATACCAAAGCCACAGGCATTCACTATTTATTTTAAAAATATTCATTTTGCAAATGCCTACTAAATCATCTTTTAAGAAATGACACCGCATCTCAAATTACTTTATATTTAACTTAATAGAAGATAAATGTGAATCAGAAAAGCCGTAAACCTGCCTTCATTTGATCATTTTCTCCCTGGAGAAAGGGGAAAAAAAGCCAGTCGAGACGAAAATCTAACGGCCTATGTGTGAAGCCCTGATTCTTCTCTCCATACTTTACTCTTAGGAATTTACAATGTACACATCAAACTTGTTGGAACGCAATGCCTGTAAGAACGAAGAGATGTGTATTTGCCAAAAGTCTACTAAGATTTTAAAAATATTATACTTTTACAACACTTCCTTGATTTTAATTGTGAAAACAATATATATTTTTTTACGATTGCATTAAGTCCTGTGGTAGGAAAGCTTTTTAAAATGATGGCATCAGTTTGTATACACGTAGTTTGATGATACCACAGAAGAACTCCATTTTCAAGAGAGAGCAAACTATGAGATTTATTAAATTGAGACAATGTACGATTCGGAAATGTTTTCATGAAATCAATTTGTATTTTTATATTCGTATATGCCCTTGTGTCGTATTACTTAATTAAAGGCGCCTGTGGCTATATCGTGTTTGATTTGTGTGGGTTTTTGTTTTGTTTTGTAAATTACAAAGTCTATGCAAAGAAATGGATGGAAGACATTTAATTAGGAAATGCGATTTTTGGTTAATTCGCGACAAAGGGCACACATTCCCCAAAATCAGAGTTATCCTTTGTGTTACTTTGAATAATTACAGCACTTAACCACTGTACACGAACACTCCACCAAAGTGTTTTATGTAACAGGAGTTCACTGAGCGGTAAGGCGATAACGCATCGGAGAGGGACCATATCGTAAACTTCGCACTAAGGTACAACAGACATGCACTGCGCGCATTGTAATGTATAACAGAACCGTTCTCGTACGATTTACAATTTTGTATATTCTTTTAAATGTTGTCGTTCAAAGTTTGCCGATGTATGCAAGCACGTACCATTCGGTGACTTACGAGAACTCGAGGCACTGCAATACTCATCGGACTACAGAGAAGTGGCAGCTGTTTAATGATTCAACAGCAAACTGTACATTATTTACCTGTTATATAACGAAATTGTCTGTGTCTTCAGTAATCGTATTGGGCGTACCCGAAACCTTGTTTTCGACAGGATTGCCCCATATCAATAATTCCCTTTTCTGCTTTTCAACCGTTCCCTCCGGAAACTTATGAAAAAAATACGGTTGCTTTGACTTTAAACCTTATGAATACGTTATATGTCGGTAGGTTAATTTCCAACCTGATGCCATGCTTATTTGATATTTTTCGTATAAATATTAAATATGTTGGTCAACTTCTAAGTAAACTTTAACCTTCACTAAAGTATAAAATACCAGATGTTGAAACACAGTGCATTTCTGAGACTTTCAGGGAAGTGGGTGGAATTTTAATGGTATAGGTCTTGTTTGTCCTCATGCTACCCCAGTTTCACAATTGACTTTTGTAATTTTAATTTCAATTTGACAATAATCTGGCATTACGAACACAGTCTCGGTACTTATATATGTCAACGATTTAAATCTTTAGAAAAACTTGTATGCAACGTAGATTTCTAACCTTTTAGGTACTAAAAACTATTTAATTCTTTATGGTCCAAAACGGTAAAGTTTGAACAGGTTAATCTTTTGTATTGATAAAAAGTGTTAAATATTTGGCCAAAAACGACCATTTTGTTCCTATTAATTCTAGGATTTATGGACACGTTTAGATTGTTTACGTTCATTTTGTTTTATCCGTTAAATAAGTGTTTGTTCGACTCATTAAAAAAATTGATCAATAGGTCCTACATCTAAACTTTTAACTATTCATTCCCGTGTCACGTAGAACTTTACAAATACAAGTATTTGCTTCGATGAAAATTTATTATTCATGATATAATGGAAAAATAAAAAAGGTAAACGTTTCGGATCAACCTCTGTCTACGCCAAAGTACGTCCTTATCAGCTTATAAACTCAGAACGGAATGTAAATGTTTATAATGCACATGCTTTTAATTGGAATTTAATTAAGAGGATTCGCAGAGAAGTACGTGATGAAATGAAATGTTTATATAACATTTCCGTTTAACAGTTTACGTTTTCCCGTCTGCATCTTCAGTTCATTGACAGTTGCTTGGTATTTAAAAATCGAACGTAGTGACAGCGCGCTCAATCTGCCTCTTTGAACTCGGAAAGCATACTCGCAACCGTTTCTGAACAGGATCTATTCATGACAAGCTATAATGATAGAAGAGAGTATTCCTTTCGTATCCGTATTCTTCCATGGTGCATATGTATAATATTTCCTTTCTCAATTTTTCACACATCAATCAAACACCGTTGTGCAATTTGTAGGCCTTCATCCGTGAAGCTGAAATGCCCACAGGACGTGACTGGCTTTAGAAGGATTTACCAATATTTGGATCTGTAATCCCGCGCCTCATAGGCGATGGTACGCAGCACACATTTCATTTGCAGCATTACATGTGCAAGGAGCCCTTTGGATAAGCACCGAAGTTCTTAATTTATGATGCGTTGCAGTGTCTGGACACTATTCACTTCTTTGATTGTTGCAAGCGTAATAAGTAAGTTGTTAATTTTCTTTCGAAATATGTTAATTGACATCACATGTTTGCAAATATTCTGTTTTTGCTATACGCGTTTGTTGTTACATGTGAAATCTTGCATTCTTTGAACGGGAGAAAATCAATAATTTTTAACATTCAGTTTCATTTATGAATGTCGAAGGTAGATGCTTTAAAAAAAAAAACTTCCTTTGGTTTTTTTTTTTTTTTATTGGAGAATCAATTAGGAAATAAAATGATAAATCTTTATTTTATTTATTCAAGATAATACATAATTATATGTATGTCAACTCTTCGATCAGCGGTTAAGCAACACTTTAAAGAATACCTCAAAAGATATTTCGGATTGCTACGAACATAGACTATTAAAAATTAAATTAAGTATTTTTGAGGTACCTTTTAAAACCTTTTATGCAGCCGAATTGGTTAAATATTTGCATAAGAGATTTAGAATTATTAATGAATTATTGTATATCGAGTTATATCAATAACTGCAAGATTATCTCGTGTCAAAAATCAAGTTCTTAAACGTAAACATATCAAAGAATACATAATCTTCACTTATGAAATAATAAGTCAACAGGTTTTACACGCTTATAATTAATGTACACCAACAGACAAACGCCCCTTTTGCACAAATGACGCACCACTTCAGAGAATGTCAATATAATGTCGATATAAGTTCAACACCTGTGCACGCATGTTGCCTATATCCGATTGGTTTATGGTTCAATCACTGATATTTACCTTTCTCCACATTTTAATTTAATCACCCAATGTGAAATTTAATCGAAAAGACTGGGGATTTAATTATGGTGAGAATTAAACCCAATAAGTCTTGTTTGCTCTTACGTCAAGAGTGTAAGATTAACATTTACATTATTTCGATGGCTCTCGACGGCTCGAAATCGTCATTTATCGGATTCCATTGTAAATGATGGTCGTCGTAGGACAGTGTTATGTAAAATCAGTCTCGAAACCATTTAAAAGATAAGAAGAGACCATTAGTGCATTCTAACGAAGATAATTTTTTTTCCCCTGAATGTACTTCTTTATGCTTATTTTAACTCCTTCGTTGGCTGAGAATGGAATAACGATGATACCATTTTGATGTTCAAAAGAAATATTAGCGTGAATAGCTGAATTATTACTTCCATGTTAAAAACAAATGTGTTGCTAGATTGTAAAACCAAATAGAGAATTGATATTCAGGATTTCAGATAAGCATTTATTTGGTACGTCCTTCGATTTTGCAAGAGTCTATTATTCACTCACTTTGACGAATTCCTGATTTTCTTCGAGCTTTCGAAATATCTTACTTCTTTGCACTCAACTTTACAATGTTTAGCCAATATTGTTTTTACTTCTATACATAAATAAACGGATATCTCTGCTTTGCTATCAATGTCTCCTCTACTTCCACGTATCTATCTTATGTGTACATGTATTTTAATGTACAATCGGGATGTTTGTTTCTGAGAAGAGATGTTCTTGGTAATTAAATTAGCAATATTTTGAAAAAGTTTTACATGTTTTGAAAAATAAACCCAGATCTAAAATTTCCGTTTATAACGATTTCGTATCAAATACTTTTAGCCCAACACATGTTTGACCTTTTCAATTGACTAAGTTATCTTTTAAATAAAATATTATCATTGGTTCAAAACCTTGCTAATGCTATCCTCCTTATCTCTTCGATATTTGATCAGACATCCAAATATTGAATGTACGTCAGTTTTACAATTGTTCCTTCTTTCCATCTTAAGTCTTCTCTAAAGTATATTTCAAAGCTGCTTTTTAAGAAAACAAACACTATCTACAAACGCTTATAAAAGTAATCATTTATCAAAATTTAGATTCTTGATGATGAAAATTTGTTCACAACTTGAAAACATTTTGATTATTCGAATAACAACGAGAAAAAATTTTGATTATCAAGAATCTTGTTTTGTGAAGGTAAATAGGTGCTGATTTTTTTCTTTATTTTATTTTCAAGTCACAGGACAACAGGTTTTTTTTTAAACATCCTTAATGTTTTACAGACGAATAATTGATTTCGAAGAGAACAAATATCTATTTTTTCCGAATATACACCGACGCAAAACAATAAAATCTTTTGCCAAAATATATGATGATCTTTGTAAACTGATAATGATACATTGTATGTCTGCTTCGTACATTGCTTTATAACTACAGAACATATAATGGCTGATTAAAAAAAGAATATCCATGCAGAACCCTTACCAAAGTAAATATTTTGTCTAGGGCAGCGACTAGAGTAGTTATAATTTAAACATCGATTCGAGGGTATGTTTATTAATTTCCATTCGACTAAAAGTGAAGGAGTAGTTATCCCAGAAAGAGATACTAGGTAAATAGATATATTTGAATATTTTGAGAGGATTGAAAAAAAAACACATTTTAAAATAGAAGCCTCCTGCAGATACGGTTCATTTCTTTCAGATGTGTTTGCCTAAAATATGTTATTTATTTTATGAGATAGGTTTAGATCTTTATCTTAAAGGTGATGGGTATAGCTAACATTAGATTAAGAGATCATCTGATATTTCATCGATACCTGTGGTTTTTAGCAGGTTCATCGAAAGTGCAACAAACGTTCAACTTCAAAATGCCTTATTATCTTAACACACTCTTCGATTTAAATTCTGATGCTATTTGCAAGTGCCGGCGATAATTAACTTATCCTGTGTTGAGACATGTTTTACCAATATCTAGTGAATCTATCAATGCTGGAATTCTATTAATTAGTGATGACGTATTCTAATATGATGTCACTCTATATGTCAAAACAGATCGACTTTAGTCGCTCTACAAGATGGATTGGTTGCTGATCATTTTACATTTGACGACGGTTTTCACATGGCAAAATTGTCATGCACGAGGTAGGAGGCCAAAGGACTCATAAGGTTGCATGTGTGTTGTTTATCCCTGCAGAATATACTTCAAAAGGCTTTAAAACTAGGACTCTAATATAATATAGCTTTCACTTCAATTAATGTCACTTTGATATAGTATATATATGATTGATTGATTGATAGGACCATAGTCTTTTAGTTAATTAACCGAGAGAGAGAAAAAACAACAATTCATTTGGAGTCCTCAGAGATATCCAACATTCACTGCACTGAAATAATATATACTACACAGTTTATAGTAAAACCTTTTTTTCGTGCATGTTCTTTTATCTGTTAACCATTGATTGTAAGATAATATACAGAGCAAGCTAGACTTTCAAGTTTCTTCAGAATTAATACAAAGCTGCTTCACAGGAAACACCCCTTCACAGACTTGTAAAGTGTAGATCCAAGATTAATAAGATGTATAAGTTTTTGGTGTAGATAAATTAAATGCAATTTATATCGTTTCATTGATGATACAAAGAGATCAAATTTGAATTGTTTTGTAGCCCAAAGAAGTAAATAATGGAGATAAAGATTTTATTTTAAATATTATATGTTTAAAGGTTGGATAGTTAGTTTTCATGGTTACATATTATAATAGAAATGAAAGTGTATTACACGTTTTTCAACCTTTTACGACATTTTTATTGCAATTTTTTGCCATTTACTGAATTCTTATTTAAAGTTAATAGAGGGGAGAAAGTCTTGAAATTTCTTTCAATTAATAAAGGGTTTATATTTTATCTAGACTAATTATAACGTCATAAGAGGGTATTTTCTATATAAAAACAATCTTAGTTACGCCATAAGCGTGCGATTTTAGTCAAATAATTCATCGAGTATAAAAACTAATAATCAATATCAGAATGTAACTCTTAATGTTTGTTACACTTAATTGTCTAACTATGTTTGGAGATGAGAATTGAGATAGATAGATAATAACTTCAGCTGAGCACATCTGTGACTTGGCTGCTGAAAAAGCTTTTGTTCGCAGAACAAACATTTAACATCACCACTTGAATAAATCTGCATAAAATTATTTAGAAACTGTATCTGTAATAGATTTGTCTTGTTTTATGATCAACTTTCAAAAGAATTCAAGCTGTTACACTTTGTAATAGATCTCGTTATTTACATAATACATTACTTATTTAGAATTATGTACGACAAAATAACACTGAAATTGTACTTTTGACATTGTTTTCTTATTTGACACCCACGCTTAAATTGTGAGAAAATTACACTCGTAGCAATACTGCGTTTACCGTTGAAATCTTAATGAAGTTGGTCTATTTATATTTCCATCAATGTCTGTAAGTTGATATGATGACAATTTTCACTTTACAGGACTCATTGATAATATACTATATTTACATTTCACTTCTTCATAAGTTAAGCCAAGTACTCAAGCAAATGTAACAAAAATTGAATTAACTACAATTTGTCACAAAGTATTAATTTTGATATGAAAATTAATATCAATACATGTAATTACAAATAGATAAAAATGTCCGAGTATATCGATTTCGAATTAGCAAAATTAATAAGTAATTTGTTCTTAACATTTACGTAATTAACGCATAGGGCGTTTATTGCCATGGGTTTTGTTAATAACTGACTAGTCATCCAGTGTTTTCTATTTGTCTTATATCATACAATATTGATATGTTGTTGTTATTAAGTCTGAGATCATATCACAGAATTTTACTACTCCTGGAATTAATTATTTGTTGTTTCCTTTCGACACAAAGCTCTTGTCAACACGTAGTTATTTTAATTTTTGCTGATATTATATTTCAATGAAGACACAAAAAACCCCTCCATGATTAGGTTTATTGTCTCTGCGTTTGAATATGTGTGATGAGTAATGCATAGTTTGTGCTATCTGCTAATGTTCATTTGGTTTTCTTATGCAAAAAGAGGAGGGTTATTTGCCAGATGAGTTATTTTTCCATATAAAAGTTGCAAATATTTTAATAATGTACAGTGAAGCTTTCCTTTCAATATTTCTATCAACCGTTTGCTGAAAATGAGGATATGCGACTTTTAAAGTCTGCATTGTCTTAATTCAACTCATGCAGCAACCTTAAACTGAAATACAAAACCATTTTTCTGTCAGTGCATTTCTTCTATGCGTATTGACGTCATTCAGACAGTATCTATTATAACCATTCTTTTATTTCGCTTTCCTATTTTAAAAATTTAAGCATGCATATAAAATTTACCTTCCTCTTTCCTTTCATTATATCTTTTAAAATTCTGTTTTAAGTGCATTCCTTTTTCCATGCACACCACTGTTGTGAGTTTATTCAAAGAATTAGTCATTTTAGAAATTTATTTTTGATAAAAAAAAACCAATTTTATCATTCAAATTTCTGCCGAGTTGAAAAAAATGAATATACACTCACTGATGGGATATTGTTTGTATATTTACTGATAGAGTTTTTTTTTTTTTTTTTTTTTTTTAACAAAAGTAGAAAGGTTTTAAAAATATGAGATGTCAGTTAAGAACATATGTAGCTATATACCCGTAGATTGATTTTATTGATTGATTGAAGCTCGCATAGGTACATCGGTTATCAATTAGTCGTAAGAAAATGGTAGCGATAGAGATCGTAAAAGACCATGTTTAAATCATGACACACCTGTTAATGAATATTATTGGCTGTTTCGTTGCGCAACAAAAATCTAGTACAATAGAGAAGATAAGATGTTATCCGGCTTCCACTGTGAAATTAATAGCGATTGCAATCTGTTATTTGGAAGAAGCACCTGTAGACTCTGCATGTAGACTTAATTACTGGGTGTTATAAGTAAACCTGTACAGAAGATATTAAGACGTGCTTCAGAATTCGTTAAGATAGAGCAAGAAAAATTCAGTTAAAATTTTTTATCATCACAGCGAAAGTAGATTCGTTGCGTATTTAATATTTATAACACGAAATCCTCTACTTCCCAAATATAACTCTAGCGTATGTCTCTTACCAATAAACAGTCAAATACAAAACGACGTTTTAAGAATAGATTCTCTGATTGTTTTTAGTCGGCTGCTGTAAATATTCATGAATTCTTCGGCTCAGTAGGTCTGAGCATTTCGTTCATATTTAAATAATGTGTTTTACGCTAATTTTTTTTTCTACTTCCCAAGACGTGGTACAGACATCCACGGAGAAAGTTCTGATCAAAAAGTTACTCTCAGAGTACCAGGAGCGAGGCATCATGGGAAGGCCCGTCGAACGCCATCAGGAGATTCTTACGGTGAAGTTTGGTCTTAGCCTGATTCAGATCCTGGACTTGGACGAAAGGAACCAAGTACTGACCACGAACGTGTGGGTCACATATGTAAGTGTCTGGATTGATTGTGTGGTTGTGTTATAGACATTACGTCATTGCTTCATCGATTGTCTCCAGGAATATATGGCCCTATACATATAATTGTCACCGACAAAGTCGTGTACATGATTGTCATTTGGAATTTTAAATTGCATACATAAGTACGCTGTAAGCTGTATGCGACGTATGATTTTCGTTAATTTCTTGCAATTTTTATAGGACGGGTTTAGATATCGGAATCTTTGTTCAGAAGAAAATCAATTTTATTTGCCTTTGCCAATTGCAATTTAATTGAAAACAAGAAAATTATTGCTTTGCAAAATGTATTAAAAGCACATTTTTTCCTTAAAAGAGAAGATGAATGTCATCGTGGTTCTTAATAACAATTTCGCATGGCCTTGTCTGTTGATTTTGTCAATAAATTTGGCCACAATTTCTATATTTATAATCTTAATGCATTAGTCAGCTGCAAAGGCGCTGAAATTGTAAAACGTTGCTCTGTTTAATTTTATTACAAAATTTCAATGTTCTCCCCAACTGGTTGCATTCATTGGCCGAATGGAAAGATGGTAAAATCGTGTTATATATGGCGCAAATTCTCCAAACACTCCAAGTCCCCCGCTGAAATTTAACTTCAGCAATATCACACATATTGGAACATCTCGCTGGTTTCCTTCTTGTTCCTGACCATTATTGCGGTAACAACAGCCCCAGCTGTAACAGCAGATATTAAATAAACACCATCCCCCTTAAACACCAGTTTCCCACTTAACTTCACCGGGTGAGAAGAGGTGGACACAATATACTTGTATGTATGAATGATACGAGTGTTATTTCACTGACTCGAACTACGGATACATAATTATACAATGAAATGTTTAAAGTACACGAAATCAATAAAAACTTCAAACGGAATTTGTCCTTAAAAAAGGGGTATAAAAAATATTTTAAAAAATCATTTAATGTTTTCCTTATGAATCTTTAAAAAAAATAATTTCTAGAATTGGAACCCTATAATTTTGGGTTTGTTTTGTTATTGCTACATGTGGTTCTTTTAGAATTTTATGTTGCCATTTCCTTACTTTTTTATTTAATGTTTTGTTTATAGATATTCTGAGAACTTTCTAGCATAAAAAGGTTTTAAAAAGTTCGAATCTTAAAGTATTAAAAAATTTTTTTTAACAGCAGATGCTTTTAATTTAAGTAGCAACTATAAGCTAAGTTATCTAGCAGACAGCACATTAATCAACAATCAATTTTGAATGGGGTCCATCGTTGTTTAGTTTGAAGTTTCGATTCATACCTTCCAAAATTTTTCCAATTTCCAATTATTGAGATTTATGATGCAGGTTTGCAATATACTATACGGGTTGACAGGAAATCAACAATGCAGACTAATTAAAAAACCAAACTCTTTTTTCATAAAGCAGCGGTAAGATGGGCTGTCACTGTATTATTTCATGACACTTCATTAATATTTTATGCAAACTTGTTTCTGAGGGGGTGTCACGTATATTGTTCTAGTAACAAAACAATTGAAGATGCATGCTGAATTCTTCCAACTCCTATGAAAAGCGAGTACTAAGGGGGTCGATATGAGAATTGGTAAAAAAATTGAAAAAATAAATTAATATTTAATTTTTGTTGGTTCCAATTGTTCGTTAGATACTAGCTATCAAGAGTGAAGTTAACTTTTTTTTGGATTTTCAGCTCTTAGCAGAATCATATCAAACTTTGAAAACTAACTGATATAAATTATGTACATTAGAAAGCAAAAAAGTATCAAGGAGACTGTTTTTTTTTCAACTGCTGTTTTTATTTATTAAATATTAAACGTCCCTTGCAAAATGTCACGTAACCTAAGACTTAACCTGTTTTTAGTTTTGATGTTTACATTCTGAAGGCAGCAATGGCTGGTTCCTTAAATCTGTGTATTCCACAGACGGTTTGAATTGAATACTATAACTTCACATTATCGTCCAAAATACCTTTGACATTTACTTCCTTTGCTCAGTAATAAACAGAGAAACGGTTAATCTATACTATAGACTACGGTGTATGACAATGAAATTTAAGGATAGGAATTATCGTTCTAAAGAAATCATTTTGCGAGAAACTAATCAATCACGTGTTGCTAATTGACAATATTATTTGTACCATTAATTTGGTTTTATTCCGCAATATCACAATGGTTTTTTTTTGCATCCATATGAAACAGGAGTGGAAGGACATTTACATGCGATGGAATGAATCCGAATATGACAATATCACAAAGATACGAGTTCCAAAGGGAACAATATGGGAGCCGGACATCAAACTCTACAACTAGTAAGTGTTCCTAGAAAACCATACAACTACAGCTATAATAATTCATATTATCTCTTCTGAGCTTGGTAAACTTGTAACAATTTCATAGAAAGTTGTGCGATCGCTTTACCATTCACAGCATAACGTGACATTGCTCTATAGAAATTGACAAATGCAGATGAAGTGGAGATAGTCCAATTTTCAAAGCGGTTACAGATTGGTAAAAGATGACGAAGTCATTTACATGGAAATAATTTAATTTCCATTTATTTATTTTTTTGTCAGTGCCGACGAGCGTATGGAAGAAAGAAGAGACGCCAACATGGTTATTAATAGCGACGGGACGGTATTATGGATTCCGCAAGCAATATTTAAAAGTGTGTGCAAAATAGACATTATGTACTTCCCTTTTGATATTCAAACTTGCCGTATGAAATTTAGCACTTGGAGTTACGACGGGGGACAGATCGACTTGATGGATCTATACGGTTCCAAAACGGGATTTGAGTTGTCAGACTATGTCAAAAGCAACGAATGGGATGTGATGAGTTCCGGTGTTGATAGAAACGTCATTACTTACGCTTGCTGTCCAGATGCCCCGTATGTTGACATCACGTTTAATATCACGATCAAAAGAAAACCAGCATTTTATAATTACATATTGATTCTACCTTGTATTTTGTTGTCATCGCTGACCTTGGTTCTTTTTTGGCTTCCACCGGAGTCCCCTGCGAAAATGCAATTGGGTATGTTCAAGAGACTTTGTAATTTACGCTAAATAATTGAAATATCAACCACAGAACTTCGGTTTTACCTATCAAAGTAAGATAATATTTATGTTCGATCTATTCATACCTCCCTTAGTGTTATTTGCTTGATTCAGTTAATCTATTACCTTTCTTACCTTTCATATGAACCGATGTGAAATATCTGAATTACCATCATTGGTTTTTTTTTTTAGGTATGAACATATTTGTGGCATTTTTTGTGTTACTTTTGCTCCTCAACGAATCCACACCGCCTGCATCTGCTTCTATTCCTCTTATTGGTAAGAATTAGGCACTCTTCAGATGTGAAAGATGGCACCATTAAAGATATACAATAAATTTCAAAATTCTGTAAACGTATCTTAGAATGCTTTAAATCCATAACGTTTTCTTCATAATGAAATGCCTCTCTGACAAGAAAAATAACTCATTATCACAAATATCTTAACTTTAAAGAGATGACAATTTCCTTTACGCTTGTTCCCAAAAGTAATTCAAAAATATTGTAAGGGTTATTTATAATTACGGGCATTTCAATACAAGTCAAGACTGTAAATATTATTATTATTATTGAAACGTAATTGTATTTGTATATCTCTGTTCATTTAAGGAAAAAGAAGACTTTGAATATCATTATAACGTAACCGTATTTATATATGATTGTTCATTTTAAGAAAAACAATAACGATGCTGCAAACGACGCTTATTTTTTTCTTTGCCTTTGTAGGAGCTTACTACTGTATGAATATGATAATGATTACACTGTCGACCTTCCTCTCCGTCGTCATAGTAAATCTCTACTTCCGTGGCTGGAAATCGCGTGTTCCAAGACCAATCAAAATGGTATGTAACTACGTGTATTTACTATGAACGTTCTTTTTCCTCCGATTCATTTTATTGCCAAATCGCAGCAGCTATTTCAGAAACTTTGCTTAACGAAAATTGCGTTGTTAGCTTGTTATTTTCATTTAGTGAAAATTCGTCAGATCAAGACAAGGAGCAATGAAATGAAAATTTTTGTTACTAATTTTTGTTCTCTTAATTTGATATTTTTTATATGTAAAAAGCGTTGGTCATTGAATGTATATAAACTTGTCGCAATATGTTAAATTTAAAACTTCATCTCAGTCGAATATACGATATCTGAAAATTGTGAAAATTTCTATTTAATATAGTTTACCATTGCTTGGTGACAAGAAAGTGAGGCTATGTTATGTACATAAATAGTTCCATTGGTCGCAAATGTTCATTGATTTTCGACGGTTATAAGTCGACGGGCTAATTCCTGCACTTGACCGATTGTAGAAATAAAGATAATTATTCACAGCCATACAAATTACGCTGTTCTATATCCCATAAAATAAATAAACTATATCACTAAATAACGTGGAATACATGCAGTCCAGACTCATAAAAATACTCAGGTCAATATAGTTGATCAGTGGGCAGACAGATGCCATAAACATGCACGACAATTCGCCTTTGTATCTTGATTATTCTAATGTTTTGTTATTCTAATAGAAAATACAAATCGTATGTAATAATCATATTCTTAACAAAGTCACAATAATGCTGCCTTTACAATGAATAGAGATAACATTATCCATCTTGATCGAAAATGTTAATCAAAAACATGTGAATCTCGAAAAAGAATAATTAATACAAAACAAATGTTAGAATTTATGCACTCTTTACAGAAACGAAAACGAGTGATTGTTTTAATTAAGTAAGATTACCGTTTCTATTTCAGATAATGGTTGATTACATTGCTAGAATCATGTGTATGCACGATCAAGTCAAGACAAATAAGAAACCTTGCACAGAGACCATACGGGTCGGAAAAGGGATCAACAAAAAGGATAAAAACATGAAGTACGACAAAGTCGGTTACTATGAAATGCAGGCGGAGAACAGTTGGCGAGAACAGGCAAATGGGGTTTTACTCAATAATGAACACACAAATTGTGTCGACCAAGAAAAAACGGAAATGTCCAATAGCTTGTCCGGACATTTTGACAATATGTCAAGTGACGTAAAAGAAATAAAGGCATACCTTAAAAATATGCTGGACAGAGTGGCCGATAAAGAGGCGAAAGAAGTAATAGCCAGAGAATGGAGGATAGTGGCACTTGTTCTGGACAGGCTTTTCTTTTTCCTGTATCTTTTGGCCATAGCGATCTCCGTTTGTGTCGTTTTTAAGAGTATGCTTTTTGATCAATGAGCATCGATGAACGCAGAAAAGAAAATCAATTGACATATCATAGCAAAGCTAGAGTAATTATATCGTCCATATTGCCACCAAGAATGGGTTCTTTGAAAGGTTATTGTATATTGTTTTGATACTTGATGATGACGTAATCTGACAAAATGTACACTTTATTGCAACAAAAGATCAATCGTGTTGACAAATGTCTTCTTGTCTTGTAACGCTTGATACAGTGTGTACTGTGTATACAACAAACGAGACTAAAATGAATGTTTAAAATTAGATACAGAAGAATGTTATTTATCATGTTCAATGTAAATACTGATTTATTTTGATGTTATTCATGTCTAGTTCTTCCATGGTCACCCAATGCAGCATTTACTATTGTGACGCAATACATTTTACCATTTGTGAATTACTAGTAGATTATACGCATGCTAATTATTAATAACATTACGTCCGAAGTTGATTGAATATTGTGCATCTTATATACACATGATGTTGTTCATATATACACAAGCACATGCAAATACACTTAAATTCCATTGAAACATTTAACACGTGCCATTTTATTTATATTACTTGAACATGCACATGCGAAGTATAAGCGTGCACTAAGCGCAACATAATTAATTGAACGCTGTATATTTCAGGTGTTTGAATAAACTTTAATTCAAATATGTTGGTGTATTTCATTTCGTTTCAAATCACTTACAGTTTGCCCGCCCAGGTTACCGTTGCCATGACTTTTTGTAGATTTTTTAACAACAAAAAAATAATACAAAATGACAGTCAGTGAAAAACAAATTTCAAATATTTATTCTTTCACAAGCTCCCTCTATATAACCGGAGAATTCACAGCAACGAAAAATATATGTATATTTAACGGGGATATATAAAGTGAAAATCTGACATCTTTTACCCTCAAGATTCCTTGCACAACTTTTTAAATTTATCAACCGGATACTTTTCATGCCGTTTGCAGTGCAAAATATCCCAGTAGACCTAATATTTTCCGGCTTTGTATTGAAATCTGATGTGGTAGAGGAGGCATTTCAAAACAGAAAATCTGGACATTTTTTCATTTTCGTGAATTAATGTAATTTTGGCCCAAAGGTACATGTATCTTTGATTATCAAAATATTAAGCAATACATATAAGTGGTGGAAAGAGAAACTTTGGACAGTGTATAAGGTTTTCTGATTCAAAATATCTGCCGTATTTTGAAGTTGTTGTCCTGGGCGTTAACCATTCATATTTTCATATTCTTATCTAAATCAACAAAGCTTGACGAAAAGCATCCGGTGATGCTGCTGGTCAGGCCATATTAGGGCCTGGCCAACTTCAAATGAAACATAAGTAGGAAATATTTCAAATAAGGTGGAGTGTTCTAGAAATCACTTATGTATTTTTGAAACTTGTCATAGGAAGTAACCCTTGTGGGTCAATGAGAGAGGTCAAATTGGTCTTGAGGTAGAATGAGGTGAAATCTCTGCTGAGGATGGGCTTGGTTTGCTCTCGGTACACTATATTTTTTGGGGTCTTAAAACGCAGCCCAATTTTAGTTTGAAGGAAAAATAATGAGGAAATTATATATGACAAGTAGCCTGACCGACGTTCTGTTAAGTTACATTCATATGCATGAATTACATTGCTACATGTATTACTTTTGTCAAGGAGTTGATTTTGACCACATGTTGAAGCAAGCAGCTTCAACGGGCCTCGGAACTGTCAGATATTTATATCCATTACGTATCATCAATGACAATGACAATGAACTTTATTCTCAATAAACTGTGTTTACAGTGTAGAGAAGATATATACAAAAATTACATTGTGAAGGAGGATCAGTACATGTACATTAACCAAGAGAGCTAATTCTCTCAATAATTGTATTTATAAATTTACAAATCTTGATAAGTTGTTTTTTGTTTGATACATTAAACAATGCTTCAAATTTTAAAACATTTGGGTTTGATATATAATATTTTGGTAAATACATGTTTCTGGCATCAGTTATACAAAGGTCAGAACAATTAAACAAATAGTGGAATTCATCTCCAATTTCATTACAAGTACATAATTTGCAAGTTCTATTCTCTCTTGGAATATTGAACCATCTTCCTGTCTCAATAGGTAGTTTTGAGTTACCAGTTCCAAAAATACAGTATTTCTTCCATAGTTTTGTTGGCAAATTCAAAAAATATTCCTCAAAAGCTAATGATTTTTTAAACAATCTGTGATTTATACTTTTTGGTGAATTTTGAACATCACTATACCATGTTTGTTTGAACTGATCTAATAGTATGCTGCGAACTTTCGTTTTTAACCAAGGGATATTTATAGAATTTTCTTGCCATAAATAGGAAAATCCACAATTATCTAAAATGTTCTTTACAAATACACACAATGGATTCTTATAGTTTTTGAGTACATGAAAAAGTTTTGAAGATAACTTAGAGTTCGGTTCTGGGAATTAATTAATTTACCCCAAAATGAAATCATTCTAACTTTAATATTAATAATAAGTGGATACCTTCCAAGTTCCCCATACACCATATAGTTTGGTGTTGAGGAACTCAGATTTAATATATGTTTACTGAACTTAAGATGAAGTTTCTCAATAAGCTTTGTTCTTTGGAAACCTCATACTTCACAGCCGTATAAAAATATTGGCTGGACAATTTTATCAAACATGTCTTATTTACAGTCGATTGCTAAATTATGCTTTCTACATTTTCCAATACAACTATACATGGCTTAAATAACCTTTTCATATAGATCATTAAAATTTAAATTGAATGAATTGCTTTTACAAAATGTAACACCTAAATACTTAAAATTGTTAACTATTTCCAAATGTGAGCCTTCAAAAGTAAATTGGTTACTGCTTTTACCTCTACCAAATATGACCACTTTGGGTTTTTTTACTATTGACCTTAAGATGCCCGTTGTTACAGTATTCAGAAAAAGTATTCAAAAGGTATTGGAATTCTTCAGGGTTTTCAGACAATAAGATGGTATCATCAGCATACAGTAGAACAAAAAGACTTAAATAAAGATTAAGATCTTTTCTAATCTTGTTTGAGAGACATGTTAAACCTCTAACATTATTTACATGGAGATATTCTTCTAGGTCGTTTAAATACAGTGAAAATAAAAAAGGTGACAAATTTTCCCCTTGTCTTACTCCAACAGTACATTCAAAAAAGTCAGAACATCTTCCATTGACCAGTACTTTTGACTTTATACCTTTATACATATTTGTGATAATTTTAAAACATTTTCCATCAATATTATTCAATAAAACCTTGTTCCATAGGCCAATATGCCAGACAGAATCAAATGCTTTTTCAAAATCTATGAAAGCACAAAACAATTTCATTTTGTGTATTTTAAAAAGTTCTATAAGAGAATATAATGAAAAAATATGGTCAACAGTGCTGTAACCTTTACGAAAACCAGCCTGATTTTCTAAAATAAGTTGAACTCTATCTGCATAATTATTAAGTCTTTCATTAATTATAGCAGTAAATAATTTTCCCAAACAGCTCAATAGTGTAATAGGTCTATAGTTCTGTGGATCCTTGTTATCTCCCTAATTTTTATACATTGGAATAATATTACCACAAATCCACTGTGTAGGTATCACGCCAGAATCAAATATTTTGTTAAATAATACAACATATAAGTTCAACATACAGTCATGTGTACTTTTAATATATTCATTAAATATTCTATCATCTCCACATGCCTTGTTATTCTTCAGTATGGTAATACTTTTCAAAATTTCATCATGTGTTATAGGTAGGTTAATTTCAGTATTAAGATCAATATTGGCTAACATATCAAGTTCTTCCAGGGAAAATACACTGTTCTTTGATTCATCATGATATAAACAACTGCTGTTACAACATTCTTTATAAAATGTAAAAAGATCATGTAAATCTGCACTACACCTTTGTTTGTCAACATCAGAGTTCAAAATTTTCCAATACTCTTTAGGATTTTTTGATCTTAAGTTACACAATTGTTTTTTCATTTCAACTCTGTGCCTCAGATTTGCACATTTTAGTTTTTTTTATATAACCTTTCTTTTTCATACAAATCTACTTTAAAAATATCTCCTCCAAATTTTTTATACAATCTTTTTGCTCTTCTAAAATTACGTCGAGCAATTTTACAGTCCTTAGTAAACCATGGTTTCTTAAAAGTATTTTTAACATTGGTATAAATTGGTTTCTTACCAAAAACATCTAAAGCACTTCCAACCAAAATATCACAAATCTTTTCAACAGCATTATCAAAAACCTTAAGTGATATATTTTCATGCCTAATATTTGATAGTTCATTTGTTAACATTAAGATATTTTCTGATTTATCTTCTACATGATTATGGTATGTATCTTTCATTTCAGAATTCCATTTTTTTTGCTAATTCTTTCGTTTGTGCTTGTTGATATATTGATTCAGTGTTATCTTGGTTCCCAAGTGCTAATAGTACCTCAATAGGATTATGTACATCCGATAGAAATGGAGAAAATGGTAATATTCTGAAATCTTGAACATGTTTTAAAAATTCAGTATTGGAAATACAGTAATCAACAACACTTGTTTTCTTGCATGTAAACTCACCCTCTTGATCACTACTAAATCTACCATTAAGAATAATCATATTACAGTGTTTACAAACTTCAACAAGTCTTTTCCCATAAGAATTAACAATATTATCTTTAGATTTTCTTTCAATAGACAAACCATATTTTTCTAAAGACTGTACATCCAATTCATCAGACACCCAATTAAAATTAATGTCACTCTTTGTGTTATTAAATATTTGTGATGTTTCATCAGATTCGTTATAGTCTCTCAATGTTGATGTTCTACTGTTAAAGTCACCAATAAGACAAACACACTCATTTTCTTTGGATAAACAAAAAATTTCATTCTCTTTATCATCAAAAATATCAACAGATGAAAACCTAGAATTAATAGGAGGTATATAAACGGTTACCAGCAAAATATGTTTACTGATACCAAACGCTCTACCTTCTAATCTAATCCATAGTATATGATCACAATCATTATTAACGATGCTACAAAACCCAGAAAGAGATTTCCTTATACATACAATAATACCACCGGATTTTCGAAATGATAAAATTTGACCTATGTTTACAAAAAATATCCGAATCACTTCGTTCAATTCAAAGTCCGATAACTTGAATTTTAATTAGCAAACACTTAATCGTCGGTTTAAATTTTCAAAAGAAAAATACATTTTTACGTGCCTCTTAAAAAAATAAAAGTTAAATAGGCCTACTGTAAATTGCAATACTGAATTGATTGCGTAAAAAAGATATAAAATTTTAGTAACTGTTTCTTTTCCTGTTTAATATAAATCTATCATGGGACATCAACACCTAATTTTAGACCAATAAGATGAGATGAGCTAGTGAGCCAATGTTCACTGATACTCCCGCTCTGGTATGAATATACAAAAACAATAAGCAAAGTCGACAGTTAACTGGAAGTAGTCATTGAATTTGTAAAAAAAAAAAAAATGAATCCCACCATATGACATGCCTAAACAAAATATGTGTTAACGTTTCAACTATCTGCGATGAATCAATAGTTGCTGAGAAAAAATAAACAATGTCGTCATTTAACAGGAAGTTAAGTATGGTTGGTACAAGAATGATACCCGCCATATGATATGCCTAACAAAAAGTATCTGCAATTAATAGTTACTTTAAAAATGCGACAGAAATTTGTGTCGGTCAGACAGACAGCAGTTGCATTGATTACATGTAATTAGTTGCCTTGAAACCACAGGCACCTGACGTTATATATATTTTGTTTTTATAATAAAAGAAAATATATACCTTCACCCTATAGCCTAATATGTATTGTTTTACGTCGGATTGATATGTCACACTTTCCTTGGTTTACACATAGCAGTTTCTTAGAATTCTGGCGCTATATAGAATACAGTAAAAAAAAAAAGCTGTACAAAATGTTTTGCTTGTTTCATTATGCGATTATTTCTTCTTCCTCCCTCATCCCTTGTAATTTGATCATAGCTTCTAACTGTCTTTTAGTACATGTACACATGTATCATAATTATGACTATGTAGCAATAATTTAAATTATTAGATTTTCATAAATATCAGAGATGTCTTTATTAAGTTCTCTATTGGTTTTAATAAATAAATATTAAGAGTTCATGAGCTATATAACATTTTAGCATATCGAGATGCAAAACAGCTGTGAGCGGAGTATAATCAAATTATATAAAAACAAAAGCAAAAAAAAACCCATCACCTAATTCCTTCTGTAACTTTTTTTCTATGTATTTGCAGTAAGGTCAGAAAAATAAATATTTGATCAAAAACTTTTATAAAATCAAATCTTTGAAATAAAATATATAATATATCTAATACATACTTTACGAGAGTTGATAGAGCTGGCAATTATTAACTGTCCAATTTCTGCTCCATTTTGTTCGTCTGCAGTGAATTATGACAGTTTTGACAGGTGTGATGTATTATTTAAGAGATATATTAATATATTTATAAAAACTAAATTACAGTACAAATGAAATACACTTAATGCAGATAACTAGAACATTACACAATACAGAGAAAAAAATTACAATACAAATGGAAGAGATCGAATGTTAGAATAATTGGCATGCTTAACAGAACTTGTTTTACATGAATTCCTTTACAATATAAGAAACTTATATGTAAATTAAGATTATCATCCCATTGTCTTACCATCGAAACTGGCAGATATAACAATGTTCCATTACAAAGACGTTTATGTCCTCTATGTACGTTAGATATAGAAGATGAATATCATTTTATATTGAAATGTCCCTATTACTGTAACTTAAGAGAAAAATTCCTTAAGAAGTTTTATTATATTAAACCCTCTGTCTTTAAATTAATTCTATTATTGTCAACACAAAATGTAAAGGATTTGTGCAATTTAGGTAAATATATTAAGAATGCTTTTGTAATCAGAAAACTTCATGTATAAACTTGCCTTTTTCAAGTGACCAGTATATGTATTATAACATGTGTATATTAATTGTATATGTCTATGAGCTGTACAGCTGTTGACTAATAAACAATACAATACGACATATATTGAAGTACAGATAATAATAGTATGCATACCGACACTTCGCTACGTCATGTTCTTCAATTTGAATACTATCCTTAATTGTAATAACAGAGAATTTTTTAATTTTAAATCATGAATTGATATGATAATATCTAATTTTGATTCATTTTTTTTTCATTCGTTTTATTATAAAGTTTTTATTATTTAAAAGGGAGAAATTGTGTTTAGCATTGTCTCTTAACTAAGACTTTAATAAAATGGTTTTGGAAAGTTTCGTTTTTCCTGCGGAAGACTCAGAGTTAACCTTCCTTTGTAAGACCTCACGCAACAAGATCAATCGGAACATCGCTCGGCCTTTTCCGTCAAGTCTAGACTTGACGGAAAAGGCCGAGCGATGTTAGGATTGGCAACAAGATACAGAAGTTAAAATGGCTAGCCAGTCATTCAGTCCTGTTTAATTTTAGTTTTCTTTTGTAAAGCAGTTATAATTTTATCATTTTTTTTCCAGAAATTGTTCTACTTTTAAACTTAACATATCGACCAATATTGAATATACTATTGAAAAGGGTTGTCAGTGGAAATCTTCTTTAATTACTGAATTGAATTGCATAAAAATAGTGTAGTTGATTAAGACAAACGTATAGATGTACAAAGAGTTTTGTTGTTTTCCTGTCATTCATTATTTGAAGCAATGTCAATTAACGTGTGAGCATGCGCTATGTGAACTTTTTTTTTTACATTGGAATATTTTTGTTAAAATGGCAATGGTCGATGAGATGCTCTTGCTTTTACCAGTTTAAAGTTATTTTTGTTGTTCCCCAGACTTTTTAGTTTTCTCATTGCTTCATTGGTTTCTTATGTGTCGCACTGTTACCTTACCTGTTAAATTTATAAAATAACATTATTTATTTGAATGAATGGTATTTACATGTCTATTCAATTTCTATTAAAAGGGTTAAGTTTTTCTATTTCTTCGTGTCCAAATGAACATATTTGATTTAGGTTTGGTGCAGAACGTTTTTAAAATTCAGATCGCATGATATTGGAATTGGTTATACCCTTAAGATTTTGATGTTTGATACAATTTTAAATTCAAACTAATGCTACAATGCTTTAATGATATTTTGGCGACAAAGAATATCACGTTATGCTACCAAATCGTGTCCAATATTCATATAGTTATTCATAGATATGTGTATTGTCAATTATACTAAATAAGAACGACCTATTCTATTATTTAATTCAGTAAACTCGATCACGTGGCACTAACTAGGGTTAGTCAGTTTTATTTACTCTCATATAAATATTTTCAAAACAATAATATATTTCTCTCTATTTTAAAACTCTCTCTTAATATGTTAAATACATTAGAATAATGGAATAATATTTTACATGTTTCTGCTAGGTTTAAGAAAAACTGCCCAACTTCATATACACTAAAACTAGTATACTTGAATACTTACCTTTGTAATTGTAGAACTTGGATGAAAAAAATATCTACTTCAAATCTCTGTAAGTGTTGAAAGTATCTTTCTTTTGTAGCTCACCTGTGCTGAAAGCCCAAGTAAGCTTTTCTGTTTCCCTTTTGTTCTTACATTTTTTTACTTTTATTTCAACCGAACTTGACTCAAAGAATTCTTAAGAAAACGGCATTAAAGTTTGTTAAAATACAAGGCAACACCCTTTTTTGAGGAGAAATAATTTAATATTTTTTCGAAAACCTGTTGACATTTTTCAAAAATCATCTTTCCAGACAATATATTAAAGTTGTGTGGAAATATCCTTTGGTAGTGTAAATTCCAATTTGTAAAGTACAGATCATGATCCCTAGAGTTATGATTGGGGCCTTAACTGGGGGGAGGGGTTTATTTTTTTCATGGATATAAACCGAGAAATCATTTAAAATCTTCATTTAAACTATTTGGCCAGAAAAGCTTAAACTTGCTAGAAAGCATCCTAAGTATTGTAGATTCAAGTCTGTTTAAATCATTATACCGGGAAAGGGAGTTGATTTTTGCATAGGGATAAACAGAAACAAATCTTTAAAAATATTCTTTAAAAAAAATATTTGGCAAGAAAAACTGAAGCTTGTGTGGTAGCATTCACAGGTAGTTTAGATTCAAGTTTGTTCAATCATTATCCCTGGGATTTGAGTTGGGCCACAATAAGAAATCAATTTTTAAATCTTCGCCTTGAGAATTCGGCATAGGAATCTATTTAAAAACTTTTAAAATATTTTCTTATGGAATACAATTTTTCACTTTATACATGTAATATCATTATGTATCAGAACATCATAATTTAGGTTTGTTTTTAAAAAAAAGTTTTATAACAAAGATCACTTTAAAAAAACAAAAGTCAGTCAATGATAAGCAAAGGAGTATGATGAGAAAAAATTAAAAAACTCTTTTCTATTTAATTGTCCTTATGTGTTTTTGACTAGATAAAACTAATTTGATTAGAGTTGTGGCTATTGTTGCTCAGGTAAGTGAGTTCTTGGGCCTCTTGTTCTTTAATGCAAAAGGGCATCTCAAATAAGATATCCGAGTTATTTTAAATCTTTTGATATTATACAACTGAATTTTTTCAAGATTAAGCAAAAAGAATACAAACACACATTTTTACATTTATTGTGTAAAATGTAAACTATTAGAATGTGTAAGAAATTATTCATAAATTCAAGTTTTATTTTGAAGTAACATAATCATTTAAAGTAAATTCACATTAAATGATTTTTTTTTCATTCACTTCTAACACAAAATTCTACTCGACACTCTTTTGGCATCCTAAATCATTAATCGCACTTTTGCAACAGGAACAACTGTTAACTTATTAGGTAAGAAACAGTAAAACATATTTCTGGAGGATTCAATTAACAAAATCAGTTATAAGAAGAGGGAAGATTCCATAGACCAATCCACACTTTAAACAAGAGGCCCATGGGCCACATCGCTCACCTGAGGAACAATAGGTATGATAAAGTCAGCTTAATGGAGTCATAATAAAAACAATCTGGACAATGTACAATAATACATGTAGATCCTGTATCAATAAAATCCATTTTCCCCCCTTGGAACTGGGATAGCCCTGATTACTGCCAATATTTACAAGAGCAGACTTTAATTACCGCTCCTGCACATGTATAGGGACTCAACGTTACGCAGGCAGGGATGTCCGCACACCTACGCAACTCAACAGGTACCAACGTTAACGCAAGCAGGAATGACCACACACTTGCGCCAACAGCTCAACTTAACACAAGCAAGTATGACCGCACGCTAGTATTAATGCGATACAGGGCAGGAAAGAGCGCACACTCTGTGTCATAGGTTAGAAAACACGAAGATTAGATAGAGCAGGGATGTCCACACACTCAATCTATCTGTAACTGTTCAAGTTTAACCCCAAACAGTCGGACATTGTAGTGCAAGAGACACTGTCCCTATATATGTGCCGGCCTAAAATAATTCATAGTATCTAAAAATTGGAAATCTAAAATAAACTAACTAATCCGGCCTAACCAAAAACTACTTATGCAGAACAACTTATATACATTGAATATTTATCATTGTATAAAAATAATCATCACAATAATTGGTTAACAGTGGATGCATTAATTAAAATAACCAAGAATCAATAAATCAAGGGCAATAACTCAATACAGTAATACAAAAAGATTTTAATGAAAAAATAGCTGCCTGCCTCAATTTTATAGTCATATCACATGTTGAGTATTGCAGTTTTCAAAAAGATCCTTTTCAATTGTTTATATATGGGATATTTAGCTGCATCAAACTCTGAACCTTCTTGTGAGGCCGAAGAATTGTCCTGGAGCCAAAGTCTTAACAATTATAAAGAATCATCTTGCTGATCCGTTTCTAAGAAGAAGATTTTTAAAGATTTGCTCTATATATTCCTATGTAAAACTTTAACACCCCCCCCCCCCAATGTGGCCTCACCCTACCCCCAGGGATCATGATTTTCACAACTTTCAATCTACACTACCTGAGGATAATTCCACACAAGTTTCAGCTTTCCTGGTTTATTAGTTTCTGAGAAGAAGATTTTTAAATATTTACTCTATATATTCCTATGTAAAACTTCAACCCCCATTGTGGCCCCCCCCTACCCCCGGGGGTCATGAATTTCACAACTTTGAATCTACACTACCTGAGGATGCTTCCACACAAGTTTCAGCTTTCCTGGCTGTTTAGTTTCTGAGAAGAAGATTTTTAAAGATTTACTCTATATAGTCCTATGTAAAACTTCGACCCCCCATTGTGGCCCCATCCTACACCCTGGGGTCATGATTTTCACAACTTTGAATCTACACTACCTGAGGATGCTTCCACACAAGTATCAGCTTTCCTGGCTGTTTAGTTTCTGAGAAGAAGATTTTTAAAGATTTACTCTATATATTCCTATGTTAAAACTTCAACCCCCATTGTGGCCCCACCCTACCCCCGGGGGTCATGAATTTCACAACTTTGAATCTACACTACCTGAGGATGCTTCCACACAAGTTTCAGCTTTCCTGGCTGTTTAGTTTCTGAGAAGAAGATTTTTAAAGATTTACTCTATATATTCCTATGTAAAACTTCGACCCCCCATTGTGGCCCCACCCTACCCCCGGGGGTCATGAATTTCACAACTTTGAATCTACACTACCTGAGGATGCTACCACACAAGTTTCAGCTTTCCTGGCTTTCTGGTTCTTGAGAAGAAGATTTTTGAAAATTTCTCGAAATTTTTCATTAATTTCTAATTATCTCCCCTTGAAAACGGGTGTGGCCCTTAATTTTCACAACTTTGAATCCCCTTTGCCTAAGGATGATTTGTGCCAAGTTTGGTTGAAATTGACCAAGTAGTTCTTGAGAAGATGTTGAAAATGTGAAAAGTTTACGGACAGACGGACAGACGGACAGACAGACAGACGGACGGACAGACGGACAGACGGACGACAGACAAAATGTGATCAGAATAGCTCACTTGAGCTTTCAGCTCAGGTGAGCTAAAAAGTTATCATAATGTCCTTTGGGCGCCATCTTTGTGGGAAAACTCATAGGTTTCTCACCGTTTCTCACGTTTTCGTTTTATATTTTGATTGCCCCAGGATGGGACAACCCACACATCGATAGAATACATTAAATTCAAAGAGATTTTATTACAGGAGGCTCAAATATTTGTTAGTATAGATAAGGAAACATTTTGGTTTAACCTTTTGACTCCGCAACGGGAAACAACTTTTGCAAAGTGTGGATTGGACTATTGACCATCCTTTTTAAAAGTTTTCTTTGACAAATCATAATCAAATTGATAATCATAACAATAATTGTTGTATTAGTTTTCATTAGCATGTTGTTCTTTGACCATTTACATTAATTCAACAACGAATAAATTCTCTCACATTCTTAATTTTTGTTTGTCTTCATACATACTATAATCACTACTCAGAATATATAATTACGTGCATCGTGTTAAAATTAAATGAATGAGTGACTTAAATTTAATTACACTCTCATGAAAACTTCTTTTCATCATTGCATATAACATGTTCAGATTATAACAGAAAAAGACAACCTATCAGTGTGAATATTATTAAAATACTTTGTACATAAAAAATAAACTTTCAAATAAACTGGTGTCGACAATGAAGCCATCATGAACATCGAAAGATTGTCAGAATAGTGATCGCATTAGAAATAATTTATATAAATAAATGTTTAAGTTGTCTGGGACAATAAAATATTTAAATCAAAAAAGAAAAGAAATAATTTATTATTGCTCTTATTGTGTAAGCAAATCTAGGAATAAAGTTAACACTTTTTTATATAATTATATTCATATTAGGAACAATTTTTAAAACTTAAAATTAATTCGAATTTGAAATTAAATAAACCAGTGGGCAAATATATAACTGACTAAACATCATATTAAAATTATACCTCTTCATATTTTTATGTAAAACTTTACATCTAGGTAATCTTATTTTCAGTTCTAAGTTTTCCTTATGTTCAAACGGATGCAAAGCAGACATATTTTTGTGAAAACGTCTTCCTAATACATACATCAAAATGAGTCAAAGGAAATAGATGAGCAAGACTATGTGTTTTTCCTGTGATAATAACTATTGGTATGATGATATTTACAGCCTTATGAAGCATTTGATGACTCAGATGACGTAACTCCGATGTATGACATTTTTAGAACAAATGCAATATGTTAAGAACAGGTTGAAATGATGGGGAGCGATTGCTTGCGAAGAACCATTATTGCATTTCGTGATGTTTAGGTGAAGGTTTTAATTCACTTTTCTTCGATGTCACTGTCAAATATAATAGGTAGCACAACCATTAACGAAACAATAATTGTCGTAATATAAATGATAAAGAAAATTCGATCGAAAATCAACGCAAGGACTTTCCACTCCTTTGCTATTTTTTCTTTTCTATCTTTTTCTTCCAGCCTCTCTTTATAAATTTTTATAAAGTTCCGAATCTCATTAACTTTTGTATGAATAACGGCTAGTTCGTTAGAGCTGTCTTTCTGAACTGTAATCAGCGTTTCACTGGACCCTTTCCAGTCATTGGTAAACTTGCTCCCATCACCATTCACACCCATGTAGCGCCTGGAGGTGGTAGGGCAGGTCACGTGACCGTCCTCCATGAAAGGTTTGACAATGTTGTCCATGCATAACGCTCGTGCGATATACGTAAACATGACCTAAAACAATAAAATCAAATATAAAATCATTCAACTCATCACATTGATATACACTATATACAATTATATTTTAACTTTTAATACATTTTCACATCTACAAAGAGTATTTTTTTAAAAAAAGAATCTTAGGTTCATAAAAGGGAAGAGCGGATGTAAATTGTCATGAGCATGCTGACGAAGCTTAGGGTCTAGAGCATGCGCTAAGGACTCGAGCGGTATAGATAGAAAATGTACAATGAACAATAAATGTCTTGTCGAATGATGCGTTGATTAACTTAGATCTGTCAGCATTTTTCGATACAAACCTTCTTAAGCGTCTTGGGAAGGTGCACCGGGTACCTGGTTCCGGTGACGGACATGTTGACAACAAAAACGCATAGGAATGAAGACATTGTGATCAACACCATGTTAACACAGTAATAGGTACCTGTAAGTAAAGGAAAGGGCAAAGTTAGTGACATGTTCTCAAAAAAAAATTTGAGTCTCAACGAAAAAAAACCTCAGAACACCAACTCCCGACATAACCTACCAACATAATTTGGTCTTAGGTTTGACCCCATACCTGAATTTTCCTCAGAAAGCAAATGGAATAAAGTTGACATTTTCTACTAATAAAGGTTCGAAAATGGAAGACAAACATTGCGATTGGCTATTTAGAAACGTTATAAACTTATTTAAGAAGCTTATTCCGACACGTATTTTTTTTCTCTTTTCAAAAAACTTTTGAGATTTTATTTTAGCCAGGATAACATTTCTATTTCAGTGACGACATTTGGTGCAAATCATATGAAAAAATAACAAAAAACTCGTTGACCATCAAATATGCAGGCAGAACAATGCATTCAATAACTCTATTAAGTTTATTCACTATCATCATACAAGTTTATGAAAATGTATACCAAAAAAGAGTTCAAACGTGCAAATGAAACTTTCATGTTAAAATAGCCTAAGGTTTTACCACACAATTTGTGAACTGTTAAACTACTCTAGAGGTTGAAATTGGCAGAGACCATGAAACATGGAAACAACAACTCTGACAAATTTGTAAAAAAGGTGTAAAAACGTGCAGATTATGTTCACGTCAATCGTGTTCTATCTTGCTCATAAAACCATTTTGCGCGCATTATTAGCCTTTAAAGGGTTCGACAGAATACTGAATAGAAGCTCGAGGCAAAGATATAGTTTACTTTTTTCAAAATGGTTTCATGAAAGATGGCCACTACATAGACTTCACTCTTCTCCCGTTGTGGATGTAATACATTCCCGTGCCATGAGCAACTTGTTTTTGCGACGCTATAATTGCCAAAAAACTGGGAAGTTTTCTGAGTCTCTATAGCTGCTACGACATTTTGTGGACAACATCTAATCTTACCTAAAACTGGGGACGTTTCAGACGGTGGTATATTACGTTGGAAGATGGACAACAGAACGAAGTAAGCCATGAATATACTCATTCCTGTAGATAAAAGACAAGACAGATGAAACCAAGACGAATACGTGCTTACCTATAACCGGGAAGGAGGTGGCAGCGGGCGGTAGGTTGGCCTCAAAGATAATCAGTAAGATAAAGAACGCCATAAAAGTGCTCATGCCTAGAAAGAAGGAAATGGTGTTAGTGAAATAAGCCTACATGGAGCACTTCTGAGCTCCAAAAGAAAAAAGCCACCCATTAGCTTTAATAATTTTACCCGAGAAAAAAAATATTATTTAGCGTTCACTATTAAAATTAATGAAGAAGAGTTGGGAATCCCTACTAGCGAAGGATTTGCAAACCATCTAAAACATAAGTATAAAGAAAATTGATTATACCTCCATGCATACTCATAATGATTTTGTGTTCCCCTTTCTCACTATGATAAGCAACATTTACTGATATGATAGAAACTGCGTGCAAATGAGAATATTACAATTTCAGTGATGTTCGATTTGTATGTTTCATGGATCAGAAATGGGATATATAAAAGAAGTATGCAAGAGGAAATTGTGTGTGTTCTTAATTGTAACTTAACTATTCAACCAGAATTTAAGAGAACTAATCAATTTTCAAATGAAAGCAAACATATTTTTGAAGAATTTTCCTCTTCATTTATCTCAGGTTGAGGACCTTACCCAGCGTAAGTTTGGCGGGAGATTCTGCTGGGATCCAGAACAAAATAAGCGTCAGTGACGTCAACAAGACACACGGTAAAATGAGCGTGTAGGCATAAAACGTCGCCTTTCGCCGAATTGTAATCCAGAATGTTAAGTCGATAAAAGGCTCAGCACAACAAGTATATCTTTTCACATTTCGCTTTGCGACGGCTGAAATTACATGCCAGACGTTACTTGTCTGAAACTCGCTCATGTCCATCTCTTCTATATCATTTTTGAAGTATAAGTCTAGTTGTAAACCGTCGTAAGTCCAAGATCCGAATTTGAGGTGACAGCTTTGTTTATCGAAGGGAAAGGCTTTCACGTCAATGTCGCACGAACTCTTGAATACAGCTTGTGGGATCCATGATACACCCCCGTAACTATCAACGATGCAGAGTGAGTCTCGTCTTTCATGGAGACGTTCATCAGCACTACAATATATAATATACATGTATGTTCTAGTTTTAGATTAGTTAATTACGATCTAAAATCATTATCATGATCACACTTACATTCCTATTATTGTATATTGTACAATTTCAATTGGAACGTGTTGTTGTAATAACGAAATTTAACAATAAGACCACAAGTTAGTCTTTGTCTTTTTTATTTTCAACAAAAGCCCGTTTTTGTTTGTTTTTTTAAGGGGGTGGGGTTTTTTGGGTTTTTTTTTTAGATAGGTGTGATTTTTATACCCGCACTTTCTAAAGAAAGTTCGGGTATATTGTTGTTTGTCTGTTCCGTCTGTCCGTACTTTCGCAAACTGAACTCTCGGAGTTTGGAATATGTTTAGGAATATGTTTTGGGGTGCCCTTAGATGCGCAATAAGGTTTCGGAAATTTCAATTTTGTCTTGGGGGGGGGGGGGGGGGGTCTTTTGGTGGCTGAAAAATGACGTTTTGTTTGTTTGGTTTTTTTTTTGGTTTTTTTTACTACAAAAAATCTGGTTTCAAATACGTCAACATTTTTTTGGCAGTAGCCAAATGATATTCTAGAATATGATTGGGGTTGTCATTTTGAAGTGTGATCAGGTTTCAGATTTTTTTTTATCACGGGGATTGGTGGGCAACAAAAAATGACGTTTTTTTTTGCAAAAAAAAGTTTAGTTCACAGAACTCCTATTACATCTTTTGGAGTAGCTACATCATCTCTTTGGATATGATAGGGGTTGTCCTATAGATGTGCAATAAGGTTTTGAAAATTTAAATTTCATCCAGGGAGTCAAATAGTAGCAGAAAATTGACGTTTATCACTCCAAAAACCTACATGTACACCCCAGAACTCCTTTTTTGACTTAATGTATAGACACATCATATCTTGCGATATGATAGGGACTGTCCTTTAGATGTGCAATAAGGTTTTAAAGATTTAGATTTCATCCAAGAAGTCAAATAGTAGCAGAAAATTGACGTTGATAACTAAAAAAGAACCGTTACATTTACACTTTTCTTTATTGTCGAATAATCATTTAAAAACAAAATATAATTTGGGGTCTAAAAAGTTTTAGAAACTGGTGAAAAATGTTTTTCTGAAAAAACAAATTACATTACACATTGCATAATTGACAAATGAACTATTGAGATATGATCAAAAGTCACATTTCTACCTGGGGATCAATAACTAATATTCATGTTAAAATTAATAACAATAATTGATTCTACTCCCCCCCCCCCCCCCCCCCCCCCCCCCGACCAATCAATAAATAAAGATTCAGATTCAGTCTTCCCACATTCTTACATGTGTACAGTAGCAAATTTTAAATCATTTCTTGATTGGGTTTTTTTTCTCCCAATGCACATTAACATTTTGGAAATTACTAAATTTAACGTTTAAGATAAACAAAAACAAATGAAAAAGAAGATATGCATGTGTATTTGCCTATTTTAGACAATTATTGTAAAGTCTTTTGAAGAAAGCAGGGTCATCATTAGGCTAGGAATTACCCGAATGGGTCAAACACTACATATGAATAAGATGAAATACTTTATTATTTCTAGTTCTGGAAAGCCAGGGTGTCTCCAAGGGGCATAACCTATTAATACCATTTGATGCACAATGACACAATTCAAAAAGCAAGAATAGATACGGTTTAGGGATGGGGATCTCAAAAGTTATCGAAATATATAGTGTATCATCATTTCCTATTTCAGAAGGGGTGGAGGGAGTTTAAAGACAACACCTGCATGGGGGTCATGTACTTTACACCATTTGATGCATCATAATTACATTTGAAGATATTTTGCATTTTCCTGCTTCATGGGGTCAAAACAATCCCATAGGATCATGGCCTACATTGTATTTGATGCATTATGATACATTAAGAAAGAAAGACCCCTTCCTTCCTATTATATATCATTTAAACATGATAAGTCTCTACACTTACATACATGTAATACACAAAAATACAAAATTATCACAGGGTCAATATGAGTTCAACTCAATAGTGTAAGTCTGACAATTAAAATGACAGAAACTGTACAAATGCGAAAGGATATGTAACGATGATAGGCTTATCTAAATAATAAAAGATGATGTACAGTATGCTTGCAAAGGGAGATCACTTATTTAAAAAGTGAAAGTAATACTTGTGTACATACCGGTGTCTCATAATATTGTGCTACTATACATGTATTATGTTTACCTAAATAATTGGTCAACATCATAATGATAATCCAGTTAGAGCACAATATGAATCCCTTTAGCTGATCATCACAATAGAAACGTTTATGCATGTTAACTAATCTTTTCTGCATATGGAAAACACATGCCGGTATGTACACCACGTGAAACGCATTTAACCAACGAGCTGGGTAAAACTAGTACCCGATAATGCGACCTACTGACCTGTGTTGTGTACGTAACTTCAGACAATTACTAGTATCAGTTATTTGTAACATGCATGTATTTTTAATGACCTATTCTTCAAAAAACCCTTGCACTATTTGATTAAGTTACATGTAATAACTATGTAAAGCACACATTTCAGCTTTGAGGTGGTACAGGACACTTGCATATTGTGATGTATACTCCCTACTAAAATAAACAATAAAGTATCAGTTTAATATTTTCCCCCAAAATAGTGTTACCTAACAGTGAAGCGCAATGGGTTAGAGCGTTTACATGTCTCTGAGGGCATTGGGATCCGAGGTGTATTTTTGGTAATACTACATTATGTATTGTTCTAAATGAATTTTCACAGGGGGGGGGGAGGGTCTGGACCCTTCTCTTTCACCCCTTCTCTAAATCTGTGCGCACCATGATGTACATGTAGGCACACAGAAGCCAATCTAAAGCAGGCAACCGCAGAGGTGAGGTGGCATAATTTAATTTTGTTTGTAATAATCATATAGGTCATCGTACTTTCTATGATATGAAATTGTTTAGATTATTGATTAACTTAAAATTCACATGCAAACAGTTTAACCCCAAATTGTACATAAAGTGCCGCTCATGTGTATTTTCATATGGTAAGGGATCTCATCCTTTCTGAAAATTTTAATTTTTAAATATATTACTGGAACTTTCATGTGACCTTCATTTTTACATATACTGGTACAAAACAGTGTTATTTAGGGGCAAACACTTTGTGCGGGTATTACTGTCTAATGACAGCATCTAGTTTTATAATACTTTCATGTTAAATACTTAAATCTGATTGGTTAGACGCAGTTGGTAATTCGTTCTATTACCCTCAGCGTTAGCAACACACTTGGTAACACAACGAATTGTTACATGTGCGTAAATTATGCGTGTACGGCTTGCCGTATAATTCACTTCATTTCTATATATAAGCAGTAATATTTTCTTTAAAAATACATGTAAGACATTCAGTATAATAAAATAAAAGTGCCTGTTTTGGAGGGTAACTGTTGAAATTGACATCCCGAGAAACCATTGTCAACCGACACGAAGGGTAACTGTTGAAATTGACACCCCGAGAAAACCATTGTCAACCGACGCGAAATTTCAACAGTTACCCTCCCAAACAAGCACTATTTATACATTATATTTGGGTTTGTCCTATTGCCGTTATTTATGAAATAAATGGAGAGCTAAAACAAGCTATTTACAGCGTGATACCGCCTGCTTACTCTCATGTATGTTCCCGATTCAATCTCTTATGCAGTAACGTGCGTCATTTAAGTTAATTTGATATTGATAATAGACCCGAACAAAATGTACAAAATACGCATAAACATTCGAAGTCAGGTACAAAATCATTTCTTCACGAACCTTGGATTTAAAACCAGTCTTTACGATGATTGAATACTCATGATGAATGAAGATATCATAAAAATCGTGCAGGATATACTAGCGAAATGTCTATAAAAGTTTTCTAAACTCTGCTTATTTTTTGGACCAATATAATTATCATTGTTTTTAAATCTTAGGGGAATGGCTTAAAATAACAATGTTATTGATAAACATTTGGCCTATTTTGGACTTTTTCTTGCAACTATCTAATTCAGACGGAGCTGGGTGTCTTCCGATTTGATCTAAAACGAACAGTAATGAGCAATATTTGCAGAAAATCACTTTATTGTCGAAGTTTAATCGCAGCATCCAAGTCTGAGCTTGGCGTCATTTTGGGTGATCACGTCTTTGCCCTAATGGTTGAACAGCGCTGTTTCACGGCCTTGTAGTCTGCCCAGTCGAACACTCGGGGATATTAGATGCATATAAGAACATTTGCAGTTTTATTGATGAAAGCTAATTCTTTTATTGCATGGCTTTGAAAACGTTCCCGCCAGAGCGCGTTTTATGATTCCTTGTGGAATTAGAGTATCAACTTCGGAATAGGCCAAGCTACACTTTCACCTCTTGTTTGTAAGAGTAGAAAATGAATCATTCATACGTGTTAAGTGTCTTACAGCCATTTAAAAATTTTTTACGGCCTCCATTCATTAATCCATGTTGCAATATGTACTTTTAGCTCAACCAGTACAAATATGTATACACACTGTCTAATACATGAATTAATCATTTTGTACATATGGTCTTGAAAATAAAATATAACGGTTGTTAAGAAAAGTAATCAAACCTTCTAAAAAAATCACTGTTTATGGTACGTAATAACGAATTTGTTCTTTCTTCAGTATCGAATATTATAATATGATATTAGACTACCGAAATACCAAATACGGAACAGAGAAATCTACATTAAATTACAAGTCCTTCATGATAATTCAGATTTCCCCCATCCCGTAAAGTAGTCTAGAGTATAATGATACTGAAAAAGTAAAAGAGAACTGCTGAGTATGGCCTAATGAACTTACAAATTGTATAGTCGTAGGTCTGGAGTCCATATTTCTGTTGCAGGAATGTTGATTTTCTTCACTCCATGGAACTCTGTGACATTCCATCTTAGATGAACATCTTTCCATTGCTAGAAAAATAAATAAATCATAGAATGAATAATCAATCGAATATGATAGATGGATTACCTTAACAATAAATGTAAATACCACGTTTGTAACAAATAATGTTGACCTTGAGTTAAATGAACTAAACTTGTTGACGTTCAAAACCAGATGAAGGCAAAGCTACCGAGCCATGTCCTAATCGTCTTTTTAAGTACTTAATACTCTTCCCCCCTTTTCCGAAAGAAAATAATGAAGATACAAAAGGGGGGGGGGGGAATCCTTTCAATTATTAAATGCGTAATGCTTTAATTGTCCAAAAACGTATTTTCCATGGTATACATTAAGTTTACTTAAATGAGTATTTGTGCAAAGCATCAATCTTCATCATTGATTCCAAATTCAGACGCACTACATTTACACCTTTTAACAGTTGCAGATAACATCACCTGTGCGTTCTTCATCACTGCAACTTATCTTGAAGCATTACATATTTCAACACATCCTTACCAAGAGTTTCATCTCAAAGTACATTTGTAATATAACAAGGGGGAGAGGGGGCACTGGATTTAACACCGAATTGAACTCATTACACAGAAGACTGGCATCGTTAGGGTCAACTTTCAAGCACACGGTCCCAAGAAACTTCGGAAAAAGTTCAAGTTTCACCAAGGCTGGCGGATCAGATACCGCCTTGTGTACAGAGTTAATAAGTGTTCCTGACATATAGACACTTTATTAACAACTGGATGGGGATAAGTTATCGTTTATGACAAGAAGCATTCAGAGAAATGTAAATTGAAGGTAATCGAAAAGTGACGGTGTACCGTTGGGGTGAGAAAGAGGTGAGATAAATACCAGGGTTGGTCGATTACTCTTATAAATAACGAAGCGCTACAGACTCCCCTTCCTCGAAATCTCAGATCTTTATCGAAGAAAGTGGAACAAACTCCTCCATGCATAATTAAAATAAAGCATGTATATCTAGACTTCAATGCGAACTTGAAAATTTAATCAACAATTAAACAAAACGGGCCATAGTATTCGCTAATCAAAATGGTGACTCTAAATAAACGTAAATTGAAACTGATGATTTAAACTCATTTTGTTTTTATCATACATTAAATATTTTTACTCATCGTTTCTCCTTTTTTTATTTATCTACATGAACATGTAGATCGACATATCTAAATCAATATCGCCCAAAACTCGAAACTTTGAAGTTCATCCATTCTTAAGTCGGTAACTTTATTTACCGAGCAATTTTAAGTTCTTTTCAAATCTTTTGAAACAATATACATCAATTTACTCATTCGTTGTAAAAATGTAAATAAATGAACAAAAATCATTGACTCAATTTCCATTTTACTGTTCCCTATGCCTAGAACACTGTGTCTTCTTGTTACATAACATGGAAGGAACCCCAAGCTCACTGCGTGGGACTGTTTAATTTCTCCGCTGGATTAGCAGCAAGAATATCGATCCACTAATGTCACAAGTTAGAAGGGAGGCCTCCGAAACCCCATCGCTTTTACTGTTGTCCCTGAGGCATAACATACTCTCACTTTTTCTCTCTCTCTGAGATCACTTTGAGATAAAACAAGTCTCATCTTTTCGGCATTATCGCGTTTATGTTGATACCTATTCGAAGCGTAAAAGTGTCATGTGCTATCCCAACAATTGTCGTAATTGGTTTAGCAAATATCGTGGCGCAGCCTCCGGAGATGAAATGCAATATAGCATTGGCCAAAGGGAATATTCCGAGGGATCTGAGTTTTTGTTTATGTTTGTAATTAATCCTGTTTGTTAAGTTTAATAAACAACACGGCTGAATAACTAGGAATTGTCAATGTCATCAGCCTAACATCAAGAGAGTTTAACTATAATCTTGAGAAACAGCAGCTGATCAAATGTAATGTCTGTTTCTACAGTAAATCCAGATTTAAGACGATTAAATTGTGTTGTGTTGATTAATTTATTTTAACTAAGACAGTTTTATAAACCAAACAAAAACACCGATCCAAGTGTTTGCCGTGCTCAAAGACATTCATGGTTTTCCGTGAACTCCTTAACAAGATCCCTCGAGATACAGTGGGAAAACGATTGTCCTCATATAACTTGTATTAGGTATATCTTTATACACTGCGACCAAAAAAAACTCTTTAACGACACAAATGAAAAGGGAAGAAAAAAAGCACTTCGAAAGCTAAGCGTTTCCCATAAAAATATAATAGATTAGACTTGTCAGACCCAAGTTGCATCAGGATAAAAGACATGTCAATAGGAGCTGGGAAGACAGAAGATTTAAGGAACTTGGGGTGTAATAACAAAGCAAGGCAAAGTGCTGCCCCGATGAAAAGTATATCCAAAGACTAATTAAAGATTCTATTAGCGAAAGCTCTAAGCATGGATTGGTGAAGTTTAACAGAGCACTGTCTGCGAGCGTGAATTTGAGGAAACCGTGCGATAAAGTCACAGAGCTTCCTTGTTCACAACTTTAATTTAAATTTCAATTACGTGTACTTGTTTTTTAAATTCAGTATGATTTTTAAAATGAATTCTTTCATCTAAAAATAGATAGAAATTTCCCATTTTCATATTGTGTAATGATATCAAGATAATTTGTCTACATATTTACTTTTACTGAAATCATGTAAAATGCATGTACTTTTCAAACTTATAACTTAATTTTTTTTTTACTAATACATGTACAACTCGTATGTCAATCGTTGAAAAAAGATAAAGTTTTAAAGTTTTGGTGTGTTTAAGAAGAGAGTATGTTTATTTCAATTTTTTTTTTATGAATACTTACATAATTCGTCCAAACGTTAAGAGTAAGAATTTGTTTCCTCTCATCCAAATTCATAATCTGGACTAACTGTAGGCCGAATGTCACGTTAATGATGTCGGAGTAGTTCTGCACTGGCCGTCCGAATTTCCCCCTTTCTTCATACTTTCGGAGCAGGTGCTTTATCACCCGATCCTCGTAGGAAAATTCGGTGCTGCTGCTTGAATACCCAGTTCCTACGGTTAGAAAAAATATAACATGTATACATATTATATTTAATGTGATTTGTATCTGAGAAAAATTATAATATCGTTTCTATTCTCGCGGCCTTCAGACTATTTAAATAACATTTTACTATTAAAATTACAAAAGTAAAAAAAAAGTTATAAAACCCTGAAAACATTGATTAATTATATAATTTTTTTGTTTGGCCTTCCCGATTGTTCAAAAGTAAAGGTCCATTGCATTGCCTGTATCTACTTAGACATTAGGAACCTAAACATCGATGTCATATTTAACTTTTAATGTCATTTTGGCTGGTTCGAACGAATTCATTAATAAGCTTAATGTTGTTATAAATCGTATTCGCTGCTACAGAATTTTACTGTGTTTATTGCAAAAACATTTATGAAATATTCTATGGCAAGAATATCCCCCACTTAGTCGTACGACTTTTAAGTTTCTTTTTAATTCAAAATGTTCTTAGTTGATGAGTTGAAAATGCTCTTTTTGGGAGTTGATTTTTAATCAACTCTCCTATGCAGTCACGCGGACAACAGTGTTTGGACCTCAGCACAAATGATTGCTCCTGACAAGACTTAGTTCTTGAAATTAATTGATGAATTCGATGTAATGTATGCTAAAGCATTGTTTTTCAAGGAAACTTATTTACAAATACCTTAAAAATAGTCAGATTTTAAATGATACGAACAATTTAAATATTTTTTGTAGTCGTATGTATTCCTACGCCAGAGTTCAATATAGTCTCGTTCAACTCGACGCTCGGCTGTCTCTGTAAACCCTTGTCGGAGATTTACGGTGTCAGCCGAGCGTTTGGTTGAACGAGACTAGAGTTCAATATTGCTTGGATCCATACAATTTTCGAGAAATATTTCTACCACTGATACATAGTTTAATTGAATTAATTTTATCTTTAAATATTATTTAACATGATTCATATGGAGGTTTCTCGACATTCTAGTCGAAAAAGTTCATTTCAAAAATTCATATTATAAAAATATGCGCAATTCAAATTAGAAACTACGTATACATGTACTTGTCATGCAAAAAACATATCATTGATTTTAAAATAAATAAACATCGACAAAATCAACTCCCGTCAGTTCTTCAGTACTTTGATTTATTAATTTAGTTCACATATGTCGAATTCAATCGAGCGAATTTCAAAGTGTACTTTTATGAATCAGCTTTTTAATGTACAATATATATTTGATTTTTTTTTTAAGTTTGGACTTTTTTCTCCTCCTAAACTGGTAAGTAGAAACTATAAATTGAGGGAAAATGGTCTGGAAAAAGATACTAGCAAAATTAAGACAGAAAATTTATCTTTTAAGGCGCAATTGGGAGAGTGTACAGAGGTCAATGATAACGCATATTCCAAAGTGAAAGTGGATTTTAAAGGGTAGGGGTAATAGAAGGGGCCATATCTCAGTCCCCTCTTGATTGATTTCCAGTAGTTTGCATATGTTGTTGGACTAGTTTCGTTCTATACGACTTCCATGTTTGAATTGATTTAAGATGGTTGACTCTTTTAATAAGATTTTTTGTTGCATAAAGAAATGAGAGAAATTATCCATTAATCTATTTTATAAAAGAACGATAACCCGGCAAGTTAAAATTACGGAACAAAAAAGGTGGAACGAAAATGTATGAAAAAAACCACACATCCGTCAGCATGATTATTTCTCTTTTGTCACAGAATCGATGTAAAAAGCTCGGTTAATTCAATTTACTTGATGTTTCTAAGGATGTGATTCGGTACCCTTTTATCAAGTGTTGTAGAGTGCGCTACATTAGCAAATTGCAAAAGAAAAATACATCGTCTGGAGAGATTTGTCTTTGGAAAAAAAATAAAGGAATTTTATCGGATGATTTTTTTTCTTTTCTGTTTTTTGGTGACTGAATCAAAATAATGATACAGATGATTGATTTTGAGGGATAGGTATTTTTTTGTTGTTGGGCAGATGCTGCCTACCTTAATATTATCGTTGTCTGGCACATGATAGTGTAACAGATTATGTGAGATTGTGCGAAATATCCCAAACATCAGTGAAAATTGGAACTGATGTATATTTTCACGATCATGGATGATTGGTAGAATGTGGTGCTACTAGCTTCTAATCATGGTTAAAGTTGGTCGGGACAGACCGTGGTATCTCCGCGAGTCTATACATCATTCGCACCAAATTTCCAATACTTGATGGGGGCATTGGCAGTCTCTATGGCAAAGAGTCTCTCGTTCACGATTCGATGTGAATTTTGATGGATCGCAAACGTGTGGTATTTATGTTTGCTGCCTCCACTAGCATTATGTATTTTTAACAAGATCAAAATCGGATACAGTATGTCTTAGCCAATTGTTAGTTCAATCAAAAAAAAATTGTTCAGTGCGGCTTGATGCAAATTTACAGAGAAAAAAAGGATTCATCTGATAATAAAATTTTCTCCAAATAATATTACCCTGAAATTTGCCACAAGAAGTCTCACTAAAGTACTGTCAGGAAGCGAACTCCCTTTCACTAATGCGCTCCGAATTCCGTTGCAAGAAGCTCGTCGCCCTGCGTCATGCCTTATATACTTTAGAGAACGATGTTATCAATTTTTTTTTCTGATCGGTATGTCCATAATCAAACAAAATCAAACACAGCTAGTGCACAAGAAATTATACAGACATACATAAAATTGACACAAAGTCAGGAAACTTCGCAAACACTGTTATTAATCTCAATTTCCACGAGAACAAAATTTTCTAATCAATTATGCATATGGTATAACGTAAAAGCAATTTTCACAGGAAATGTAAAGTGAGCAATAGTGGAGTTTTTTTTCTCAACCTCACGTCTATTTCCGTCCCTCCATTTAAAAAGCGTATCCACAGCCATTAAAATATACTTGAATACTCTCGTCTGCACATTTTATGGAAGAAACTCGAGGGTCCGATTTTTATCGCCGGAGTAATTATCTTGCCTCATTATTAAAATCCAATTTGTATCTTTTTTATTGTCTTGCACTTCACACCTAAACGAGTCGCCGTTCTCGAAATAAAAAAAAATCCTGATGGTGTGTAAAAGGTAAGGTTGTGGGAGGTTAATTATAGAAAAGTTACCGAAAAAGGAAAAGAAATGATTTGTCTAATTATTGTTCATGATTGACTTGTTTAATTGTACGTAAAGTTTTGAAAATCTCTTTATTGTACAAATATACATCTATAATTCGGCAAAAGTTTAGAACGCCCGTTTTTAAACAAATCAATATTTGCAAAGCAGATACATGTATATGCTATTTACACATAGGAACACTCCCGTAGGTGTACAGATACTATGCAAAATCAGTAGACTCATCCAATTTTTTTATTGTATATGTATTAACTAGAGTTATTGCATTAAGACCCAAGAGTAGAACATGAATATCTATAATAAAAAGAGAGTTAGAATTCAATAAAAGTAAACAGCGAAAATCCCCCCCTCTCTCTCTCTCTCTCTCTCTCTCTCTCTCATATCGTTCTATTCTGAAAAGTATGTGACCAAAGATCGTTCTCGTAACCCAATAAAGCAGAAAATCTATTCAATTATAGCATGTTGAAGACACAACCAGTGTTCTATCGAACTGAATGACCAAAATGTAGCAACGCTGGTCAAACCCATTGGTGAAAGTCAATATTGACTGTTTCTCCCACTGGTTCAACATGCGGTATTTGTTTACACGTTCGATTTGCGTCCATGTGATTTTATTTAATCTTCAAAAGATTTTTTATTCATTAACTTTGGTACATGTATGGACATCACACCGTATTGAGCTACAAGCAAAACGCGGCATTTTAACTTGATTGAGTGGCCATATTTGGTACAAGAAATCAATTCTTGAATCGTCTGGCAAATGCACATATGATAACATACAACAAAAATATGAAATCGAGTTTGGGTGTGCTAGGAAAAACAAAAACGTGTGATACCATTAATTCGAGTAATGATAGCATGTTTACTGCACATTTTCCTAGTTATCTGACTTTAGAAAGGAAACCATCTGGGTTTGTTTATGTATGATTATATTACATTATCTTTGAAATGCATGTTCCACATTTTTATTGCATAGTATCATTCAATTTTGTGCAAATGAATGTTTCTATGATGAAAACCAATTTATTAGGTTTTTGTTTGTATTAAATTGACAGGGGTCTTTAGATCCTTTTCTACTTTCTAACCTAGAGACTACAGAATTGTTTGGAATATAGAATCGGTCAGGTTTCCTTCGATACATGTAAAGAACAAAAGCATCAATAAATTTCCTTTCTCCCAAAGCTCATGCAATCAAATGTTAAAGATTACCCTTTGCGTTTTAAAACCAGAAAACTGTTCCAGTAATCTTAAAATTAAAACAAACCGAAATTCAAAATAATGATGTCCCTTTTTTATATTTTGGCTTCCTCTCTATTGGGTTTTTTTGCGACCGTAATAGCAGTTTTGATATTTATCCATTTTTTTTCGTTTAAAACACATAGTTTTGGTTCTAAAATTAAATAAAACCCAATTATATTGACTCACGCACTCTTGTTTGTATGGGGTCGATATGACGTCTGACATGAGATATTGGAATAAATGGTTTACAAGAGCGCTTTTATCTTTTTTTCTTCCCTCTCTCTCTTCAGCCGAGCTTCTTAACGCAAAACACTTACATGATGAAACTGCATGAGCTTAACAAAGAGTGGGCCCTTAAGATCCAGTAAATCTGCCATAAAATGCAATAAAAAATGGATTGTATGATATTCCTACCACTTAATACAAATGATTTGATATGTAAAGTCACTTTTGTACACTTAATTAGGTTAAAAATGCGTCTTATAATTACAAACGATATCTACACGCACATGAACTTATTTAACTTCAGGTATAAAGAGGGTGTTTATGTTTAGAATTCTTAGTGATTCATTCATTAATAAAGGAAGGAGTATTTTTAACACATCTTTATATAGAATATGAAAAAAATGAACTTATTTCTAATTCTACTCTGATACATTGTATATAAACCTTATGTGTATTAACTTACGAAGTGGTTGATCATGTACAATAAAAAATGGCCAATTAATCAAATTGAATTTGATTAGTTTGGTGCAATTTCACAAGCATATTAATACACTGTAAGAACTATTTACTTTATCAACAAACGCCCATAATATACACAAATTTATTCATCAAACTCTTGTTTTTTCGATAATACTATTTTACATTATTATTTTCATGTCCCCGAGAATGGAAATTAGGACATTTTTTTGTTCTGTTTGTTTGTCTGTCTGTTTTGACGCCCTGATGGATTGTAATCTAACAAATGTTATACATGTATCTCTTTGAACTTCATCTTTGATGTTCTAAAAGGCTAAGGTCAGAAGTCAAAGCCAGGTAATTATAAAGTTTATTGATAAATTCCGAAAATAATTTTTCCTTTAACTTCAGTGTTTTGTTATTTTTTCCTAGGGATTTTAGATATCACAAATTATATTAGGCTCGTCTTATTTCCCACCTAACTTTCCAACTTTCTGTTGTGTTTCCTACGAAGAAAAGCATGTCTTGATCTTTCCTAAGAAATTCGCTTATTAGTTTCGATTTTGCAAGTTTGCAAACTTGCTTTTTTATTTTTTTAACTCTCTACGGGATTTATGTATTCTAAATACTTTATAATTTGAACAATTGATAATAAACTGCTTGTGTTACTACTATTGAAAACAGTTCTTGATGGCATTTCGCAAAAAACGGGGGTGGGCATGAACTTAACATGCAATTTCTTTATAGTAGCTACTTATTAACAGAATTAAAAGTTCAATTTAGGGAAAATAAATAAATCTAAAAAAAAATAATTCTGAATGATTTCTTTTCACTTTGCCAATGAAAATAAAAAACGTGATACTGGATGGTGCTATTTAATTAAACAAAGGTCTGTTGGAGGCATAAAAAACCAAAATAAAAGAACCTGCGTCACACCTCAAAAACTGAAAAAGTTCTTGGGCGATCACTGATCATACAGGCTTTTGCAACAGTGGGGCCCCCGACTAAAGTCAGTAATAATTTATCTAGCAGACTTGCTGAAACCCGGCCTTTGATTGAATACATTCATGCAATCTCGCCATTGATCTCTGCGAGTTCTTTAATAAGTTTGACTGTAATTGGTAAAGACCAACCAAAATCGCCTCAATAAGTGAGTCTCGATACAATGTCTTACGGACGCTCCTGCGGAGGCAGGCATCGATATTAAAGACCATCAAAGAAAAACCATTTGTGTTGAATTGCACAACCTGATGTTTCAAAATAGACCTGACAGTTTGAAGTCACGTAATTAAATGCTCGTCACTTTCTTCCAGTAATATTGCTCGTTAATTTCCGCGAATGATGTTCGTTTTCCAGAGAGCTAAGCTCTCTATTAACGTTTAAGAGTTACCACTTTGCTTTGGGGAAGTTATATGTGGAGCCATAGCATTTACAAAGGGTCATTACTTTGCTTTTGCTGCTTATCTTTTGGAGTAAAATTACAAGAAGCTATAAATTACATATATCAGTTTTTATTACAATTATTGTTTACCAAAAAAATATAATGCCTTTGTATCTTTTAACTGTTACGTTAGGTATTGATTTGATAGCTCTGGGTCTTCATCAAACGAGGTTATGACAGTGTTTATAGTAAATACATTTCAGGTATTCGAAGTCGGTTTTCTGTTCATAATTCATAATTTCAATGAAAATTCATTTTTACAATATACAATAGTGCTTCAAGGATGACAATTCTCCAAAAGAAATATTAACACTATTTGATTTGCACACAACTTCGGCAATGCCTTGCAAGGCAAAATGTTAAAGAAACTGGGTTTTTTCTCTACACAGTTCTTAACAGAATAACCTTACACTGCAGCTGATCTCATGGGTGGTAATCAGTTCAATAATACGGTCAATGAACCTGAAGTATACATGTATAGGGTATTCCTTCGTAATTTCGCATGAGGTTCACTTGTTATTTAAGGGAAAACAAATTGCACTTCTAAAGAAAGATTTGTGGTTTTGATGGGGAAAAAGTGAAATCAAGTAAAACTTTTAATTAGGTTTCCAAGGAATGTAGATCGTGTTTAGGACAACAAGTCGCACCGAGTCTCCATTCAGAAAAATCAACAAGCCTTATTCAGTTTTTAACATTTCACAAAATACTGCATACATGCAGGGTTACTTTCGTCACATCTTATTTTTGCCCTTCTACGCTTGCAAACGGTTTCACTCTTGTCTTGAATTTGCCCAGACGCATTGTGTTAAAATAGAAATAATTAGAGACATTTGAATTTGCCCATTTTAAATTTGTCCGCTGCCAGCATTTCCCTGTCTACAGCAGTTTTGACCAAGAACGTCAGTTGAATGCACGTGAAATGTATTTTATTCAAAATATTTGTGAAACATTCTTCAATTTAAAGATAAAAGGATGTTGTCCTCTCTAATCGCTGATTTCAACCGAAGTTTGCCATATACTATCTCCAGAAGAACTATTGATGAAGACAGTACAGAGTGGCACAGAAGAACTCCCGCGGGGTTGGTTAGGTCGTAGAAAAAAACTATTCATTTTGCAAACACTTTGCATGTATAAAGAGCTTAAATTTTGCGGGTTCCATCGAGAAGGTCTAGACAAAACTTTCATTTCAAATGTCATTTCCATAAAAAGATTCAGAAAACAGTTCAGCATTTATTTTTAAGATTATATTAGAGTCATATATAATTTTCTAGAATGCAGTATCCCACTTGTACAATGATTGACAAAATATTTGGATTTAAAAATTCCTTTCTTTTTATTAGTGTAAATTGTGATTCAAATACCTCTTGTCATGAACATTTTACCAAATGCCACAGTTTTATCGAAGTACAAACTGTCTCAAATATCACGAAACTTCTTAAATACACTGTATATCAAACTTTGCGATTTCATCTTTAAATCAAAATCAATAAGGGAATTGATTTCAAATTTATTACGTATTGATAGTTAATTTACAATTTTAAAATTGGAAATTTGGGAACAGTCGATGCAACCCCCCCCCCCATAATTCCTTATTGTTGATACAGCAATACGTTTCACATAGTCATTTCATCGTGTCAGGAGGATAAATGAGGAAAGCATCAGATTTTCACTCTGTGGGGTCCAGAAACGTTCGCCACTTTGAGAACACATCGATGCTTTTTATACAAGACTGCCATGCGAAATTATTTCCACGCTATCACGTTTGCAAAATCCGCATTAGCCAAAAGAGATAATCACGGAAGAAAGATCTCTGTGAATGGACCGGTGTCTGGTCGGCGGAAAGAAAAAAAAAATTCCGGGATTTTGCAAAACAAATGATTGTGTGATGCGAAATTATAATGCGTTTATGCCTCTTCGTGAGTCGAAATCCTCGGAGCCTCCGAAATTAACCAAAACGAAGACTAATCAATTTAAAGGATAATATACACGTATTTGAAATATTTTTCGTTTCTTATTCGTAATGCTCATTAGAAAAACTAAATATTTTTCACAATTAATGAGGAATATTTCTCAAGAGTTGATAATGATCAACGATAGATATAGAATGCATGTTCGAAAGATTAAAATCATTAATAAAATTAATAAAAATGTATATGAACTTTTTGAAATGGTGTAAAGCAACTTTAACATTCTGAGAAAAATACAAAACTAAAAATACCAACTACTCACCTCTACATTTGAAGACTGTCATAAAAAAATTCCAGCACAGAAAGGTTTGCAAAATTTTAAGTGTCCATTTTACATCCATTCTCTGCGAAGGGTTTCACTTTCGTCAAATTTCTGCAAAAAGCCAAAAAGCGCAACGTATTTACACATTATTTTTTCAAAAGAGATCAAGTATCTATCTAGATGCTAGACGAGTTATAAATTCAATTGATGCGTGGCTCAGGCTTTGCGCTTTGAGGTAGTTAGGCCTGCCATCCTTCTATTCGATTCTGTTTTATTTAGATGCCATTGATTGTCATAACTTACCGCTTTAATACCAATGCTTGCATGATCTAAATGGCACCATTATTCCGGTTATCAAAAGCAAACAAAACTAAGGTTCCCAAAAGTGGACAGAGCAAATGACATTGTGATTCTCGGCGAGACGCTAGAGAATGCCTTTTCATCAATTTTACATACATCTTTGGGTACATTTAATTAAATACCATTCAGTTGCAATGTACTCAAATAAAACAGAATAAGATATGACAAATGCTTTAGAAATCTTGGCTGTATGTGGTAGAAAAAAGTCATCCAAAAACATCTTATGCAACAATGCCCTGTGATTTAACAATTTATAAAGTTGCAGTCAATTTTTTTTTATTGTCCCAGGTCCGTGATGATCAAAACCTGTGCTGTATATTTTTGTCCCACCGTAAAATTGAAGTCTAGTCTAGAAACATCAACAATAATCTGATTTAGATGAGAAAAGGGGGAACTAAACTAATGAGTCCTTAGTATAATTAGCTAATAATATATTCTTTTCTCCCCAATGACGACATCCCATAGAAAATTAGCCAGAAAGAGGGACGGCGAAATAAGAGCATGGACGTCCATTTTATGTACGTAAATCACTTTAGAAGAACGTATATATATATAAACTCGTAGATAAAGAAACCTAATGAAGCTTTCATTTCTTGAATTTTCTTGAAACAGTTATTTATAGTTTTGCACATCGACGGTTGAGTGAGTTAGCAATGCCTCAACCTGTATAATTATTTTTCGTCCCGTAATCGCCTTCCAAAATCATAACCACCGTTCTTTCATTGCATGGTTATTATACGGTGCTAGTAAAACAATGCTCAAAGCCGACGGTTTTGCTGAATTCATGATTGGCTAGGAAACACAATGTTATGTTTTGGCAGAATTCTCCCCGAGGACTCGGTAACAATTTCCGACTGAATTCTGAAGGTCTGTGCACGACTTGATAATACGATCGTAAAACATCGGCACAGAACTGATGAAAAGAGAGTGCATAATTCAAGTGAAGACTGATTTTCTTTTTTTTTTTACATTGTGGCGCCCGCCTGATCAAGGTCCCATCTACGTCTTGAAATTAAACTTTTATCATCTGATCCCTTGGTAACAAATAAATATACTTCTGTATATCAATTTTTCTCATCATAGATTGCTCAGTTTAACGTTGGTGTATTGAACAATACTTTTATTTCTTGACATATTTTCATTAAAAAAATATTTTTCTATTCTTCGGGTTTTTTTTTAATATTGTCCTTTTTAAATATTGAAAGGACATAAAATCTGGGCGTGTGAATTTCCTCTGATGCATAGTGTACTGCACTTTGTATATAATTATTCTTTACACGGCAATTAAAGAGCAATCTTGACAAACATTAGTTCTTTTCTATCTAAATCAAACAAACAAACAAAACCAGCACATTGAAAACATTTTGACGTTCACCTATCACATAAATACACATTCAAAAGGTGGGTGAATTAATTCTAAGCTTTGTAAGCGTTGCAGGTATTTTTAAAATAAGCTGTTAACACCCTCTTCTGTACGTTAACGATTAAGTGTGAAAGCCTTATTTCATCAATGCAAACAGTACTCTAGTAGCTTTACCAAATAGATTTTAGCGACGAATGAAAAGATTTCGTTCTGATCAAGCAACACACTCTCGATTTAATCCCAACTTAGATTCAATAAGTTTCAAATAGTTCTTGACAAAGGTAACCTTTCGAATTTCTATTGCTACGAACCGAAAACTGGTGAGGATTTCAAGAGCCTGTAAAAATGGATAAATCATAAAAGCCTTTTATAATTTTTGTCCCTAGTATTGTAAAACTATACAAACAGTCCTAAAGTAAATGTGATCGATTTTTGAAGTGAGAAGAATATGAGGACAACCCCCCAAAATAATCAAATAACACTTCATATTCTTAAAATCAATCGTCCCTTATTGAATAGGGAAAAAAGAGGCGAATGTTAATGGTTCAAAATTGTATATTTCAAACATTTCAAATTGTTTTTCGTTTGAAGTTACTAAGTACAAGTAAGGTAATCTAAATAAACTCGGATAAATGCTACTTGAACTCTTCGTATGGATTTTTTTCTTTAAAATTTAAAATGGTTAAACAGTGTTATATGCACACATGTGGGCGTTGAAGACGTACATATGTGATGTCATGTATAACCTGAAATAAAAGCATAAATCACCTATTGCCCTTTTTTTTAAATCCTAAATTAAATCTTTGTATTCATTTAATTGAACCAGTTTAGTTTCGCTTGATGGAAGTGTTAACGAATAGAACGAAATTAAAACGGGGCAGAAATTACCATGTATACATGTCCATGTATACAGAATTTTAATTAAACTTGATTTATAGCACATGTATAATACGATAAGTTCAAAATATAAGCTTTAACTTAAGAACCAGCGCTATATTGGAAGACATTCATATGGTTAAATATAACAATATTTCGTGCATACTATTGAAAAGGAAGACACTCCTAGAATATCAGTTTAATATTTGAATAACGGCTGCATTACACGTAACATCCGGTCGACTCATTCAGGAGAACTTGTAATTTTTTCTAGAAGTGACTAGATGAAGATATTGAATAAAGGAAAATAAAGAAGAAGATTCATTTTCCATGGAGTCAATAAGGATCAGGAAGGTCTTTGTTGGTGGAACTCGAGACGACCTGGAAATCGTTATTCGGACAGAACCGGAATCTATTGGCGGTGGCGGACGTTTGAGTAATATCATACGATATCAGTGTTGAACAGATAAATTAGGAAATTTATTTTTTGCCAATATGACTAATGTTTCTTTTTAACCAATGTGACTAATGTTTTCGAAGAAGTTAGAAAGACATATAGAAATCACAGCCGGTCTGTTTTCTCTCGTAATACTCATTCTTTTCCGGCCAATTTTGATAAATAACCCACCAAAAAAAGTTGTTTCAGATATTGATAAATATAAATATTGCACCTTATGACTTTTGGAAATATCAATTCCACTTTTGACTTTGGAGATATTCGAACTCCTCTGAACCTGTATAGATCATGGCGAGAGGCCATCAACACACGATAAGAGAAATGGTGCCTCTGAGCCTCTTCTGGAGAAAGCAGGCGCGTGGTCTCTCCCTCGGATGGGCTGTTTCAATCATGAATTTGATATCCAAAACATCACCATAGTGTGATCTTCCCAGTTCATACATCACTTAAAATCGATGCCGTGACGACACAAGTGGTAATAAAATACCTAAATGTGAAATCCAAATTAAATAATTCAATGAATATCTGTGACAATGATCCTCGACTGAATTGCAAGGGTCTCATGTTCTGTGGCATGGAGTTCTCTAAAAATTGTGTCTAAATCACATGATCATTCCTACTGTAAACCAATGGGAGAATTTGTCCATCCATTAATCTTACATGTACTTCCTCTTTTACTCAACCAATTTATTAGTGAGAAAATAAAAACTTTAATGCTTTTTTTAACTTTTGTAACGAAACTTATACATTACAGAACTGTATTGTAGTTGAAGGTAAAAAAGTTTTGGCTAAATATGAATAACTCTAGGTACAAAAAACAAACTGTTCAACTGTATTCAACTGCATGACTTAATCAATTGAAACGAGAGCTATTGTCTATAGAAATAGGCTAAACCAATTACTGAGGAATGCAGAGTTACTGCCCGTGTCTGTGCATAATTAACATTTATCTAATTTACTTCACGTACACTCACTACAGGTTTAAAAAAAATCTTATTCAATAGTTCGATTTTCGTAGACATTAAGCCCGAGGAGAATATTCTGAATATATTTAACTCGTGTCTCGGAAGAATCCAACCACTTTTCACTCTAACGAAAGCTTGCATATCTCCCGTCTCGCACTATTTTAGAAGATGATGTTCACTCGCCGTCTCATTAACAAATTAAGGATAAAAATCTGGTCATTACGTCCAATTCCCATTTTCTTTACAGACAGCTTCAAAGTTTCGATTCCCTTTTTTCGCAGTTTACGAACGCAAAACGATTTCCTTGGTTTAAATTGGTCCTAGGGAGTTTCCAAACGGCTATTGAGAACTGTTTTACCATGTGTATATCATTTGCCTTATTGGAGAATGTAAGTGTTTGGTCTTTAGTGAATTCAGGAGAGTTTTTTTTATAACGTTTCGATCGCTGTTTTGTCGATTTCTCGCCGTTTAAACAATTCCTCTCACGTCTTTACAGAACTGTTTGCCAAATATCGAAGAGTGTCCAAAATTATCTCACTCTAAATTCTGTCAGATATTTTGTCCCTTTTCATCAGCTTTAATTAAGTTTCAGTCGTTGTAAAATTTTTGCTTAGTCAGAATTTTACCAAAACGTTCAACCTAGAATTTCTTTTTTTCTGTTTTCGCCAGCAATGACAAGAACCATAAGTTGGTCATGGGGGAAATTGATCGATTGTTATCTAATTTTATCATTTTAACACTGATATAATCAAGCTTCGTTAACACTGGCATATTCTGTTTGAACTGCTCCTCGCAAGAGATGAAGAGACCTCCTGTAAGTGGGGGGTAACAGTGTTATACAAAAGCAGACCATTAAAGGACCGTGTCGAAGCATCGTTAATTTGTGTAATCCCAGCAAGTACATAAAAGTGCATGCAAACCTCCCACCAAAGTCGAAGATCAAACCTGACCCGTAAAAAGGATTTCTCGGAAATCCTGTAAGATCTTTTTTTGTTTACTTTCTTTTCTTTTCTTAATTCTTTTTTTTTTTGGTAAGGGCTCTCAAGTTGCAGGCGTCGAATTCAATTTCATTCGCTCTTCATTTTTTACAATTAGTTATTGATGAAATATTCAAAGGGGAGAATTAGAGACTCGTCCATACTGGATGCGCATTTCTGCTTCTTGATTACCCGTGTCGGAATACATAAATGTCAGAAACAAAAGCAAAAAATCACACTTACCAGTCTTCCTATACCGCGTCCATGTTAAAGAACAATACAATCCTTCACGGAAAAATCGAAGTGTTCCCTCTCTATCAGGACCCCATTCACACATCCCATCGTTTACAGGTTTTAAAATATATTTGCTATCTAAATAAAAAGCCAAAGATGCATCGATAGGGCCACAGACGGTCTGTTTGCTGCACGGCACTTAAGTTTCGATGAGGGTAGAGTTTAAGTCAGTCATGATATACAATAAAGATACTGAAAAATCAATTGTTTACACACCATCGATTCGTCTTCATATACCTATATAATGTTATTTAACTGTTTACTAGCAATCAGGCGACTTTGTATCAACCTCCTTTTTTTTGGTACAATGACGGCGCCGCTAAGTACCGACCGTATCGGGAAAAACATGCAAATGACCAAAGCCGAATTTCAGATCGTCAAAGAGAGTGATAGAGAAAAAACGGAGAGAGATGTGTTGCACATCATTCGCTGTAAAAACATGTTAATTAAATGTAGTGCTCAATTCCCTTTTCGTCCTATAACCACTACAAAGATGGATTAGACGGCAAACGCGCAAATTAGCTCTTTTAATGTACGGAGATAACACATACTATCAAAAAGCAACTTTACGTCGGATTTCCATTGTATTTTCTGTATATTCTGTAAATTACTCACAGATCAAAGCACTTACATTCAGCAGTATATACAATGCACATATACGTCATCATATGATCTCTCTCTCTCGCTCTCTCTCTCTCTCTCTCTCTCTCTCTCTCTCTCTCTCTCTCTCTCTCTCTCTCTCTCTCTCTCTCTCTGAAATTCAATGTTTTCCGAACTAGGGAGTTTGTTTTCAAAAGAGAAAAAAGTTATTCACTCGGTTGGTTGAAATAGCAATTTGCTTCCGATTTTCAACAGATGTGGTAGTAAACTGAGAGTGAATTAATACAAAACAATATACAGCTGTTCTGGCTATTACCCATATTAAACAGTTTTGTTAAACAATATTTAACAGAGGCAGTTAGGACGAAAATAACGTCCAACATCGAAAAATGCATTTCTCCTACTGTGAAAAAAATAATTATCATGTGAATTTATGGCTGTATTAAAGGGCTGTTGAAAATTAGAGATCTTGTCTGTCTGTCAGTTTCAAATGTTTTCCTTACCATATCAAAACATAAATCTTTAATTGTAAATTTATTTGCACTCTTAAAGATAACTTGGCAGCTTGACCTGAATATCTCTATTTTACCTTTGTTTTGATGGTTCATTCATATTGAATTTGTATCAAATTTTGATTTTTTTTTTCTTACAGAACTAATATTCACTCATAATTGAGGGAACAATTCAGACTTTTACAACATTTTGTCAAATTATACTCCCAAATTATTTTCATGTGTTTTCGAGTTCAAAAATAATTTTAACACGGAACCCCCAACACATTGGGCTACATTTTTATTGTAATCAAAGGTTAAGACTTTAAAATCACTTCGATAAATTTCTTTTCTTAATTCCTCTTTCTAAATCGAGAGCATAAAATTGAGCTACTGATATTAGAGTTGACGTCATCATTTCCTGATTTCCTGTGGTGATGTCATTAACCGCACCAGAGATATCTGCTATTTTATTTTAAGAAACGAATCTCCGTGATTATTTAGATGAATAACCCAAAGTGTTGCTTCAATATAAGGTGCTTAAATATAACTTCGTTTAATTGCATTGTTTCTTTACCCTCCGTTATTGAATATTGATACTTACTTATGACTGTATTATAATTCTTATAAATATTAAAATAACTAATTTTACTATTAAAAAAATGTCAATCAAAAGATTTTTTGAAGACGATAAATGTAAAATGAATATTTCACAGAAATATTCAGGAAGTTTTATTTTTTTCCTTTAGTTTTCATAACTATAATCTTTGAAAAATAAAAATGTTTAACAAGTTACAAAGCTAAAATTAACCTAGTACAGTACTTCAAATCAACTGTATTAGCAATATGCATGCGAGCAACCGAAGTTAGTTTAGTTAGTTAAAAAAAATCAAACAATTAAATTAAAAAAATCGATATCAATAGGAATATATTTGTTTACCTTGGAAACGAGTAAAATCGAATGGACCAAAGACAGGGTTGTTGCCATACCACCCGCTGCTGCTAGTGTCCAGAACCTAGTAAGTCGGGCATTAGTGATACCAAGCTACTTTATAAAGAATTTATGCGGTAAGTGAGAAGACCATTGATGTTTCATCATCAGTGTGGCTGTACTAATTTAGCCTCCCTGCGCTGTTTTTTTCCCAATCTGGCTCTCCCGGGTCACAGATCGAAATGCCTTCAAAGTATCATGTAACTAGGGATTGCGAAAACATTTACTGTCACTGGTCAAAAACGCGGTAGCTCGATACTCTCTAGTTCACATATATGCATTAATGGTTTTAACAAAATCGGCAACAGAAAAAAAAGTATTATGTTAAATTTAATAATAAAACACAAACCTAAAGCATGAATAATATGATTTACATGACCTAACACATGGTGAAAGTGCAGAGAATAATGATGGAGGTGTAGCTAGAAATTAATATCGGTGGTTAACTACCATCCTAGTGTTCTGAAAGAACAAGCCGCTTAACTTAACCTTAACCTTAAACTTAAACCTTAACCTTGCCGGATCGAATCATATTGTGCGACTTTTATGCAAGACCTCAAAAGTTATGCAGTTCACTATGAAAACCGAATATATGCTCGGTTGCACCATTGCACCATTTTGAGTAACAACCCCCACCCCACTCCACCCCACCCCCAATCCCCTAGACACACTCACACACCATATTAAAAGAATCAAATCCGAATTTCTCAGCAATGTCTAACATAATTTCTTGAGACGTCATAATACGAGCACATGTAGGTTTTTAATGCAACAATTTGTTAACCACTAATCTCATGATTGAATGAATTCGAAGGGGTATGTAAAGAGCGGTGTTACTATGAAATATCAACGATGACCGTTTACACATGTAGCTCCATGTACATGTACATTTTTGGTGATGGAAAAACTAGATATCGACGCAAATCAAAAATGTTAATCATGAATAGCCCTATATTTGTATCCGGCATACACAATTACATGTACAGGTAGTTCGTACACTTTGAAATGGTATTGGTGGAATACAGCCATCTTCCATTTGTTTTTCTTTGGGTTTTTTTGGCATTTTTTGCTTTGAGGACATTGGATAGGCATGGATAACAAATTAACCATCCGAATTACCATTAGAATTTTAGACATGATATTTAGCGACAAACTATTATATAGAAAAAAAATAGTCTTAAATTTAAATGTTTCCTATATATTTTTACAAAGCTCTCCTTATAGAGGTTTGGGTTTTTTTAAGTCTAAAAATGGCCACACTTTTCAGCCATGTTAATCGTTAACATCACATTGTTAATTTTATTAGATCATAAATAGTTTAATTGCTCTTCTGATAGTCGTTCATTTTAATATCACATTGTGCATGCAGAAATTACCAATGCAAAATACACCGAATTTAATTTTTTACGGCCAATTTTCTTTTATTTTCCATATTTTTTTCCCCTTTGCATTACACTTAGGGGCGTATAACTCATCGCAATTTAGACTAATTATTACTGAACAAATTGCTGTCATATGTAATTAATTTGAAAATACGCAGATCTCAAATGATAGCAACGTGCCGACTCAAAATCCAAAAGGAAAAAAAAAAATATTAATTTCTTTGGATTTCTTTTATAATATTACCTTTCACTAAACCGTTGAGATGAGCGGACGATTAATTGATAGTTAAGTGAAATTAATAAAGCAAATATAACCCTTACCTTACCCCCCCCCCCCCCCTTTCAGCGGATATTTATGATAATAAGCACATACGAAAAAATGATAAGAAGAATGTGAAAGTAAATAGTAAGGCACTTACACAGAAGGAGATCGCAACAGTGTCCTTAGGCCATGATAGAGGTTGAAGATCTAGAGAAGACCAAACTAGTCCTGTTGGAAGGAGAAATCCAATTCGGAGGAGTATTCATGAAGAGCCATAAACAAACGCACACTAATTTACTTATATAACTCCGTTCACATATACTCTCTTGAAGTCATGTATATTTAAACATACATTTCTCCCCCCTCCTGTTCAGTACGTTTCTAGCTAACCTTGTGGTTATACCTTCCCGCTCTAATCTCGTCTGATCAGCTTAAATTGCCATCACACCATACTGTTTTATATATGTCTTGCCAAACAATAAACTGTGTTGCAACTTTAAGATAATACCGTTACAATTTCTTCAACGCGAGGAACTGTTGATAACACGTAACCAGTATGAAAAATGATTGCTATTAAGTCTCCATCCTTATACTTTTTGTTTTATTTCGTAACGCTGATAATATTTTTCCCCCTGAAATAGCTAATACGTTTCAAAGAATCTGATAAATCAGAGAATGCTCGCTGATTCATTTAACAACGGTCTCGCTTTCGGGAATATTTGATGTGGAATCCTCTCTCTTCTGGAGAGGGATTCAATTACATTAAAAACGCGCCGTTTCAAATATATCGTTTGTGTAATTGAGAAACAATTATAGAAGCTATTGTTTCCACTTTGTTTTTAACATTTTCAATTTGTATTTTTGAAATTCATGTTGTATGAGACTATAAATTCTTTCAAGCAAGATTTTTTTTTCGGGTTTCGGAGTCAGAGTTAGATTACTGTTACGACAACCGATTTGGACCAAAAGCATAGGTTTACAGTGTAGGTTCTTTGGAAATTTGATTCATCATTAAATGATTTTTCGAATGAGGTCTGACAAAAACTGAAATAAAGCTATCATCTCCATACCAAGTATCGACAGTCTAGGGGGTTTTATTTTGAGCGATGTACGAAAAAGATTCACCGACAGATTATATGCACCAGAATGTACTATGGTATTCGCCAAAGTTTTATTATGTAATAACAGTTTTCACCCAACAAATGGATTTTTCTGAATGGGATTTATGAATGGGTTATTTAGACGAAGTAAATAAGTTTTCTAGCATTGAATCGAACATTTAGTCTTCATATAAGTTGAACTTGTTGTCAGTGCTTTCCTTTTTTAAAGTTGTACCCACATGAAATAATTGTACTTCTATGACGTCACGTTTTACTCTATGTTTACCAAATGCAAAATCTGTGACCCTATCCGGTTGTAGAATCTTCATAAATATTTCTTTCTCATATCTTCAAATCTACATGTACATGGTTGTTTAAAAACCTTGAACTTCCTCACACATAAAACGTATAGTGTAAAAACTTCTTATGACAAGTTATCTTGAAGACTCAGGGTTTTTTTCCTTACGATAATAAAAGGCGATAAGAGACGAATGCTTGCAAATGATGACACAAATTTGCTTTGTTATTGATGCAAAGTTGCTTGTTGGTAGACGCGTGTGGTTACCATGGATACAAGAGGTCCAGAACCATTACGATGACCATTTTGGAATTGTTGGTAATTGGTGTCAATAATTATTTTTTTTAAACTTCTCTTTTTCGACAATTTTGTGTGGAGTCGCTTTTATTCGCAAAAGTAATGTTCATAGATTTCGTTGAGATAGCGTAATGGCAAATTTACATCATAGCGAAATTTCTATTTAACCTATTGAAGATTTTATTATAATTGAAATAAAATGTACGTACTCTGAAAAGACGAAGCATATGTAACTAACCCAAAAAAAGATCTAGACACATTGCTTAAATTTGGTATAGCAAATCTTTTAAAAGATTTTGGAAACTTGTCAAATATAACATGTCGTTTCAAAGCAAGTTGTAGTTTTCTTTCCATTTGTTCCGGTATTAAAGGGCAAAATATCGAATTATGCATGAAGTTAGCAGAAAAGTATGTATTATATTTAATTTCGTTCTGTGTGCACATATGTAGAATTAAATTGTTATTAAACCTTGATAAGTAAATAATTATTTCAAAAGCCAAAGGTCCAAGTAATGATTTTTTACAACCCATAAAAATTGGCCTACATGAAAGAAAATCCCATGATTCCACAGGTTTTGCGACACTCTGATGTGGTTCTTATTCAGAAAGATTAACGTTTTATTATATATTGTCGATTTCGTTGGGTATCATCAAGATATTTATTTTCATAATTCGATTGTGAAAAGAGAGAGAGAGAGAGAGAGAGAGAGAGAGAGAGAGAGAGAGAGAGAGAGAGAGAGAGAGAGAGAGAGAGAGAGAGTATAAAACAAAAACATAAGCATGTTTTGACGCTTTTCCCCCTACTGAAAAGTAATTAGTATACCCAGAAAGGCTTGTACGACACGCATGTCGTGAGCGCGGGAGTGCAGCTGTCGGCCGCTATTCTGGGCTCATTAGACCCAAAGGATAAAGACTATCAACAAACGCAGATGTAATTCCCTTGAATTAATTTTGCTTTCCATACTAATAAATTTCAATGGGCTTTGATCATTCTAGCGATCCACCACCAATGCACAGCGTCACAGGGGTGAAAATAAACCACGGCTTCGATGTTTTTATGAGATACGATTGAAGCCAAAATCCTCTAAAACGGTTTCTTGCATTGGTTAGCTAATGAAGATCTTACAACATTTCTCTGTTTTCGTTTTTTTTTTTTTGCCCCTTAAAATTACTTCTACAAGCATAAGTCGTTTTACAAAAGATCTGAATGATTTATACTTGGCAGCCAGTGAAGGTTGTATGTACTCTTAAACGAGAAAAAAATTAATATTTGCTTTTAAATTTGATTACTCATTGAAGATCAATATTTTTAACGAATTGTCTGATTTTCGGGATTTTATTTAGACATCAGCCTGCACTTTAAATTCCGTGTAAATGGCTTGACATTTGCTTTGCAGAGAGCAACAAACAGCACAGAAAATGCATTCCTCGAATTTGCTGCACATTTCTAACACTTCCAGAAATCGAACAAGTCGGAAGTCCACCGATAAAACCACTTATGAATTTTTAATTTAAAGCACCAGATTCACAAGGAGAATAAGGGAGGGAAACATGCGAACGTATATTTGATATCTACTTGATATCTCCTCGATATCAATCCGTCTGTCTCGGTTCCTGTTGCCCTGTCTGTCTGGAGGTCTATTTTTTGGTTCTTGAATTATTTAATCGTTGTTATCCCAAAACACAATGTAATACAAGAAATCGGCTCAAGCATGGTCTTCAAGTTAGCTTAGTAGTCCAAGCTGGACTGTTGCACTAGAACACATATCTGGAGAGCGGGGATAAATTAAGCAACTAATACTTTTGAAGATAATTTGAACATTAATTTTTTTAGTTATAACAACAACCCATGATCTATAAATGAACCATATTTTGAATATATCCGAACAAGATTCATCCTACAGGTATATGTGTGACGTTTATGCATGAGAGAAAATACATGATTATGTTGATTAATTAATTTGGCAAATTCTAGTTACATGTGTATTTGATACATTAAACGTCATATGTATGTAATTCTTCAACTTACATGTATAATATTATTATACAGGCCCCTAGGACCTAATGTCTATCATCTTTGCTTTCACATTTGATCCAATAACAGAAAGAAAAACACACAATTGTCAAACCGTATTCTTGGAGATTGCTCCTCTGATGCCCTAGGTCTAATCCCTGCGTTTATTGTCAGTTTATTCCATACAATACACTCGATCTTGCAATATGTATACACAGTAAATAACGTAATTGGTTGCAATCTGCCGTTAGTAGATAAACATACAACAGAGCATTAATATAATAGTATTTGTTCTAGTCGCACTGCAATAAACGCACATCTCGTATACCTACATGTATGGGTCAGTTTTACTGTAAATTCCTTATATTACGCGAGTACTTAATTCCGCGATCCCACTGTTTTGTATAAAAAAATATTCATCGTGGACGTAAACGAATCGAAATTTGGGGAACTTCGCAAAACATGCCCCATTATTTTGATAAATTTCATTTTCAAAATATTTTGTCCCATAAAATCTTAAAATGGAGACATTTTTAAAAAATGTTCAAGTTTCCTGTGCAAAGTCATCTGCAGTGATCATTTTGAGAACGAAGCGAATATATGATTCAAAACATTGAGCGCCTATGCTTATTTGAAATTCAGTCGGATGAAAGGGGGAAAAAGTTTTACTGCTCCGGATTAATTATTCATAGGCCTCATCTGGAATTCGATCTAGGTTTTCAGTTTTCCCTCTTCCTGCTTTGTAGCTAATGTTTTACCCTTCTTCTAAAGCGAGAATAAACCAAAGATATATTCATATGTTTACCTTGTTCGGAAATTAAAGAGTTAAATCTAAACGTATGCGCACAGCAAAAGCTTAATATTGTTTTGACTTTTGATTCATTGGATGTCGTTGGTATTAAATTTCATGTTTTATTACGAAATATTTTATAAGAAGTTGAGATTTGAACGCATTTTTGTCCATAAACAACAGATCTTTCGACCTTTAAATGTTCCTCCATATTAAAATTCATGATGTTTTAAGACAAATTTTTTTTTACAAGAAGTTGAGATTAGAACGCATTTTTGTCCATGAAAAATAGATATTTCGACATTTGAATGTTCATCCATTTACACGATAAAAGCACCATGGTCTTCAAAGAATCCGTTGTAATTAAACTCTTACTTGTTACATTTCTCGTGGTATCAAAACAAACAAATGAAAGAATTTGACATATGAGAACTACACGGTCATAAAAGTTGCAAAATATCCTATATTAAGGTAATAAATCATTTACTACTCCAATTACATTGTAACCTCTCAGAAGTTTGATGAAATATCTTGACCGAGATGTCTATAAATGTTCCCTAAAAAATTTTCGTTTGGTTACAAAGCTTTTCTCAAAATATCCAATTAGTTTTTTGAGTTTTTAGGTTTTTCGTTTGAAAATGTTTGTAAACATTATTAATTCGAATATGTGTCATCAAGTGAGATTTTGAAAAAACACCCTCAACTTTATTTTATATATCTGATTTATTTAGAACTTACAGGGCACGATCTGAAAAAAAGTTATCTTCCTAATGTTTCCTCCTTCATAAAAATACAAGTATACACGCTCTATATCAGTGTGCATGTAAAAAAAATCGGTTTCATACCGATTTAATCTAATATTCAAATGAAAAACCATTTCAAAATGCACGACAATTTTGCTTAAAACTATATGCATGTTTATATAGAACATCGCAAATTCTTTAATGATTTAAAGTCCCAGTTCAAGTGTATAACCTCATCAAATAGTAACTGGCATGTTAACACAGTAACTCTGTTTCACTAACCCGAGTAATCAAGTGTTAACTTAAGTTTTTTACTTTGGTTAATCATACAGAAGTAAAAGACTATGTATGCTTGTATGGTATTTGATTCCAAATACAGATGCGTCAGCATTTCTTACACAGTTTATGTAAATAACTGCTTTGAAATGTTAATGAACTTTTTTTTTATACCAAAAAATTGACATTTTTAAAAAATGTTTTACCGAAAACTAGGAAAGTTTTTATTAATTGTGCTAAAATTTCTGTTCGGCAATAGGTCATCGGATAAAAGCTATGAACTAAAAAATCTTGCGAAAAATATATGGTTTGTTGCTTAGGCAGTTTAAACAATAAGTCCTTTCATGACTAATTGCCAGGATGTTTTCTTATCTAAAAGCCATTCTTATGAGGAAATAAATATTGAGCATAAGAATAGTTACATTTACATAACTTTAAACCCTTATTTCATTTTATTAAGCCAGGTTTGGTTCAATATCGTACGACGATTAACTGATAAATTGTTTTTTAAATGGCTTTAAACCATCTTCCTATTATTGCATTGTGGGGGTTTTAATAAGCATAAAAGCATAAACCAGTAAACACAGGAAGAGTCATTGTACATAACGTGGTTAAAAAGAGGGTCCTGAAATATTCAGCGCTTTTGGGAGTATTGAATCTAGACACGGCAATGATTGGTGGTAGCAGTGATGACTTTAATTACAATTAACAATGTCATTCTAGCAGATTTGTTCTTTCAGTAGGGGGGTTTTATTGCCCAAACCTCTAAATAATAGATGACAATAAAATGCCAAATCGTCGTTATTCAATTTTGAGCAACAAGTAAGCCATTCGAATACTTGTGTTTATATAAGAATGAAATTACAGGTGTCCTGGATAGGATGTGTGGCCTTAATCTTGTGAAATGCAATGCATTATTGATTCTCTCTCTCTCTCTCTCTCTCTCTCTCTCTCTCTCTCTCTCTCTCTCTCTCTCTTATGATTGGCACTAGCCTAACAAAATAACATTTTCAATTGAAACATAACTACTGGTACTGTACCAGTTATCGACTAAGACCAGTTATCGGCTAAACTGAGAGTCCGGGTTTATAGCACGCGTCTATCCGAGATTTTTCAATTCAGTCGTCTGTTTCGAATAAAGAAAAGTAAGTTTGCTTGAAAACTTTCTTGAGTATGATTTAACCATGAGCTTGAACGATCATTGTTTACCGCTGATATACATCTTTGTACTTTCAGCAGTGGGTGAAGTGGCGTAATAAGTTAAAACTAAATTATGACATCTTTGTGATACGTTACCATATACCTTCTTTGATTTGACATACTTTGTAATATCAATACATATAACATGTACAAACAAAAGGAATTTATTAAACTCTGAGAGATTCATAGAGCAGTTGAACGCCTTATTGCACAATACAGTAAAACTCGTTTAGCACAAAGACGGTTAGAGCGAATTCTCAGACATAGCGGAGGGTTTTTTTGAGTCCCCGGTAAAATTCTTGACAAATCTTTGCAAAATTATCCGGTTAACGAAGACGTTTGCTCAAAATTAAAAAAAAAATCCACTGATGATAATGAAAAACCATCTACTGTATGTTATAGACCTTTGTTTGTAGTGTTATTTTTCACTTTCAAAAAAGTAGGTAAATGACCTACTTTTTTAGTTAATGGCCATTGAATATTTTTTGAAAAATCAAGAAAAAGCCCATAAAATTTTACACTACGATTGTGTTTTTTTTAAATTGTAAAAAATATTACAAATAATTAAACACTTTAAAAAATGAAATACAGTTTATGAATAGTAGTGGCAATAGTAGGTATAAAGCATAAATATTTCGGAATCAATTTTTTAAAATATTCAAGTCCAAATTTCCTCTATTAGTTTTCAAATTCCTATCAATTTTTGATCCACTTTTACATAAAATAGAATGATGATAATACAAAAACATAGTATTAAACTACTTATATTGATCTTATTCTGTTTGCATAAAATTTATATGAGGCCAATGATCAAAATTTTGAGATATGGTGTCTTTTATTTTTTTTTATATTTTTACAATTCGTGGCATTCGGTTGATTTAATGATTAAGTGAGGTAAAACCAACAGAAAATAAACAAAATTATACAGACTAAAATGTTAAATCTTAACTTTTAATATTAGAGTACTGCCAAAGATGTTTAAGCGGCAAACAAAATCTGCAAAATTTAGTTCGAATTTCCTCTGTTTGGCTAAAAGTCTATTTTTGTTTGAGCCGAATTCCATAATAAAGTAATAATATCGAATTTTATGTCAATAATAATTCATTTTATGAATACTTTATGTGTTTTAAACAAATTTTACTCATGACATTGAACTTTATATTAATCCGAATTTGAGAACTCAAACCCTGAGTAAACAACACTCTTAATACAAATTTGGATATAACGACTTTTGGGATATATCGATCGCGAACTGATTTTGAGTCCCGTAGAGGTGAATAATAACGAAATTTAACATTTTGATAGCGAACTTCTTTACAGTTTAAAAAAATTGCACTACCATTTAACAAAATAGTTTAAATGGATTTATTTTCATATAATTTTTTCAATTCACAATCTGATTTCTAAAGGTATCAAAGTAAAATAATTTTATTTTAAGTCTCAGTTAGCAAAATTTATAATCTGGTGAAAGAAAACATGTTTATAGTGAATTCGCTATAGAAGTCATTCCGAATTCGTAATACGGATATAACGAATTACGGATATAACGAAGTAATTCAATTGGTCCCTAGGACTTTGCTAAAACCGAGTTTTACTGTACTGGTATTGAGAAGTCAACGATTTTGAGTATTACCGTTTGATAACAAACGAATAATTTTATGAGTTTTGTTAATGTATGATAACCCTTACTACATTTAGTCTGACCCAAAAAGGGGCATAATTCAAATTTCATTATGCAGAGTATCAAATCAACATGTACAGGGAATTTACTATGTTATTATCGCAAAGCCGATAACTGATACAGTAAATTGTAAAACATGGCAAATTCGGGGCGTGCTAAAAAGCACAAAAACAATATGTTTTGAGTTTTTAATAATGATACCGGTATAATCTAACAGATGGATAACCAAGGAAATCACCATTTAAAGTATGTCAAGTTTTATCCAAAATATCAAAAAAAAAAAAAGAAATACGAAAAGAAAACGTTATATTTTAGCCGATAACTGGTGTTACAGGTTCCATACTACTGTATTCAACATATTTTTTATCTATTTTTTTAACCGGGTTTTCCAACGGCTGCCAAAAGGGTACCCTCATTGTACGGATAACTCCTCCTACAGTTTTCAAGATAGGAAGTATATACATATAGCAAGGGTGTGCATATTGCTAGGATTTTGATTTCTGATAATTTATGAAAAAATACTAGCTTTTGTACTAAGTCATTTTTTGACAAAATATTGCATACAGGGTACCCTCATTGTACGGATAACTCCTCCTACAGTTTTCAAGATTGGAAATTAATCTTTTAAAGATCAATTGTACATATATCAGAGGTGTGCATATTGCTAGGATTCTGATTTCTGATAATTTATGAAAAAAATAGCAGCTTTTGAACTTAGTCATTTTTTGACAAAATATTGCATACAGTGTACCCTCATTGTACGGATAACTCCTCCTACAGTTTTCAAGATAAGTAGTTGTTCTTTTGTAGATCATTTGCATATATATCAGAGGTGTGCATATTGCTAGGATTTTGATTTCTGATAATTTATGAAAAAAATAGCAGCTTTCGAACTTAGTCATTTTTTGACAAAATATTGCATAAAGGGTACCCTTATTGTACGGATAACTCCTCCTACAGTTTTCAAGATAGGAAGTTTTTCTTTTCCAGATCAATTGTACATATATCAGAGGTGTGCATATTACTAGGATTTTGATTTCTGATAATTTATGAAAAAAATACTCGCTTTTGAACTTAGTCATTTTTTCACAAAATATTGAATTTAGGGTACCGTTATTGTACGGATAACTCCTCCTACAGTTTTCAAGATAAGAAGTTGTTCTTTTGCAGATCACTTGTACATATATCAGTATCAGAGGTGTGCATATTGCTAGGATTTTGATTTCTGATAATTTATGGGAAAAAAACCAGCTTTTGAACTTAGTCATTTTTTGGCAAAATATTGCATGTTGTGTACTCCATTTCACTGGATACGGTTGGTAGTGTTTATCAATTCAGGGATTGACATTGATTATGGATACAGTTCAAATAAAAGAACACCCGGTTTGTCACATTGACAGCTTTTCACTTGTTTTTCATTTTTATCTAAATTTTCTCTTAATGTCTTTACATTTATAAAAAAAGTTTAGTACGTTCGCTAAGAAACACCTACTAAAGATATAAAATATTTGACAATTATCTAGCAATGGCCAAGACTCTTTAATTGAAAAAAAAAGTTGAGCAGAGAAATAAACATGAGCGATCAACATGGGTCGGGAAGTCAGGAACTTACCCTTTTCTGAATATTTTGATACGTCAAATCTATTTGGTAAAATAAAAAAAAAAAATGCTAGCTTTCCTAAAAGAAAACCCATTGAAACTTACCCCCCCCCCCCCCCCCCCCCCGGGAGAATGAATCGCTTGATCCGTCATGATGAAATATGCCTTTTTTATTGTTGATTGTACATTAAAGATACGAGTTGGATGTTTTCAAAAACAAGACAAGTTATTTCCACATATCAATTTTGCAAGACTTAGATAAAACGAAAATTTAACAACGATGTTCAAGTTCAATTTAAATCATTCTAAATCAGATTCAAATTGTATGTTTGATATTTATGAGCAACAAAGGCCATGCATAGTAGCGAGATAAATCTAGAAGTTAATTCTGAGAATCGGGGTTCAATTACATTATATCCAATATTAACCTTATCTCTTATCCCCATCTACTTCAAAATAAACGAATGTTAACTTTTTTGTTCTAATTGTGTAGTTTACTTGATTTTATTTTATCAATAAAATCAAGTACACGACTATACATGAATAAATAAAATTAAGTAAACGACAATTGCAATATGTCTGCCATTTTACAAGAGTACTGAATATACCGATCCCGATCGATATAAACATTAGGGTAATAATATTCCCCACAACTAGGCAAAAAGTAAGACTTTAGTTACAAATATAAAGTTCTTTTCTTCAAAAGTTGTAAGGAATTTTAAGCTTGTCGATTCCGACCAAATTAAACTGAGACGAAAATAAAGAATTCGGTGAAACATATATTACCTATTATACATATCTCTACCTTCACAAAAAATTCTGTTTTCAATTTTTTCTTCTTCGAAAGTTTTATGTAGAAGGACTGTTAAATTTGTGACAGAATGACAGACAGGGCTTAAAAAATATCGGCGTCATAAGAAACATTAACTGGGCACACTGATATAAAATGGCAAATATAAATCAGAACAAAACAACGATCAAATTAAAATAATCTGAAAACACGACATGCAAAGTCAACTTACAAAATAATTATGACCACTGTATCAGTCCTCAAAGTTGAATGTTCAACCGCTTAATGTAAGAAGAAGGACGAAGAAAAATGTCAACCATTGGATCTTTGATTATAAATATCATCGATGAATTGATTTACATGTACATGTAATTAACGTAATCGGTGTTCATGAAGCTCTTCATTCTGGATTGGAAAACAATGATCAGATTATCGCTCATCCCATGCAAATCGACCGACTACTTGAGCAATATTAATATCCGTTTCCGAGAGGTGAACGACCCTGATTATTGTTACATGTTACATGAAATCATTGAACACGAATCAGATTGTGGTCGGATGATTTTATCTTTAATACTAGACATACACTTATATATGTATAATATGTGCCAAGAAAGATCACTCAAATAGAAAAAAAAGCATTTACTCTCAAAACACATCATTAGTATAAAATGCTTATATGACAAAAATATAGTATATCAGTGAGATAGATCCAAAGCTCAATAGAGTTTTCAATTCGTCTGCTTGGAAATGTTATAATTGTAATCTCCAATGCAGTATTGTTGACGAAATCCAATTATAGCTAGGAATTCGGGCAATTAAAGTCCCAAATGATGTCTACCAATGGTTCTAAACTGCGGATCTGTATAGTATATAGACCACCTCCATCAAAAATTAATAAGTTAACACCGTCCTCGTTTTTCAATGAATGGGTATATTATATCAGTTCTCATGTAATTGATACAGAGGAACTACTTATTACAGGAGATTTCAATTTTCTTCTTGATAACGCCAATGATACGTCGTCGCAGAAATTCCTAAATACGCTATCAGAGTACGGTCTCACACAACATGTAAAAACATCAACACATGTTTCTGGTCATATATTAGATGTTGTTATAACGAGAGATTGTACAAATATCCTAAAAATTCCCCCGAAAGTCAACGATACGTTCATATGTGATTCTAAAGTGTGTCTTACAGTTATCACAAAGGAATCAACACGGTGTTATGTATCTCGAAACCGCCCAAGCAACGGAAAACCGTGACATCGAGGAATTTCAAGAATATGAACATTGACAATTTTAAAAATGATCTAAATTATCCTTCCAAAAATGTATTACGTACATCACCTGTAAACGACCTGGTAAATATTTACAACGATTGTGTCCGAGATGCCATTGACAAACACGCCCCCATTCGTACCAAGGAGTTTATTTTGCGACCAAACACGCAATGGTACTCGACGGAATTGTTGCAAACGAAACGGGAAAAGCGCAAGGCAGAGCGGACGTGGAGACTCTCTCGTTTGGAGGTGCATAAACAAATGTTCATAGACAAGTGTTTACAGTACAGCGCTTTACTTACGCAAAGCAAAAAAGAATACTTCTCTAAAATCATAGAGTCCGGAAATGATACAAAACAGTTCTTCCGCATAGCCAAAAATCTGACCGGAAATAAATCCGAAATTGTCTTACCAGACTGTGACAACAGATAAATTTACTGAATTTTTTGAAACGAAAATTCTCGGAATTCGAACGAAGCTTTTGCAACAGAAAAACCATATTAACGATCATTTAAATGTGCTATGGGCAGACAGAATGTTTACGGGAACCCCGCTTCTTGAATTTTCAAGTACTTCTGCCGAAGAAGTTTCGAAAATTGTGTTGAAAACTGCCTCAAAGTCCTGCGAATTGGACCCGATGCCTACGAAAAACCTGAAATCTTGCATCGAAAATGTGCTACCAATTATAACGTGTCTCGTCAACCAATCACTAGCCGAAGGTGTCTTTCCAGATGACTTTAAACAAGCAATTGTTAAGCCGCTTATTAAGAAACTGTCGCTCGATAAAGAGTGCCCGAAAAACTATAGGCCAGTTTCAAACCTATTGTTCATTTCCAAAATCATCGAGAAAGTTGTTGCAAAAAGGATCGAAGATCACATCAGTTCAAACACTCGACATGACAATCTGCAAATCGCGCGGCTCATTCCACAGAGACTGCCCTTCTAAGAGCCCATCACGACATTGCGGTTTCCCTTGACAAAGGATGTTGTGCTGTGCTACTGATGCTTGATTTATCTGCGGCAATCGATGTCATTGACCACGATATACTTTTTCGTCGACTCGAGTACTCTTACAGAATAGCTGGCTCGGCCCTCCGGTGGCTACAGTCGTATCTGGGTGATAGGTCACAACGCGTCTCGATTGGTTCAACTTTATCGGAACCAAAGTTTCTCAGAATTGTTGTGCCCCAGGGTTCGGTAATTCGGCCCCAAGATCTACTGTATGTATGCGAAACCAATCGGTGAAATTTGTCACAGAAACAACATGAACTATCATTGCTATGCAGACGACACACAGATCTACATCATGGTCGAACCCCGTGATAATTTGAACGACATCTCCAATCGTCTAACTACATGCCTCAACGATATTCAAAACTGGATGAACGCAAACTTGCCGAAATTGAACCAGGAAAAAACGGAACTTATGATGTTCGCACCTAAGAACAGATTAGCTGATATTGAAGGTCTTAGTCTTTCATTTGGAAACAACACCATCCATAATACCCCCTTTGTTAGGAATCTTGGAACATACTTTGATACGTCATTAACAATGGAAAAACATTGCAATGAACTATCTAAGTCATGTTACTTCCATCTAAGAAACATCGGACGCATTAGAAATTACATAACCGAAGATGCATGCAAAACGCTTGTTAATGCGCTTGTGACATCTCGCTTAGATTATGGGAATGCCTTGCTTGTCGGGACCAACAAACAACAGTTACTCACGAACAAGCTTCAACGCATGCACAACACCGCAGCAAGGCTCATAACATAATCAAATTCAAAATTTGACCATATAAGTCCCGTTTTAATCCAACTGCATTGGCTGCCTGTTGAATTCCGGTGTGAATTTAAGACCCTTGTTTATACATACAAGGCGCTCCACGGTGAATCACCAACTTACATTAGAGGTCTAGTTCGGCCGTACGTACCACCGCGCAGCCTACGCTCAGAATCGTCTAATCTTTTAGCTGTACCATCAACAAGAACAGTTTTCTATGGTAATAGACGATTTGACAAAGCAGCGTCTACCCTTTGGAACTCCCTTCCTCCGTTTTTAAGAAACTGTGATTCGTTAGGAATTTTTAAGAAAAAACTGAAAACCTTTCTTTTTAAAAAAGCTCATGACCTTTAATAGACTGTGATCTATATTGTTTTACTTTTTATGTTGTACAGCGCCTTAGAGTTTTATATTTAGGGCGCTCTATAAGTGTTTAATAATAATAATAATAATAATGTTCAGATTGCTACAACTCTAACGTCATAACGGATTTGACATAACAAACCCCATGGCCATGACGTCACACGAGTTGCTACTATACAAACAAAACACAACATTGAGAAAGGGCGGTGGCTGAATTGTTTGAAACAAAGTATTTCCGTTTATTTTATTTTTATTTTTGCTCAATAGTTTTAAGGTGGTTTGGGACACTTCCATGTTTATCGAAATAAACAATTGTCACCTAACAGTGAAGCGCAATGGGTTAGAGGTTTACTACGAACCTGTTTGACATAAGTCCAAATCCCGCTGAGGGTTTTACAATTTTTACCTATCCAAATATTTTCTAAAGCTATATTTTGGTTAAATATTGTAAAACTTGAAAAATTTTAACCGGTTCTAGAAAATATTTCAGTTATAATGTACTTTTATTCACATTGATTTTGACAGATGTCCCATACCACCTTAATGGAGCGACCGGATGAAGAGACCTGCTTTTATTCTTGATACTTTTTTTTGTTTTTCATAGATAATCGATGTGGATCAACACGTTGATGAAGTAGTGTTTACTGTTGGAATTGCCATTTAAGAGATTTTATATAAGGGGTGGATTTGATTGATGTTATTGTTAATTGTTTATATTACACTATGTTGGTCACATTTTTTGACATCCGTGTCATATGCTTATCTTCTAAAGAATTATTAGTTGACAAGATTTCCCGAAGAACTCTTCACGTTATGAATAAAAGAACCTATTGTCATTCAGCAGGAAAATGTACTCAGAGTAGTTTCAGTGATGATACATGTAAATCCTCTCATCCTTATAAATAATATGACTTCTACACTTAGTGCATAAGGCTGCCATTTTGTGACATTATCAAGTTGTTAACATGGCGCAATAAATTGAATTTGCACTTGGTCATAGCAAGTGTAAGTAGTTACTGCTTAGATAATAGTTTTCATATCTTAATTCCTTAAGCATTGCCTGTAGATGCGTTACCCCTTTTTTATACATCTTGATTGGTATATTTTACTTTGTCCCAGAATATGGGTAAGGCAGTCAGTGTTGAAAACTTAGTGTAGTTCCACCCCAGGAGATTTCTTTTCCAAGATAGTGATTTCTTGCTGTATTAAGTAAGTAATTCATTAATTTAAGATAGAATAAGTACAAACACAGTCACTAGAATAATTTTAACACTTATAATAATTCTTAATTGATTTATTAATAATAATTCAATACGGTCAGCAACTGTCAGGAGAAAAGAGCATTTTGATTTGTTAGCGTCTAGCTGCTTTAGCTATATAAGGGAAGAAGCTGCTCACTTTACCTTCTTATCAAATCCTGACAATATTATACATATTATTCCTGGCAAAGACCAAAATAACAACAGACAGCAATATTCTGCAACATTGAACAACCTGAAAATCTCCGACAGGATTTTATGTTAAGAAACAGGGATGAAATTGGGAACAGTTTGCTTCCCTGCGAGGTCTAATAAGAAGCGGAAACTGTGTGTGCAGGTCATGTACAGCAAACTACATTGAAGCGTTTAATAGGGGTTAACTCCAGAAAAGTTTCTACGTAATGTTTTGACTGCAATAGCCTACATGAGCAAAGCCTTTAAGAAACACAAAATGTTTTACTACGTGATGAGGAAGGAGTTGTTAGCTTTGTTGACAGGATTAAAGAATTTCCATTCCTATCGTTATACCGTTCCTATTCCTATCGTGCATATCTTTTACAATTATATGATATGCTATGGTATATGTATCCGATTTAAATGATATGCTATGAGATTTTAATGATATGCTATGAGATTTCAATGATATGAGAAATTGAAATGAATGGCTTAATGACATGGTATGCTATGGTATGCTATGAGATTTAAAATAAAAAACCTCCATACACAAGAGTTCATAATATTTTAAAGTAAAATGATTAGAGGCCAAACTAATCTGCAATGTGAACATTTTTTCTTTTTTCATAAAAGTATTTTATAATCGAGTTGGAACTTGTTGTATGCTATGCTATGCTACGCTATGAAGTGACGAATGAGAATCTATGAGATTGTATGCTATGAGATTGTTTGTTATGGTATGATATTTCAATGCTATGCTATGAGATTTCAATGCTATGCTATGGTGTATGTTGTAAAAGATATGCTTGAACTGACTAGGCAAGAAGTTGGTCCTAAGGACTGAAAAAGCAGCTGTGAGTTGGATTAAGAGCATGAAAATCCCAACAGGTCATATTGCGAGATGGTTGCACTTCTTCGAAAACGTACAATCTGAAGGTTACTCTTCACCCAGGTTATAAACATAGAAATACAGTCGCTTTTAGCAGAAATCCATGCAAACAATGTAAGAAACAAAAAGAAAAATCAGACAAATGATGACTCCAGAGATGATAGAATACATCCTACCGATTCAGACGTCACGATGATGCCAGTCCTATTTAATTTCCCAAAAATCAAAGAATCAAGAGCAATCACTAGATAGCATTTCCAATCTACATTTTCGAAGAAAACCAGCGGACATTGCTTATTTGGTCACCCGGTAGCTCTCATCTGAAGACTCTCTGGACTCAGTGGAATAGATGATGCTGACGATCAATGTATCCAGCTTATAGTTCTAGGAGCTAAAACTGGTAGTAGATACGTACTGACGCTGTGTAATTGTTTCACTGAGTGGACGAAGCCATCACAATACCAGACCAGACGTCAGCTACTACTGACAAAGCTTTTGTGCACAATTCATTTTTCACCTTGGACGTCCTCTTCAAATACACTCAGATAGAGGATCTGTTGTATTTTAAGATTAATGTAAACTCTTTTAAATAGACAAAACCAGAACCACAGCCCTTCGACCTCAATGCATTGGGAACATTGAAAGATTCCACAGAACGCTTGCACCAATGTTAACCATGTACTGTGAAAAAGATCAAAGAAGACGGAATGATAATTTGCCCATAGTTATGATAACCTATCGGTCCTCAATCCATGCAAGCACCAATCACACTCCGAATAAAATGACACTGGGCAGGATAACAGTGATGCCGCTGCAAGCGGTAATAAGACAACCAGACAAAGATGAAGGTTGGTAGGGGGAAGAAGAAGCCTTAAGATTAAATTACAGTCAATCCCTGAGCTGACAAGAAAGGATGTTTTCAAAAGAGATATCTCAGAACCAGAAAAGTAAATTTGACCTTTATACATGTACTAAGAAGCAGAAACTTGGGATTGGACAAGCAGCGTGGAACCACGAGCCAATCAGAACCAAAGAATTTGTAGCAAACAAACCTCACCATGTTAGGATCCATTTGTTGTGACCAAATGTAATTACGATGTGACATACAAGGTTAATAGAATTTCGGCAACAGAATCCCAAAATGTATCATATTGATCGGTATGACGGTTCGCCTTGTATCATGGCAGACACATTCCAGGGTGGATAGGACAGTTCCGTTGACAGCAGGGATATTCTAAAGAGGCAACAGAAACAAAACCTTAATAGGAGAGGTCTAAGTATCTACGGGTGGATATAATAATATTCTGGCAATAATTTCTCCATATCATCAACTCATAAAAGCGTTTGGTCGCCATATTAGTTTTGATCGCTCCTCTACTGCCACTGGGGTATATATACCGGTTGAGAAAGTTACGGTTGGTTGCTTTCCGATCGAGGCATTCAGGTTACACGGACTTCTAAATGCATGAACTACACATTGTAGTAAAATCTTTGTAGTAAAGAATAAAGGAAACAGCAATCAATAAAATACAAAATATATTTATTCTTCAAAAACATTTCCAAGGTATTCGTACTATTTTGCACAAATAGTGCTGCCTTGCTTCACATGCACATCGAACACATGTGTCGTTCATACAGAGTGCATAACGTCTGCATCTTTTTGAAAACCCCGGCGGCACTAACATCCAAGACAGTAGAATGATTGTAAATCCAAGAAAGTAACAACGTAACATCGTTTCCATCGGTAAAAAAAAATCCATGCGATCATTGACAATGCTCGATCTGCCAGTATCTGATTGCGCATGTGCAATGTTATAACATACACAGGAAAACGGTCTACAATTATCGAGGAGTTTTGAAGTATCTGTGTCTGGATTTCAGTTTGACTTGTTTCGACGTTCATTGGATATTCCTTGCCAGTGCAGTGGTTGTCATATTATTTCTGTTCAAAACGCGTTTCTACACGTCTTTTCGTCCAAGGTAACGTGTTAGGATGAATGAAATACCTGAATGCGGTGAAGCATGAATAGTGTTTTCGGCCTTATATAGGGGGTGTGTAGCGATGAGCAGAACAATAGAAATCGACAACTAATATGGCGGTAGTTGGAGAAAAAAGGGAAATAATGCGTATTTATGAATTCATGTCAGCTTTAAGTGGAGATTTCTATCAGCTGCCTCAATGGCCAGTCCCAACCACTAAATGTAGATATCCTGGGAAATGCATTGTTATAATCCAGCTTTTTACTTATTTTCATCACATTTATTTAACATAGATTTTAAACAAAATGTCATCTATAAGATTGCAAGGTTTGAGTTACATGCACAAATCTAATTATATAGCACTAATTATTTTAACAAGTATGCTTATTGATGTTCTAATTTTAATATCATATGTATATATGGTATCAAACCTTTTCAAATGTGATTATGTGTTGTGTTAGTGGGGTGACCTAGTGTCCACATTGTTTACCCCTAAACTTTCTACATCCATATGTTTTCCAAACATTTTCAAACTGTACTCTTTATTCTGAAAATTAATGCTAACATCTGTGAACACTCTATTTTCATTGATAATTATATCTGTTGTAATCATTATTAATTCCACTGATATAGTGGGATTTTTCTGCTAATAAGGCTCTCATCCATTTTACGTTGACTGCTTGCTACTGCATTTGGAAACAAACTCGTAACAATTCTTCAAACAGTCTTTCCATTGATACATTTATCCGAACTTCAAGTCTGTTAAGTTGCAAATGCGTTGTATACATTGAGTATGTCACTAAAAGGAACTTCTCCATCTTTATCGGGCTGTAAATTCCTTGCAATCCTGCAGTTATTACAAAACTTAATTTCATACCTACCTTCATGTTACATTGAACAAACTAAAAAGAGTGAATACATGTCCCTGATGATACCTACTTCATGATATTGAAAACTCGACAATATTTATTTTGAACTTCTTTTTAAATTAAGTATAGATAAGCATACTTTTCAGTGGACATGTTTCATGATAAAGTCAGTAACAATTGTAATACATTGTATTTAAAATTATACATTTACGTAAATTAGTCACAATTTAATTTGCTCATAATTTATTTACAGGTGAAGAAAAGATATACAAAAGCAGAGATGAGGGTACTTCATCTGGAACAAAAAGTGAAAGTGAGATTCATTTAAAGATTGGGGCTCCTGTCATTTTAACTGCAAACTTGAATGAGACTCTGTAGAATGGGCTGCAAGAAACTGCTCAGGCAATGCATGATGACTTTTCCTGACAATGGAGCAGTGGAAATAAGAACTTTTAACTTATCAAAGTACGACTCCAAATTAAAATACGACGTAGGAAGTCGAACACAGTTGTCATTATAACTCTCCTTTGCTGTAACTGTTCACACAAGGAATGACTCTAAAGAGCGCAGAGATAGATTGCAAAGGGATGATTGAGTATGGTAAACTTGTGGTTGCTGTCAGCAGAGCTGTTAACAAAAACGGACTTCGAATCATAAATTTCACTAACATACTTATTCTACGGCCTCCAGAGACCAGTACCACAGTTTTTAGCGAGGAAAGATATATATAATATATATAAATAATCTTTCATGTTGTAGAAATTTTATGCTTTAAAATTCAAGTAAAAAAGAGGGAAAGAAATAATGATGGTGACGATAAGCTAATGGTGGAGATGATGGAATATTTAGACCAACAAGACGTAAAAGAGAGGGAAAGAAATAATGATGGTGACGATAAGATAATGGTGGATATGATGGAATATTTAGACCAACAAGATGTTGTCTCAACTCCTTTGAATTTCAAGGATGAATTAGATATACCGCTTCCATTTCATTTAAGCATTCAAGACATTGTTATGACTCTTAAAGCTGCTTGGTCCGATTTTATATCAAATTGTATGCACGCTTTTAAACAATGGCTATGCTTAGTATATGTATGATAATAGACATTGCAGTAGTTTTACCCGTCAATTATGCCAAATTTCAATGAAGAAAAATGCGTACAAAATTTGCTAACAAAACAAACGACATCAAAAGGTACCGCGTTATTTCGCCTCATGTTAAATTTCACCCCTGACGACGAGAGGGTATGGCTGTATTACGAATTTGACATCGCTTTAAATAAAGGTCGAAATGATCAGACAAATTACAAATAAACGTGTACGTTTTGTTCGCTAATATTTCTTTACAATCGATGCATAGCATGCGGGTTGAATAACCCCAATCATTCGGGGGACGAAACCAAACGGATTTTTTTTCTAAACAATCCCATGATGCATTTTGGTTTGTTTTTTCGTTTGCTCAAAGAGAAATTATTTTATTTACTTTGAATATTTCTAACTTTGAAAGGAGACTGATTCTGCTGGTGTAAATAGGAGAAAGTCCATAACTTTCTGAGATAAATGATTTGTATGAAAAAATTTTGATACTGTAATTACAAAAAAATCGGACCAAGCAGCTTTAAACATCAAAATCCACAAACTGGTTTTTAAATTAAAGAAAACGATGCACAGAAATTTTTTTCAAGTCGCAGAGCATGTGTTTAATTTTTCATGAGTTATGTCATCATCATCTATTGGGGCTTTATTGTTGTTACCAAAAAAAAACCCAATGAATGTTTTTCTTTTCAAAGGCTTTCAGGAACTGGCCAAATCAGAAAACTACAACAAAATTGTGTGTGAAAACTTATTTCCAAACACAACTCTTTCTGATAAACGTTACAAAATTGCCTTTCGTTGAGCAACGCATCTTTAAAAAGATATTTTGAGTGAACATACCAAACCATTTAAAGATCTAGATATGGATGCACAGGAAAGTCAAGAAAAACATTTTCAGAATCTGATGGAAAAAAAGGAAGATTATATATTTGGGAGGTTGGTGCCTATCTAGTGTGAGAAAGCAAAAAGTGCGTAGAATCATGGCAAATGATTATAACTAAAAACAAAATGATTTAATATCAGTTTTGACGAAGGAAAAGAAATTGATGGACCAATTAATGCAGTTTATGAGAACAGCAACACACAAAGCTCAGAATTAATTGAAACACAATTGAACTGAAACGAGCAGAAGACAAAATTTCCGCAGAGGATTAACATCAATGATGCTGCCTTTAAATTCTTTATTGAGTTTGACATTTAAGTTAGAAGCCTTCAAAAATACTAATAAAATGTCTACGGAAACATATTTGCAAACACCTGAGTGAAACGATGATGAACTCCGTACATCTTTTTAAAATTGGACAAAAATTATTTGCAGATTTTGAAAAAAGTACCAATACTGGGTCAGATCAAATATACATGAAAGAGATTAAGAAGAATATTTGAAACAACTATATTCAGATATAGTTCAGAAGTACTAGAATCTCAAGATGAGTGTTTCTCAACTGAGAAGGAGCTTTAAGTTAAGAAGCAGGAACAACAAGAAAGCGGATGAAAATGCGAACATAGCAGCATGCAAAAAGAGAATTCAATCCCAAAACCATAGAAAATAATTTGATAGAAAAGTAAAGTAGCATCACATAAAAGACTGCAAACTGAAATTAAAATTATAGCTGATAAAATTTTTTTGCAAAAAATCACCAAAGCAGAACTAAACAAACTATGCAAACAGAAGCCCCAAATCCAAAGAGATAAAGAGAGGTGGGGCCAATATGGCCAAATAGTAAAAATGTATTAAATCTTAGAAAATCTTCTTCTCTACTACCATTTATATTTGTTAAAAAGTAAATGCATGATAATGATGTCCATGAAGCCCTCTAAAATTGTGAAATTCATGGCCCGTGGGTCAGGGGCTCTTGCTCTAGGGTGGGGCATGTAAGGCCATATAGTAAAAATGTATTAAATCTTAGAAATTCTTCTTCTCTACTCCCATATATATGATGTCCACGAAGCCCTCTTCCAAAATTGTGAAATTCATGAACCCTGTGTCAGGGGTTCAGGCTCTAGGGTGGGGCCAATAAGGTAATAAAGTAAAAATGTATTAAATCTTAAAAAATCTTCTTCTCTACTCCCAAACATGTGGGCAAAAAACTGAATACATGGTTATGATGTCCACTATCTCCTCTACCTAAATTGTGGAATCCATGGCCCCTGGGTCAGAGGTTCAGGACATGGGGGGGGGGGGGTAATATGGCAATATAGTGTTAATGCATACAATGTTTTAATATCTTCTTCTCCATTCCACATCTGTATGAAAACCTGACTTCATAATAATGTTAACCAAGAAGTCCTCTACTAAAATTTTAAATTTCATGTCCCCTGGAGTATGGGTTTTGACTCTAAGGCAGGGCCAAAATGGATGTATAGGTGTTCATGTATATAATGTTTAAAAATTATCTTCTTTACTCCCACACCCGAAAGGAAAACTGAATTCATTATTTTGTAGACCAGATCTTTAAGTTTTTCGCCAAAATTATAGGTTTCACAGTTCTTTTTGAAAGATTTCAGACATGAAGGTAGTCGTCATTACAAATTAAAAAATTTTCTAATCCAGAATGAAACCCAATTAAATGAATATATGAGACTCCTCGACAAGTTTGTGTATGGGTTATATACTACTCATGTGACCGTTAGGGCCTATTGGCCTCTTGATTTTAAATGGAGGGAAGGGGCAGTCTGGTGTGGATGATTCTTGGTTCTGAAGTGTCCATATTTAGGAATTTAAATTCAAATTGAAAAAAAACAATCTATGTCTCAGCAATTACTTTATACTGACCTCTAGAGCAAGACCACTTGATTTTAAAGAGAAGAGAGAGAGAGACTCGTAATGTTAAAATTTAGTTAGCTAATATATTGAGTAATTATAGAATGAACAATTAATGGTGATCAAAAGTGCTGAAACAGTCATAAATTTTTTCATCGATAAAAAGTTAATGAAAAACTATGTTGGGGTTTACATTTAAGTTTAATTTTTGTTATTTAATAATTAAGACTAACAACTAAAATACTCATGATTCATTAATTGTCTTAGCACCCAATTCTTCAAGTTAAATTGGTCGTCTCCTAAGAATTTTATTTTCTTTTGTTTAGGAAACGAATGAAAACCGAAAAAGAGCTATCTGAGATACCATGGTAATTATCACGTGATATCATTTTGAAATTTACTCAGTTTATTTTTAAATCTAAATGTGCTCTATAATTGTGAACTACTGTATATTGAATTGTAAATTCTTATTTCTTTTTAGCTAAAAGAGAGAAGGGAAAGACTACTAAGAGATGTTTTCGTCTAATAAGTGGTAATGCGACATGTATTTGTTTTTTGTTTTGTTTAGATATACCAATAATATATGTCTCTGTATACACATAAAACTACTTAGGCAACAGAAGAAATTCTCATATGGCGAGAAAAAAAATTATGGTAGGAACATCAAAGAAGTTTTAAAAAGAAAAACAACCTTTCTTAAAATTGGCATTGCAAGATCATTATATATGTATAATAAAATGTATTTCATGTTTAACCTATGTTGAATTACTTTCATGATTTCTATTTTACAGATGATGCTCCTTGAAAATATGCCAATTTACTGAAGATTCTAAGAGAGCTGTTGGTAAGACCTGACATTTTGAAAATTATTTCGAATACTGCAAAGTATAATTTTAAAAAAAATTAAGTCTAACTTGGCATAAATATTTTTGCAATCGATCGCATTTTTACGTTCAAGCGTTATACACTAATCTTTTTTTTCAGAGATCAAAGTGAAAGAGAAAAGGGAAAAGTATCGGAAAAAGAAAGAGTTTCAGAGGATAATTATCTTGGTGAGCGAAAAATAAACGAAATTTTTCTCGCATTATCAAATTGTCTCTCACAAATGTATACCCTATTATACACTGTACTCAATGTAACGTAAACTTACTTTCTTTACCTTTATAGACAAAGAAACTTGTTGGATCAGATCAGACGACTGGGTTACACGGACCTTATGGTAAGGTCTGAATGTGTTTATTGTATTTATTGTACTATAGGTGACGTTTGATCGATTGAACTTGTTTCCTTAAAAAATCTTCAAGACTTCTTAGCTAGCTCTGAATAATTAGTCTTAGTGAACTCTATCCACCATTCTAGCATTATCTTAAAACATCTTGATCTCTTGATGTAAAATAGAGCGTACCTTAAAATCATTATTCATGTATATACAAATGTACTTATGTTGCAGGTTGAATTCCGTAATTTTGCGGTTTGTAAGTGGCCACGAATTATTCTCTTTTATCAACCACAATTGAATCACTAAGCACATTTCAAATACTTTGTTCCAACAAAATTAAATTCCACAAATAGTTTGTGGATTTTTTTATCAAGAAAATTTACAACTAATAGATTTTACTTGATTATTAGAGCATGTTTTCTTGAAAGCAAGTGGATATGGTATATTTTATTCATACATGGAATTGCAACAATAATTTTATGGGGGAATAAATCTTCACATCTCCCGAACGTTCATTCAATAAATTATTATACCGAACGACAGATATAATTTTTCATACAGAATTGTTTTCGGCATATATCAATTACTAAATATTTATAATACACCGCGTTCTAATCGATTTTCAACTATTGTAAAGCAATAGGATGAAAAATATGACTATTGCAGGGAAATATGAAGTTTTATTGCCCTGCAATGGATTATGAAACACGTAAGATAAAATTATTATAATGAGGTATGATAATGAAATACCCTTTACGCTATTCTTTGATTTGTTTGATAGAAACGCCAGTTAGAGGAATTCGACGAAAAGGGTGACTTCCTCCCCAGAGGTTTATTCGTCTTTGGAGTTGACACTTTCAAATGCACTGCAAAGGTAATAATCATAATGAAATTTGAACGAAAAATTAATGCAGTTGATATCATAAGATCATAACAATGCTTGAATAATGTTGGTAGCATTAATGCTATTTTTATCAATGAATATTAAATTCATAATAAATTATCACATATTTATTATAAAAAGTCGTTTTAATATTTATTCATTCTATTTGTAATTTAGCTTAGAAACGAGTTGAACGGATTGGTGAGATAAGTGCAGAAAAAATATGAATTTTTACTGTGTTGCTTGTTGTTTAGCCAGTTATGTTTATTGTTCAGATAAAATAGAGGAAATGACATGTCTTACTTGTTTGCGTCACTTCTTTTACCAAAAAAGTGTTTAATAATAGTAAATAACAATAAGTACCCCTTACTGGTACTCTTCAAATGACCCTTAACGTTACATCATATCCTGTTGTAACAAGTCTTCAAGCACCTTGATTTTGCAGTAAATAAAAGACAGAAATGTTTGTAATTTTGGCTTTTAGGAGGTGAATGATGAAAAAAATTAACTGTCACGACTAGTATCCGTTTCATAATGGCATATAAAGGTTACAGCAACGACCACAAGAGTTGCAATAGGGTAATAAAATTTTTTAAATTATATGATTAAGAAGCGCCACTCTTGGGCATTCTAAATGTGAGATACCTATGAACTTAATTTCAGTTAACAAAAAGCTACAAATGGCTTCTGAGAAAGTTAGATTTTTTTTTTCATTTAAAGATTATAGGCATGGGCCCTAACGTTTGGAAACTGGGAAATCTACTAGTAGCAGAAATACGTTAGAGATTGGTGGGATAAGTCTTAACTAGTATTGATTGATAATTTGAAAACAAAATTAAAAAAACAACAACACACAATTAGAAAACGTGAAAAATAGTTTATTAACAATTGTGATCAATAATTATGCAGTATACACTGGATGTCACTAGAAGGATGACAAGCATAATGATTATAAATTTTAATTTTCATCCATTTTTTATATTTGTTCAGACATATCCATAACACTTTTCTGCATAGTAAAACATTTCAACCGACCTATAAATTATATTGTAACAAGACTTATTTAATTTACAAGTAGCAAAAAGGATTTGCTACAAGGGTGAGGGACATTTTTAAAACGACTTAAAAATGATTATAATTGTCTTATAAATAAACAGTGTTAAATAGATAAAATAACACGTATGGATTATTTTAAAATGTGTAAGCATTCTTCCATATAAAAGTCTTTTAGAATGAATTTCGTATTTACATGAAAGCACTAGAATTAAATTCTTATTAAAAAAACATTTCAGTTGAGAAGTATAACCATCATACTAAACGTATACTATCGTAAAAATAAAATATTAAGTGAACTGAAACGATTGAAACATCCACATCCACAAAAAAACCTAATAGGTCAGCGTGAAGTGATGGTTTAATGATAATTTTATCATTTGTTTAATATCAAAATGACTCCCTAATTCCCGCCATCTAATGAAAAAGCGTACACTCGTGAAAAAATTACAATATATTTCACTCTGGCAAGATTTGTGAAAATAAATCTTGAAACGTGTTTGCTAATCAATAAGATTCTAACTGACACATACAAACAACTGCCGAAAAGAAACCAAAAACAAAACAGAAAACGTAATCTCAAACTGAGGGATGGGGTGAAAAGCAGCAAACTAATATTTTAAAACTAGTTGATTCCATAGAATATCACGATGATCATGGAGATGTTTACAAACAGATACAAAACAAAAAAGAGACGATCGGTAACACAGCAAATAACTCGCCATTCTCGCAAATATTTTTCCTTTTTCTCTGCTTTCTCTTTTTTGTCCTTATAGAATTCCATAATTTCGCGGATTTTGCGCAAGTCGGCCGCCAGACTGGATTTGAGTATGGTGAATCTGTCATTGTCGTTGCTATCCGGAGACGTGTTGCAATTGTTCTGCTCGAACACGTGCTGCAAGCCCGAGTTCTGCTGCTGATGCTGCGTGAGTCCCGTGTTTTGCATAGAGGGGGGTTTGGGGAGCCTGAATGTTTGTTCCTCTTTCCCGTCGTTGAGAAGGCGGACCTGAGAGCACACGACTTTCTGTGACGACTCCATTTGCTGGTCCTCGACAATTTTGTCCCGAATACAAAATATCCGGGCAAAAATGTCTATCATTAACTGGATGTGATAGATTTAAAAAAACCAATTTAACATTTAATGTATATCCGAAACAATATTATAAAGTATTACTATTTTAAAGGCAGATGAACATTAAATTACGAAACATCGATTTTCATCATCATTGATAATGCCTTGTAAACAAAATCATTATTTCTGAACGAAAATCTATATTCATGGCTTATATTAATGAAATACATTCTATGTTATCAATATTTGTAGTATTAGTATATAAACATCTACATCTTAAAATAATTTTTTTTCCAGAAAATACTCACTTTACGAAGCCAAGCAGGTGCCCGATTAATTCGAACACCTCGGAAGAACATGTTTGTTACGATGACAGCCAAAATTGTAGAAAGTGTAATCATTATCATGCTCAGACAGAAGTAAGTTCCTGTAATAGGCAAAAACGTTGCTTGGTTGTTGTTTTATTTTTATTTTCATCGACGCTGTAAAATTTGTTTTGAAATGTTCAATTTTCTTCTTTTTTTAAATTCTTAATTTTTATAATTATACCTATCAATGGAACACTTTCAGCAGCTTTTGGAGTTGATTCGGCTAGTAGTAATAGAAGGACGAAGAATGCGACAAAGACATTCATTCCTGTAAAAGGAAAATACGTTTAATATTTGTTTATCAGGTTTATTTATATTTTTTCTTTTCTTAAATGCATTTTCATTTACTGTCATGTTTGTATGGAATTACGGGTTACTGAGTATAAAGTGTATTTTTAATATGCATTTTCATTTCCTTTATTCAAAGAATATACATGTACATGCGCATGCATAAGTTTCTTACCAAGAACTAATTTGGCTGGCGATTCTGGTGGTACCCAAAATATCACTAACGTCAGAAGAGACAGTAAAGCACAAGGCAAAATCAAAATAAAAGTATAAAAAGCGACTTTTCTTTTAATTTTGATGTAGAAAGTAAGATCAGGGTACGGTTGATTTGGGCAACAGTCGTAGAAAAACTCCGTTTTATTGGCAAAATTGTCTACGATATCCCATTCCGTGGCACTGAGATAATTTGCTAGGGACATCATTTGGGCGTCCTGAAAGAACTCCAAATCCAGCTGAGTTCCGTCATAAGTCCATGAACCAAACTTAAGTCTACACATCTGCGCATCAAAAGGGAAGTACGTCGTGCTGAAGGGACAGTTGCTGCGCAGTATGGCTTGCGGCATCCACATAACGGCGCCATCATATTCCACTACCACCAGAGTCTCTCGTTGTTCTTTCAATCGAGGGTCAGCGCTGTTTTAAAATTCAAGATTTTTTTATGCTATCAAAACCAAATCTAACAAATATTGCGAGTAAAAAGGACCAATTGATACAAACTTTTTCAATGATGCAATACCATCTCAGAAAAGATTCATGCAGAATAATTTCACAAAAGTCTCCAAAATTAAAAAAGTTAAAGCTCATTTACAATTCTTCTTTATAATTATAAAAACAAATGCATTATTTTCAAATCAAGTTTTAAGTTTCCTAATATAAAAATAAGCATAACATTTGAAGTTTACGTTTCAAAACCCTATAATGTGGAGCAATTAAATAGAAAGAACATTATATATCTGCAAATGAAAAAGCAGGAACTATACGTACAAATTATAGAGTTTTAAATCTGGAATCCAGACTTGATCAGATGGAACGCGAACCTTTGTGATGCCTTCATGTTCATTCGGGTTCCACGTCAATAGCATATCTTTCCACGTCTAAAGCAAATTAATATCAATTTATCATTTGATCCTCATTAACAGTTTTGATCATCATTGTCATTGTGGCTAATGTTTATTACTTTTTTGAATCATTTCTCATACGGACCAAGGGAACTAAATTTGGGTTTATGAATATGATTTAAGTCAACAGAACCTCAAGTAAAATATCATATCTTACAAAGGTTTCCCAGACATTGGTCTCTAAAACTTGATTCTTCTCGTCGACTTTCAGAATTTGGATCAAAGACAAGCCAAACTTGACCGTAATGATTTCGGACGTGTTGATGACGGGTCTACCAATCCGGCCATACTGGGCATAGCGGTCCAGGAGAAACTTGATGAGTTGTTTCTCTTTAGACACGAAAGGAAAGTCGTGCTTTTGGCTGTCTATCGCCAGCAGTGGCAAGATTGAGAAACCTTTAGAAGAAAATAACAATAATGAAATAACACGTAAGTATACTGTGGTTTCATCAATATTCGTTGAATACCAATTTTCGTGGATTTCATTGTTCAGTTGATCCACGAAATTAAATGTTCATTGAAGTTCAATTTTGCATAACAATGCATTGTTTTCTCAATATCCACAAACCGGTAGGCTTATGCAATACTCTCAGAATGCAAGTTAGTCCCCTACCGGTTTCACCGGAGGGGACTATAGCTTTCCTCTGCGTCCGTCTGTCCGTCCGTCTGTCTGTCCCACTTTAGTTTTCCACACTTTTTTTCTTTATGCGTTTGAGGAATAATATGAAATTTGCTAAACAGCTTCAAAATGTCAAACTACAGATAAAGTTCAGCAAATTTCATATTCCTCAAACGCATAAAGAAAAAAAGTGTGGAAAACTGAAGTGGGACAGACAGACGGACGCAGACGAAAGCTATAGTCCCCTCCGGTGAAAACCTGTAGGGGACTAATAAGCATATCTATAAGATGGCTGAGCCAGAATAGTTCTATATGAAATTAAAAGATATTTTCTTTAAAATTTTTAAAGCTGCTTGGTCCGATTTTACATCAAATTTTGTGCACATTTTTGAACAATAGTTATGCTAAGTATTTAAACAACAAAATGCCTTCTTTGGTGATTCATTCGGGATATGAAGGTAGCGACATTGCATACAAAATTTTCAGCAATGATCGCTACTTTCATTACCCGCATGAATCATCAAAGAAAGCATTTTATTGTTTATATTATCATTTTTCTTTTAGCCAATTGATAAATTGATTATGAAAAGTAAGTAAAATTCATTTAATTACTGTTAATGTACGTAAGTACGTTAACTAAAAGAAACAGCCAAATGTGTCTCCTGTGAGACTTTGAGTCTGACGTCGTCGTGATTATTTCGTGCAGTCCGTGATTTTTCCTAAGTAGTTGTAGGTCTCAACCAATCGATAAACTGGGCGTGTCAATTTTGTTCCTGTCACTTTCTTGTCAGTTTCAGCCGCTGTAGATTTCAATCTGGCTGTTTCTATAGAGCTATAAATTAACTATAAGTTTCCGTAAGAAATAGAGGGAATAATACTTGGTAGATGTAAATATATGTATAATAATAGACACTTCAGTAGTTTTCCAAGTCAATTAAGCCAAATTTCAATGAAAAAAATTTTGTACAAAATTTGTTAACAAAACAAACGACATAAAAGGGTATCGGATTATTTCGCCTCATGCTAAAATTCACCCCTGACGTCAAGATGGGTATGGTTGTATTACGACTTTGACATCGCTATAAATAAAGGTCATATTGTTCAGGGAACTTACAAATAAACCTTTGTACGTTTTGTTTGCTAATAATTCTAAGGTTTGCTTTGTTTACAATCGATGCATAGCATTTGGGTTGTATGACTCCAATCATTTGGGGGACGAAACCAAACGGTTCCCTTTTCTAAACATCCCATGATGCATTTTGGTTTGTTTTTTCGTTTGCCCAAAAAGAAATTATTTTTATTTACTCTGAATATTTGTAACTTTGAAAGGAGACCGATTCTGCTGATGTAAATAGGAGAAAGTCCATAACTTTCTTAGACAAACGGCTTGTATGAAAAAAATATTTGATACTGTAATAACAAAAAATCGGACCAAGCAGCTTTAAATTTTAAAGTGTTCATTAATAACGCTCTTTGAGAAAAAAAATCAACGATAGCTTTCTATGTATCGTCATAACAACAGATGAACCTTAGGCTATCATTCGTTCTGCCTTGAATTTCATTGACGAGAAAAGCCAACCAGCGGCACAAATAAAGTATGAATGAAATACTACGTTTTCTTGCACTACAGTGTCTTCAAGATAAACACTAATAGCTTTTGAACTTCGTTTCAATAGAAAACTAAGAAAATCAATGTCACTTTTAAATTCACAGAAACTTTTTATCCATTAATATTTAGAGATAAAACAAAAGGTAGTAATAAGTGTGTTAATTGCCTTCAATAAACGAATGCTTTATAAACGAGTAAGATTCAGAATTATGAAGCAAGAGTTTGAGCTGACTGCTAACTAACAAGCACTGGTTATTAACATCTTTTCCTTTTGTAAATTCAAACACAGAACCATTTTTAACAAGACCGTGGACTCTCCGTAAAGCTTAGCTATCTATTTCTTGCATTAAAAGAAGTTAAAAGTGACGCGGTTTCGAGCAAAATATGCACCGATTGCGTAGTCTTAGTTCAAAAGCCAGACAATTCTTGTTGATTTCAAAGAGCCATGGCTGAGTAATAGACAGGCCTATGTCACATTGCTGTTTGACACAGCTACCTAAAGACCAAATTCATGTTAAAATGGTTCCAAGATATACCATGAAGATGAATTGAAAATGATAACTTTAAGTTGCTGTTTACTAAGCAAAGAAATTGATTTGACTCGTGAATTTACATGTAATCTACTTTCGAAGAATGTTAAAAATAGCAGATGAGATCAAAATAGTCTGAGAAAATTCAACTCGACAGAATTATCTTAAATGTTAACAACACTAAAAAGGTTCACTGCGAACAGGGACGGAAACAAAGTTAATTATGGAAAATTCTGTGAGATTTACACGTGTTTGATTTTCAGTTGCATGAATAATATTATGTCGCTTATGATTGCAAATTGAAAACAACAAAAGATGACGCAGAGAAACCACCTAGAGAGAAAAGTCAAGACTGACATACTTCTTGAATAGCTTATTGATTCGGTTCATTAAGCTTCCGATTAATGACCGATGTTTTGGTGGGTTTTTTTTTGTTTGGAATCAATACGCGAACGATTTACTCACTTTTTGTTTTGGACGATAAGTATTTCTCATTACCGACTTTAGTGGGGGTTTTTTATACAGTATTTCATGACATAATTCTTAAAGGTGCCTGGTTTACAATGGACAAAATCAAAAGCTTCAAACAAAAGGAAAAACAGATAGTAATTTTTCAACGTGTAAAAATTTGATGGAAACAAACACGGTGTATGAAATCAATATTATGCGTTTTGAAAATTTCATTTTTTTACTAGGATTTTTTTTTAATTTTCAAGTTTTTTTGTGTATTGAATTTATCCAAAGAATGATAAGAAAAGATGATTTTGCTGTTGTTTTTTTACTTTAAAAAACCCTTGATTAACCTTGACCTTCAAATAGGTTTTTTTTTCAATCATTATCATTTCATTTTAAACTCGCGATTCTCAATTCCATTTCATCCAATATAATTCATTAAGTTTAATGAGCTCAGAGTGGCTACAATATTATCGTGCAACAGAACAATGAACTGTCGTATCAGATTCTAGCCATCCATTAATACCGTGCAAAACAACTACATAAATAAAAACTCTGCTGACAAATGCCGATGCACATGAGATAGAAGTTTCTGCTTCATTTAGCATTTGTAATTTCCACTATAGCCTCATTTCAAGCGACCGACCGTTGTAAATAATGTAATCGACATTCTCTACGTAGCTATCCTGTATCTAATTTATTGCAATATTCCAATTGATTCAATTCGTTTCGGCATATTTATTCAGAAAATAAGTGACAGCATCCAATTTATAGAGTGAAAGTTATTTCTTCCTTCCTTTTTTCTTTCATTCCGATCAAATCAATATTTTGCATTCGTCGGAATGGTGAATATAAATCTTCTCTGTGACATTTGAAATCTACACCTGGAATTTTAGATACTTAATAATCAAGATATCAACTACATTGTGCGATTTGCAATCAACCGGTACATACACACAGAATAAACACACAAAATATACATAAAATGGACATTTACTCCGTTTTTTTAATCGGTTAACTAGATACATCAATTCTATAGTTCTTACTAATACTACATTGACTTTTTCAAATTCAAGGAAAATGTACCATGTCTGAATGTTTATATTTATTTCTGAATGATAACTAAAAACGCGACAGACTCTACAAACTACGCCGCTTATGACAGCAAAAAAAACAACATAGATATTATTGGGAGCCTCATCAAGTGGCAATTCTTGTAACACAATATGGGTCAGACAAATAAAATCCCCAAAGTCCGGGAATAAAGAAAAGTAAATACGTCAAACTCTGACACTGAAGTAAAAACAGTCTCCCAATAGCAGGAGGGGGTCTTTCCGACAAATAAACCCCTTCTGTGATTTATTTGTAAGGAAGTTAATACGGTTCTGACATTATAAAACATTACCTATGTGTTACAGGATGCCAGTGAGAGTATATAATCCAGAGTTTTGCATTATCGAGATAAACTAACGTTGATGGTTGCTATTATTCCTTTTTTGTCATTGTCTTTAGAAATGAGTTTCCTTATTGCATTTTGTTTCTTTATAGCAAACGTGGCTTTATAAATCTGTTTTGTCCCGTGGACAGTGAGAGAAAAAGAGTGAGAGAAAAAAGAGTGCGAAAAAAAAGAAATGCTTAAAAAATTCTACTCCATTGAAAAGTTACTATTTTCTACCTTTTAGTTACAGATTATACTGAATACTAGTATATGTGTATTTTATAATAAAGAGATGAGCTGCCATGTTTAAATTGGTGTTTTGTTTTTCCTTAAACCAAACCTATCTAATTACACAGCGCCCACGTTTCAGTTAAGCTGGGTTGCTGTATGTTCTTATTTTATATTTGTTATGAAGTATTTTCTTATAATTATTCAAAACATTAATTACTCATCTATTAGACATGATTATCCGCTTTGTTGCCCTTTTCTTCACTTTTCATCAAGTAATATTTATGTACAACGCAAAACAGGAACTAAAAGCGCTGAAACTTTTAATTCAGCTTCAAGAATATATATACATGTATAACTAAAAAGATTCTGTCTATATCATAACAAAGCACATATTTATAGCCAAAAACTGGTCTTTGGCGCTTCGTTTGGTAATAAAAATAATGGAAGGTGATTGTTTTTGACAGAAATTGACAGGAATTGATCTGAAAGGAACCCGCTTGTGGTCCCCAGTGGGAGCCAGTTTGATCACAGCACGTCTTATTTATTTCATGTTTCATTTGTGGTTCCTCTGCGAGTCCCAACCAAAGGGCATGGATAGTCATGAATATTTCAACACTTTCCCAAATTTTTTTTTCAAGTAGATTAATTAAAAAAGATAAATTGCATCATAGAGTGTTTTCGTTAACGTTTTAAGTAAAGATTTCTCGGTTGTAAATTCTCGGGAACTTGGCTTCTTTATAACTCTTTCATACGGCTAAAAAGGAACACTGCAATTAAGGAGGTTGTTTAAATATCTAATACCAATGTCCTTTCAAGTTTAATTTCGCTTTCTCGTGCAAAATCTACATCAATTTCCTTTGGGAAAGAGCATTAATGATAATACGATTGCGCATAATGATAATCTATAATTAAACATTTCTGTCCGGGCTTCACATTTTAAACATGTTTACTTTGGATGCAAATTGAAAAAGCAGTGTTAATAAAGCGTAAAACTGTTTCTTCAATATCCCTTTGAAGAAAATAAGACAAAAACATGAAAACGAACAAAAGAATGAATAAAGTCGAAATGCTTTTCTTTGGTTTATTTTTAAATGACCTTTGATGCTATTTTAATGTCTATACCTACTTGTTTTTTTTCTTCACCCACCGCTAATTACATGTTCGCAGGTGGTGAAACTTTACAATATTGGAACAATCTATTTGTTAAACAGCGCGAACTCAAGTTTGCGTAAATGGTTTTAACACTATTAAACAGGTTTTTTTCGTTTCAAATAGATATAATTTGTGTATAAAACATGTTATTTTTAAGTTGCAAGGGTTTTCTTGGGAGGGGGGGGGGGGTTGGTGTTTTTGGTTTACGGGATTTTTTTGGTGGGTTTGTTTTTGGATTTTTTGAGGTGGCTAATTCTTCACGAGCATCTGTTATTGGTATTGTCATTGGTGTCCACTGAGGTCAAGTCTTTTTAACCAGATAGGTTACCCACGAAATTATATATAATTACATCCCAACAAACCAGTTATTTTTAGACTATCCACGATCAAATGACCTACACGATATAAAAGGACTTCACTGTATATTTTATCCAAAAAAAGGAGAAAGTATCATAATTAGTTGTAAGTATATTGATAGTTATTTATGATTAAGACAAAAGTATTGAGAATTTGAAAAAAAAATGATCGTAATGGAGCAGCAAATCTGTTAAACGTAAAATGGTTTTATTGCAATGACCGCATTCCTTCCGCGAAGGTCCAAGAATATACAAATGCATTGCAATTTAACCAATACACCACGTGAACAGATTAAGTATACTGTGTGCACTTACATTGCCAATAAATAGATAGATTCGGGATTGAAATTAATACAAACAATCTTTTCCTCTTGTCCGAAACGTGCGAATCTTCTCGGTTTTATTTGTTTTTCCTTCTTGTGAGCTAGACTGACGGTTGACATGCGTGCAATGACTGGCTTCCTCAATCCTATCGCCGTAATGGGTTCCACGCTGCTCTTTTAACTTATTTTCCACCAGCAATCATTAACCTCTTGGAATGTCAATAAAGCTGACTTAATAATTCGTTCCTTTTGTAAAGCGTCAAATTGATATTTGTCGTCCCTTATTAAGGAATGAAGGGGCTCCCGTAATCTTATTTACCCAGCATAAATCTCGCCAATCGGCCCATTTCTGGAAGCGTGTGAGGGCCTGATTGCCTTATAGAATCAATTGCGAGTCTCTAGAACAAAGAGCTTGTAGATTTGTAGATGTGGCTGTTAATAATATATTTGTAAAAAAGATTAAACGCCTCTTCGTTATGATGGCCCTTAACTGACCGCCAAAAGTAAATAGCTTCAGTGATATTTTGTATCTATAATAAGCATACAACTCCAGCTCAAGTTGTGAATTCCCATACGTCTATGTACATTGAGTTTAAGGGCGCATACAAACCCAGGAAATTGTAACCAATTGATAATTATGAATTCGCTAATTTGAAATTTTAAAGGTCATACCTAATCCCAAAGTCAATAAAACAGAGGGCTTTATAACACATTTATGCACTTAAATCTTAGGAAATTAAGATTGGCGGTTGTACAAATTAGCTCAATGTATCTTTTTTCTTTTTACAAAATCGAAGTGTGATGCCAAAGCGCACTTTTTAAGATGACATATTCAAGAAATCCGTTATGATGTAGAGAATTTAATGAGACAAGAAAAGGTCCCAAGTCAATTTGTACAGTAAATCAATAACAACCAAACGTAATGATAATATAGACTGATGACACTCAATAGAACAGTATTCCATGCGATTTTCACATTTAACCATGCAGTTATTCCTTTCATTATATATTGATTTTCGAGGTATTTGCATTTAGTTGGAGAATAACTTCATCGGAAAAATGTACACCGTTAGAGGCATTTTTATACCCCCGCTCCGAAGGAGAGGGGGTATACTGTTTTACCCTTGTGTGTCTGTCTGTCCGTCCGTCCGTCCGTCCGTCCGTCTGTCTGTCTGTCTGTCTGTCCGTCCGTAACAAAAATTTCTGTCGCATTTATCTCAGCAACTATTTATCGCAGGTGCTTGAAATTTTTACACAGTGTTTGTTAAGGCATGTCATATCGTGGGATATATTTTTGTACCAATCGGACGTCAACTTCCTGTAAAATGACGACTTTGCTTATTTTTTAACCAAAATTTTCAAACAAATTTTCGTCAAAGATTTCTCAGCAACTATTTGTCGCAGATGCTTGAAATTTTTACACAATATTTGTATAGGCATGCCATATCGTGGGATATATTTTTGTACTAATCGGACGTCAACTTCCTGTTAAATGACGACTTTGCTTATTTTTAGCAAAAATTTTCATACAAATTTTTGTCAAAGAATTCTTAGCAACTGTTTACAGCAGATACTTGATAATTTTACACAGTATTTGTATAGGCAAGCCATATCGTGGGATATATTTTTGTACCAATCAGACGTCAACTTCCTGTTAAATGACGACTTTGTTTATTTTTAGCAAAAATTTTCAAACAAATTTTTGTCAAAGAATTCTCAGCAACTGTTTATTGCAGATGCTTGAAATTTTTACACAGTATTTGTATAGGCATGCTATATCGTGGGATGTATTTTTGTACCAATCGGACGTCAACTTCCTGTTTAATGAGTACTTTGTTTATTTTAAGCCAACATTTTCAAACAAATTTCCATCAAAGATTTCTAAGCAACTATTTATCGCAGATGGTTGAAATTTTAACACACTATTTGTTTTGGCATGCCATATTGTGGGATATATTTTTGTATCAATCGGACGTCAACTTCCTGTTAAATGACGACTTTGCTTATTTTTTAGCCAAAATTTTCAAACAAATTTTTGTCAAAGATTTCTCAGCAACTGTTTATCGCAGATGCTTGAAATTTTCACACAGTTTTTGTTTTGGCATGCCATATTGTGGGGTATATTTTTGTATCAATCGGAAATCAACTTCCTGTTAAATAATGACTTTGTTTATTGTGGGATATATTTCTGTACCAATTGGATGCCAGCTTTCTGTTAAATGTCGACTTTGCTTATTTTGCATATTCACATCAGAGCGGGGGTATCACTAGTGAGCATTGGCTCACAGATATCTTGTTTTTTGTTATCTAAAATACAGAATTCCATCACAACAGATTTCATTTTAGGAATCAAACAACGTAGACTTATAATTATGTGTCTCGTTGTTTACATCAATGTAAAGTGTGGCCATTAATGTTACACGTTTGATCATTATTTAAAAAAAATATGCCAGATACTGCCGATATTCTTTAATCCGCCATCGTCAATATCTCTTTATCCACCTGAATTGTCCGTTAACAAAATGAACTTTAGCAAATCTCATGAGAAAAAACGACGGTTAATTGCCTAATTCTACCGACATTCATGAACTTAGTCAAAGTTTAGCTTTTACATCATACATTCTATATATCAATATAGATCAAATTGCTGTAAAATGCATGGATAATTTCCTATCATTAAAATAAATGTATTATTGATCCACAAAGTGAATTACTGAGCATTGAACTTTTAAACGAGTATATTATAATTACATGGTAAAGGTAAAGGACTGCGTGTAAAGGTAAAGGACTGCGGAAGTGTATATTTGGCACCGACTTTTCTAGGTCTTTAACTTTATGCACACTGAGGATGTCTTTCAAGAAACAAACTGCTTAAGTAGGCTGGGTGGTCAACAACTTACCCATCAGATCTGTTTAAAATATTTAAATATTAATATTTAGTCCTAGATTATTATTTAGTAAAGAAATATCCAAATATTTTAGCTTGAAGTTTTGAACATTTTCCGAATTGTACATGTATATCTTTTTACGGTAGAATAACACACCTGGAAAGGTCACTCAAATTAACAGGAAATTTTTTGACAATGAAAGATATAAGGTTAAAAAAAATTGTACAAATGTCAAATAGGCGAAAAATTTGCAGTTTGGGGATAAAAAATGAATATCTAAAATAATTATCCCAGTAAGTAACAACAAAAGCCCAAGCGGGATTCTAACTCGGAATGTACGGATCACAAGTCCGACACTTTATCCACTAGGCTATGGAGTAAGTTACATGTTTCAGTCCATAAAATCCTTTCGATAAAACGAAATGTCATTTCGATCAGCGGTCAGCCATTTTGTTGTGATGTGTTATTCCTCCTTAATAAATAGCTCTTCGTCTAAAGAAGGTTAATATAGTCTAATGAGCGGTCAAGACCATTAAGCCGCCTTAACATATAATGCAGAGTGTTTTCATCATAAAACACTAGCTGTAAGAATGCACCAATAATTTTTTGCTTTTTAATTCTTTTTTAATCGTTCATTAATATTATTTGATTTAAAAGGACATATTTTTAACAAACTTGTATCAAATACATATTTTAACATCTTTTAATTTAATCAGAAAGAAGAAATTTTCAACATTCGTTTTCTTTGAGAATTTAGCAATGCAATATTTTCTTTATTGAACGTGTAACCTTCATTTATATAGAGACGGGAAAAATTCTCTTATATGTACTAGGGCAGTGGTAGATCCTTACATCGCGAATTCCAATCTCGATTTGGGAGATGGTGGGTTACTTTTCATATAAATGACTTAAAGTTTAAGAAGGGTGTTGGAGTATGTATTGGCACGTTAAATATTCCCAGTGTTCAAACAGAATGTCTAGAAACGGTAATGTCGTTTAACGAATAAAAATTTTAGACAAGGACGTTTTCGTTGTTGTTGGTTTTTTTTTTGCCTTGTCTTGAACAATTTTGTCTGAAAACACCATTGTTTGCTGCAAAATCGATCGCACTTGTGTATCGATGTTATAGGCCTTTCTCTGGTGAATTTGTAAACCTATCTTCTAAGAAAAATATCTTCACAATAGCTTAGACATGGAATAACATGTAATAATTAAAAAAATAATATGTAATACATGAATGAATGTTGTTGTTTTCTCCTTCGTAAACCTACATTGAGAAAACATAGTATTACCTACATAAAATATTATTAACTGTTTCTTATAAAGTCTGAAGGAACTGACGTCTTTCTTACAAAGTCGTCTTACAAATCACGTGACTCTCACATGCCAAAAAACGTTAGACAAAAGTAAAAGAAAGGTAATAATGGCTATTTGCGTCCATGGGATTGTACTCGTAGCATTAGTGGCGTGGGGAGCTATCAACGTTTCAGAAAGGGTAAATGATTGAGATGGCTGAAAAACTAGTTTGGTAAATTGGTATTCTGGTCCATTCTTCTATTAGGCGAAGTGCTTCGCCATAAACTTGATAACATCCAGCCGTGTGCGAATCTCCACCAATATCAAGCTACTTTTGTTCCATGCCACACTTAGAACCAGAGCCGTTGCCTTATTTCTGCGCATATTTTACATTTATTCTTCTTAATACCAGACATTCCCAGATAATTTCTATCAAGTTTAGCATGATTTTATTATCGTTTCACACAATACAAGTTTATATTTTAGCCATATTGCAATATTTTACCTGAAACCTAGCTGTTCACACTAAGATTGTATTAAGCCAATCCTCTCAAAAATCAAACAGATTTTAGTTGAAAGTGGGAAATTTTATGGAGAGTACCTGATTCCCTTTTTCTTAGACTACTCTTTAGTAATTGCATTAGTCCCTGCAATCTACCTCCATATATTGACAGCGTTCCGCCTATGAAACAACAAGTGACCTTTTCGTTCTTCTGATTAATGAGTAAATTGAATCCTACCCTCAAACCCATAAAAGAAACGAGCAGATTTTTCACGACGCCGATTTGTTGCCGACAACCTCGAGATAATCAGGTCTTATGGTATCGCTTATTCAGTCTTATTGAGAATTGATAGCCGGAAATTACTACGGATGAACGGAGGGAAAACTAGTGTTACTGTGTCACATATCAATGGCAGGTATCAACGAGAGAATTTTCCAATTCAAAACTCTATTGGACAAAGGGGATTATTACTTTGGACCAAGGACCGTTGCCAAGTGCACTATAAGAATCAAAATGTATTCTGAATCACTTGTATGCAGTTTTTTCTAATCAATATAATCTACTGCCAAAGATTTCTATCCTTAGATCATCGAAGCGAAATATAAATATCTGAAAAAAACCCAGCTACACAATATCACAAGGGCAAGTGCATTTTATATGCATAACTATGTTAACCTCTTTTGTATTGGCAACCGAATCACACAGAGTGGAAAAAACCAATGTGTTGCAGAAGAACGAATTCGTGTAGAAGTCTTATGAAATATTAAGCAAAACGTCAAAGATGTCTGCAACAACAACCATTTTATGGGTATTTCCTTTATTGAGCAGTTTAATTGGTTCAGAAAATTTAAGGCATTGATGCTTTTTAATGTCACTTTAAAACTGTTGCAAAATTTTTGCCTTCAAGAAAAAAAGGTAGGAAATATATTTTTTTTAAAGCAAAAATGTCGAAGAGGAAATGCCAATTTTTTTTCTTTTTTAAATTTACGATATAATTTACTGTAACAATTATATTTATTTTAATTTTTTTCATTGTCTGTGTGAGTGTTTGTGCAATTGGTGAAAGGTGGATAGGTAATAGAAATAAATATAGAAAATTCGTTTATTCAAACCCTGGGTGTCATTTTTCTGAAGTTTGAAACGTACAAGTGTTTACATTGACGTCAAAAAGGCGTAACATGCATTGAGACTCTTGCCATTCCATAAAGACTTTAAAACCCATGCTTTGTAAAAGCATTTTAAAACGACCAATTCAAACACCAACTTTATTTTTTTTAAATTAATCAAACTATAATTTTGAAAGTTAAGCAAAAATCATACCAGCTGTACTAACAGCAGATTCATTGAAAATACCTCCTTTTGAATATATTTAATTATACGATATTTTACACAGGTCTGGTATGCATAAATATACAACCCATCATTTGTAAAGAGTTTGCTATATAATTATGAGAATAAAACTTATACATTGAGATCTTTTCAATGTTATATCTAGAGAGCCCAAAATTAAACGATGGTGTATTCAAAACTGCAGTTTAACTGAAAAACCTCCCATACATAAAATTCTTGTTGATGTGTAATTTTTGAATTTCTATCAAGGATTATATTTTCTCACGAGCGTTTTCAATTTTTGCAAACAAATGTTTTAAATGACAGTAATTCAATAAAACCCGCGTAACTATGCCTTTAGCTTCAACTACTGCCCTATATACTGTCCTATATATTACAGATGAAAAACCAAGCGTAAACGAATTGGGTGGCCAGAGGCATGTTGAGCCTATTTTTTTTTTATTAGACGCCATTAAAAAGCATGATACATAATACATTCTGTGTAAAACTAAATATGAATATTATAACTTGACTGTAGGAGAGAACATACATAGTCATTGTTCTTGCTGTTCGATCCAATTCATAAATTCCTAAATACTTGAATAAAATACTTATTTAATTAAATCAAAAAGCACTGTAAGGACTTGTTGGAAAATATTCAATTCTAAAGCTAGAACGTGTGAGTTTTTACTTTACATGGCAAAAAATATCAAATTCTAAAAGCTTCGGTATGTTTTGATGGCTAGTTTGTTAACCATCCTCCATGCCTTTTTTAGACTACAGTATTTTACTAAACATCAAAAAAAGTTGTCATTAGAATAACTCATGGAGATGGCTTTTTCTTTAAAATTAATCAAGAAATCGATAATTCTACTTTATTATACCAGACGTGGGGAATAATAAATTACAAACAATGATCGGAAATGAACACATAATAACGTGCAATGACCGCATGGCTACAATAGGGTGGTATAAATTAAATATTTAGCTACCAAGACCCGATTGTAAGGTCGACATTCAATGAGAAACTTGAAACAAAGACTATGACAATTGTGATATTAAAACTACACCAACAATGCAGTCTCTCCTATAATTCAAAGGGGGTTATTGATGGCTGCATTCGCTGGAATGATCACAAGAAAGAAAATTCTGTTTGAATAATGTACAAAGCTCGTCAATATGGATCATTTTAGTCATACTTATAGATATTCATACACGAAAATAGCCATTAAATAAACGCTCAGGTGATTAGCAAATAAACTTTATTCTTTCTTCACTCCAAACACCCATATATCTTGTCTAGGGTAATTCTTTGATAGGGTTTTGTTTGCAGACATAACAAGGGTTTGCATCAAAGACCACTTTATAACATTGCAACGTTATCTCTTAAAGCAAGCGGGCCTTTTCATTTACAAGTTAGACCAATTAAAGGAAACAAAATGAGCAGTAACAGTGTCTTACGAAAAAATGGGACACTTTTAATTATAAGATATTGAAATAATTTCTATATACATTAATAAACCAACTTGCTTACCTGCTAGAAAGAGGCAAATAAACAGGGGCCCAGTGAAGAATCCTACTGTCTGACCGCACCGTTCCATTGTGAAGCCTTCATGAATCCTTTGGTGTTACTCTTCAGAAGAATACAGATTCATGTGATATCAGTCCAAATGTCTCTTAATTATAAACCTTGTTATCAAATCAGATCAAAATCGTGGAAATTGTAACCGACAGTCAATATTTTAGCTCAATTACTAATCTTTCTAACGTTGATGGCTAATTAATAGTTTCCGATGGTGGGTACACATTCCATAAACAAACAGCAGAGATTTGGCGGCTTTGTTCTTTAAATAAGCTTTATAGCAATACGAGTTTCCAAACTCTACTTCTGAATGAGTGACGTATGACATGCATTATCCAATAAAATTGAAGACATGGACCCGCCTTGCCTCATCTATTCGAGTCACACTTGGTTCTCAAGTTCGGGCATCGGAATGTATGAAATATACTCCCATTTGAAGCCCTCTGTATTGATTCCCAGACAACAACGCAATGTCACCAGCTTTGGCTCTCTTTGCTGTTTTACCAAATTGTTCCAAGCACCACTTAAGGCACACAGAGACACGCTGAAAAAAGAGTTTTAAGCACCAGGATTAAGAAGCCGCTTCAAGTGACTTCGGTCTCTGTATGCGAAAAACAGTTAATTACATAAGCATTGATAGATCAGTAAATCAAAGCGCATACATAACACGAATCATGGTCTTGATATTGTTTTCGCCTCTCACCACACCGAAAGAAAAACCTGCTAATGAATTCCTCATTTGTAACACTTCTGTTTCTGCAGGATCAATAAAATTTAAAGTTCTTCAAGAAAATATAGCATAGGGTGGTATTTGCTTTGTATTTACACTTGCTACTCTTGAACCCCGACAGCTTCATATAACATCATCTTTTTGAATGTTAAAGGTGCCTTTTCATTTCTAAATGAGTAACGTCAATAGATTACTCGTCTATACCAACCTAAAAAATCAATCAGGCTTATTAGATCAAGATTATTAGTACTGCTTGATTCGCTGGCGAGAAAGCACTAACTCTCTCTTTTCTCTCCCCCCCCCCCCTCTCTCCAAACTAAAAGATCATAGTGCAAAAAGGATCATATCAGTTCATCATTGTAAGTAGAAAAGTAGATTAAATGTCTTCCGACTGTTCTCGGTGTATATAACATATTTGATGATGACGACTGATAACAACCAAGAAAATTATTAAACTTAAAAATTACATAGACTTTATCGTCGCAAATTGACTCAGGTGCTAAAACAAACCTTGCATTTATTAATTAAAGAGACAATAATTGGACAAGCCTGTTATATATACATTATAGGAATTTCTTTTACAGGATGTCGTAGACTAGATAGATATACAGCCTGAAAAAAATCTACATAGAAATCTTGTTCCGCACTGTAATGACTGTATGTATAGCTATTTTTAGTGGCCAAAAGCAGAAGTAAATGTTTTCACGAGCAATTACAGTTGGCATGTAGGACCTAATAAGTTTGTATTATATCCATTTATCTGGAACTTTCTATGCGATTAGTACTCACTCAATGGTTTTCATTTCGTGGATGGATTTGGCCATTTCCGACAAGCATGTCCTATTGATTTCTTTATTTTTAATTTTGGTCCTAACGATGTTTACTGAAACTCTTAGGTACAACTGGCCTTAATTGGCGGATATACAGGGTTATACGTAAAAGCCAAAACCTTTAAATTGTTTTTAACTGCAGGTTCACGATTATGTTATTAAATTTTCTTTATTAGTTTGTACACAAGGGTAGGTTCGTATAAAGTTAGCTATTTAGTCAATTAATGAGGCCTAAGAAGGGATAAACGAACGAATGGTATTGGTGTAGAATGAGAGCAGAGGAAATTCTAATGACATATCTCCGAAGACTCATGCCTTTGCTACAACAACTTGTATCAAAAAACAGTTCCATTCCACTTCAATACAGAAATGAAATGAACGGCGCTTTCTTAAAAATAACACCCCTCATATTTTGTACGACTTGTATCTTTTAAAAACTATTAAGTTTAAAAGAACTTTTATACGTTTTCTATTTGTATTTTGAGTAAGTGCGTTCATTTATGACATACAAAGGACTATATATGATAAGGGCCTAAAATGGCCCCCTAAAATGAACGTCATCATTTTACTGTAATTCTTTGTTTTCTTTGTACAGATATATATGTGATGTTTTAACATTATGTTCATTTTGATTCAAGTGCCCACAATTAAGAAATATGGTATCATGAAGACAGACTTTTCCCGCCATTTTTGCATTTTTAGCATAAAACAGCTTGTTTTCAAGCAGTTTTTCTTTCAGAAAACATAGAGCGCATGCTTGAACAAACAAAATATTTTAATCAGAGATGTAACTAGCCAAGACTAATAACTGACAAAAAAAATTTCCTTGTTCAAGCATGCGCTCTATATTTCCCATTCGTTAAAAGGTAGGGAAAATGTCAATTTTCGACTGATTTTGATTGAATTATAGAAATAGCGTCACTTCTGACGTATTATACTGCAAGTGAGTGCAAATAAATCAAATAAATAGGTAAAAAATATATTTTATATCAACTCCTCTAAAAAATAACATAACATATTAATGTTACCGAAACACTATGAGAAATGGCGAATTATGGGGGCCAAATTCAACTCCTATCATATATAGTTCTTAGTAGATATGTTGCTTGATTCTAGGTATCTATATCGTACTGATTTGAATATGAGCTTTAACATTTTTATCATTTGTATGGGCGGCTTAATTAAGTTTTATTAATTAATTAGTATTTTTTATTTTATTTATCAAGAATCCTTTAATTTCTTCATACCGGACCATTTTTCCAGCTTCGTGTGATTTAACAAAGATTACAATTGTTTAATTTCCGATTAATATTAGGTCTTTTCAGGCAAGAAATTGAACTAAACAGAAATGGTTTATGGCAGTATACCACTCTGTAAGAAACGAATCTCTTCTCAATTCAGTTGTTACTTCATTTATCATTTCTTTGTCTGGGCCATGCGTCATGCCATGGCATATTTCTCAAACTGACAATCTTCACTGTCTTAATTTTTCTTCAAAACGTACAATTCGAAAAGAAAGTGTTAAAAAAACCAAAATGTGAAAATGCTACCACCGAGCTAGATCAAATTTTTAAAAATAAGTTCTGTATCTTGTGAACCCAAACAAAATTATCTTCTTTCTTTTGTTAGCAATTACATCACAGCACTCTGAAGTACAACACTGTTTGTCTTTTGTTATTTATAATTCAAATATATACACCATACACGGAATTTTAAAGTAGACCACTCTAACAAGCTTTGCTTATTTAATGCATTTTTGACAACTTGCAATTTCCTCGCTGCCAGAACTTGCTATTGTAAAATGGACATTCTCATGGTTTTGAAGGGTCGTTTGATTTTCCCTAGACGCCAATTCTGTAATTTACTTTTACTTGTTATTTGTTGCTAAAAAAATACTTGCTAGTTTTCTTTGTTACATGTATCTCATTATTGTTCAGTATATGAGTTTGATCAGTTTTTGGATTGTGGATCAACTCAAAATTGTTATGAAGGGAGAGGGCTTTAAGAGAAAGAAAGAAAGATCGAGGAGACTGTTTTTTTAAACATCAGTGACATTGACAAACTTTCAATACCCGCAATTACGTCACATGGCAATCAAGTCAACACCACGTCAACATTACGTCAAGGTCAAAATAGAAAAAGAAATTGAGAAACTAGCACCCATAATTGCTACAACTGCCATTACGGGGAACCACAATGCTAATGATTCGCTAAATTCAAAGAGAGAAGCTTTCTAACAATCTAAAAAGAGGCAAAATTCTACGACAAAGTCTTCATGTAGTCATTTTGACAGTCACCGTAAAGTTAGGGAAATGCACTCAACCAGCCCAGTAAATTGCTATTCCATCTTTAATAATTTAACACATGGTGTAATACCAATGGTGAAAATATTAGAAAATGAAGATTGTGGAAGAGGATGCAGAGACGCGAAGAGGAACTCTGGTCTTTTTATTACCAGAGACAACGCAGCTCTGAAGACAAAAAATAAGGTATTAAAAAGATCCTGAAGCCATCAGGCGGCTACACTGTCTCCTGGAAAAGGCATTTCACTTGGTTGTGTTTTCCTGTTTGACAACTGAAACATTGTGAAAGTTATTTGCATTCATTACTTTATACGCTTTTTATTTATTCCTTTGACTGATACATCGAAAATACAGCTGATAGACTATGTTGTTTCCTGAACATGGTGATTCATTTTTAAACAGTATTTTCCAACTTCGTGTATATTAACTTTTTTAGAAAATTGTGTTCGTACATATATCATGCGAGTTTTATTTTTTTTTAAACAGTTAATTGCATGGCAGTTTTATTCCTCCTTCAGGAAATGTTATTTGGAACATAAGACCCTTTGTTTAGTGGAATAAGCTAGAATACTTCGATGAAAATCTAAGTATGTTTGAAAAAGATTTGGCTTGTAATTCAACTGACAGGACGGGATGTATTTATCTGTAAATACATGTAAATAACTGAACATTTTGAGTCAACTCTTGTTTTGAAGCATTAATATAAAAAGTAGGTGATATTCGTTTTATATGCATTGTAATCCGCATTAAAAACTTATAACGTAATTCTCATTTGAAAATATTTTTGTAATTTTTTTTTTTAATTTTTGTACATTTTGATTTTTCGCTCTTTTGGCAATTAGATAAATTTAGATATATTTTGTGGTGTGCGTTATATTTCATATCTATCTGAAATCATCAAAATTTTTTACTCAAAAGGTGATATGCTTAAACGTTGTTTCGCAATATCATTGGCTCCCCGTTGCATGCTGTCTTGCTCCGGAAAAAGCATCACACAAGACAGAGAGACTTTTAACAAAGACTGAAAATTACTAGTATTTTAGCTATCTTAAACTTAAAAAGTAAAGAGACGATATCAGTAGTAAATTGCATAACAAAATTTAATTGTACTAATTCTTTCACAGAAGTCAAAGGTTAATCAGTCCAAAAATAGCGCAGGTTTTGTGCGCAATAAAAATAACGCATGTTTTTGTGTGCAATAAAAACACAATTTTTTCAATGGGTGGCACTGTACCTCCCAGGTCCTATATCCGAATTTGTTCAGACCGGGAGATATTGACCTGCATCTACCTGTAACTAACGGTGGCACTGGTTCAGTTGGAGACTATTTTACCGATAACAATCACGAGCGCCACAGGGAACTTCGGGCCCAGTAAAACTTCTCTGCGTCACAGTAAAATCCAACTTGTCATTTAGTTCCGCCTCTTTGACCTAAGTTAAATTATTCGCGAAAAATACAGTAGGAAATGATCTAAACCAAAACTTTTATAAATATGATTAAACATTTGTTTTTGTCATTACGTCACCAAAGACTTTATTCATAATCACATGCTTTATTGAGCCACCGTGTGTTTTTTAATGACTGAGAACAGGTGCAAAATACACCAACTTACATTGAAACTCATCTTCCTGTGGGACATGACGTTTGTACTAGTTTAGATGTATTAAAGATTTACGTGAAATAGGATTTAATTGAAAAGTTATGAGTGAACCCCGGAGCTATGACACGATGATATTGCATACGATGAAACACCTTAAACTGAATCCCAATGGACAGAAATGATTTCCGAAGGTTATAAATAACCTTTTATTCTCTGAAATTAATAATTCTTTGGTGTATTTTTCGTGAGAGTAAAGACTTTATAGGGCAATACCAACGACAAAGTGTAATATTTTTCTCTGAATATAAATGTGGCATTCATGGGATCCTTCAATATGACAAAATGTGGAAGGCGGTTATGAAATGAATGGTATATTGTGTAACGTGATAATACCAAATGCAATCTCTAATATCATAAAATAGTAAATAATATGTTGCTATTCTGATTCATCAAGGTCATAAGAACAAAAAAATGCTAAAGGACCATTGTACTTGTCAGAGTATACTGACGAATCTTTTGTTTGTTCCTTTGGTTTCAATAAAAGTTTGATGAGGGTGTTCAATCCACCAGACTATAGATATGTAAAACGCAGTATTAAAACATAAAAATTAATATTGCATACCAATAAACATTAATTTTGTATTACGATTCTAACGGTCCGCCAGCTGATATTAAGTGACCTTGTGCTGATATACATGTAGGAGCCTGGACTTTGGGTAGTTTTGTCAAACAGCAATGTGACGTAGGCCTGTCTGTTTCATTGCTGGCCATTCAACCATGGTTTTTTGAAATCAACAATTTTTTTCTGGCTTTTGAGTTAAGATTACGCAATCGGTGTATGTTTCGCTTGAAACCAGCGTCATTTTAAACTTGTTTTGACGCAAAATGGATAGTTACATCCTGCTGAAAGACCAAGGCCTTGTTAAAATGTTACATGTTACTTAAAAAGCCATGCGATAATCTATTGATATATATGCATTGTAAACAGGCATCTCTATATTCCTTTATACTGTATGAAATTTAAGCGGTTTCAAAACTCAAAAACGTCACTGGAAAACTAAACAAATCATAATGGGAAGAAATCGAACCCTATTGTACAACGGTTATCGATTCCAACTTGATAGACTAGTATTGATTATCCTCACATTTGTAAACGAAGGGATGGGGGGGGGGTAAATCCGTAGTCCCCAGTCGACTGTACAGCCCCCCAGTCTGTCTGTCAGTCATACTGTTCTTATTTTGTTTTCCAGACTTTTTTACGGTCTGGTTTAGAGAATTGATTTGAAACTTTTTTGATTTGAAATTTCTATGGTAGCTTAATAATGATAAACTTTATATCAAAAGTTTTAGTTTTGTTAAGATTGACAAACAAATTAATTTTGACTCTTGGTGGTTGATTGGGGTTGTCCCTTTCACGATAATCAATATTTGGGACATGAACATCATTTCTTATCACTAAAGTACATAAATCTAATGTCGGAACTATTTTTATTTCGTTTAACGTTTATTGCAAAGTATACTTTAGAAAGATAATATGAAATGCGAATGATTATTTTCTTTTGATTTATTGGATTTTATGTTTTAATATCGTACAGCCAGATAACAGGGTACACTGTACATGTAACCCATACGTACATGTACATGTAACACATTAACAACATAATGCGACATTCTTTGTAGATTTAATGGGTGTCCATAGCGCACATTACACTCTCAGAATGCATGATATTAAGAGATATCGATGGTCGTGGTCATTTATAGACTGTATTGATCTGCTTTGAAAGAAGAACTCTATATAAAATTATAGGAAAATACCCAACTTTAAAAACATATATAATTTTTCTTTACAGCAATTTAGTTTAGCTGAACAATTCATATCTTAACATTTTGGTAAGATCTGATGGTTAATGTATTGACCACCCAGCCTCCAAAAGATTTTCACGTGTCATTTGATAGACCAATGCTTATAGAGTAGGCCTATAACTCCACATTTATTTATATTTTTTTTATTTTATTCCTCATTTCTTGGTTGAAATTCAAAATCCCACATAAAAAACGAAATTTCTCAAGGAAGACAAATGGTCTTTGATAAAAATGAATTTACACTCATGAACAATTACAGTCTGAAGGATTGCATTGCATCTTCTATTACAATTCAATTGAATATCAAGTGGCAACTCTGAATAAATAGGAAACACAAGTTTATCCGTTAGTCATATTCTTACAAACTTGTTTTATTATGCCCCCTTATTATATAATGACAATATCAGCTAGCTTGTTTATCAGCTATCAGATTGTTAAGTAGGTCAATATGAAAAAAGTCACTCCGTTTATAAGGAAAGATGAATTAAAAATGGACGATAATTTAATCAAATTTACACTACGATATTGCAGCCATCACTTAAGAACGATCTATTAGACAATTTACTTCTTTAATATTATATATCAACCAATCATCTGACACTGTCATATGGTACCAGGATGTACGAGAATATATATCCTGATGTTTTCTTTTTTTTGGGGGGGGGGGGGGGGGGGGGGTCGGTGGCAGAATGTGTTTCAAACACTTTTTAATTTCGGATAGACACACAGACAATCAAACAGACGAGAGGAAAGAGCAATAGAGTTTAGAGTACCCGCATTTCAATCAAGGGTTTTAATCAATCACTTCCAGAGTGTCTTAATCTTCCTAGTGTAAGGCTGTGCTTTGTCTGCAGATCTGAGTGCTTCTCTAACCTTTTCAAGAAATAAACTCTGTATAATCTAATTCTTGTCTCGAAAAAACTTGAGTCAATCTAGGAAGTAAGACAGCTACGTCCGCAAGAACCTCGGAAAGAGGAGAATGAATTTGATGAACAAAGCTCGACTCTTTTTTTCCATTTTTCCAAAACAGTTCATATTGAAGACAAACTTCCGGACTGTCAAATTAAAATGCGTTTCCGTGGAGTTGCTGAACGCTTCGAAGCAGTTGCATTTATTTTTCAGATTTTAAATCAAAATGGAATTTCATGTATCTTCTTTCCCTCGTAGCAACATTAAAAAGGAACATATAACTTTAACAAAAATAAAACAAGAACACATTCAAATGGGGTTTTTCCTTGAGATCAGCACCAATGACATTAATTTTGTTCTTCGCCTCCTTCTATCTTGTGATACGAAAGTCAATCGGCAAAAGATTAGGGGAAAATATGGATATTAGTTAATTTTAATGTAACCTTGTTTCAGTAATTCAATGAATGCTGTGACATTATAATTATGAATATTGTCGCAACCGTATGTTGCAGTGTTAGCTTTGTTCTCAGTTACAATGTTACTTTTTTTTCTTCTTTAAAAAAAACAATCATGTATATGTACAATGTACATGTAATACGATAATTGTTTCTTCTTATGTAGGAGATTCTCGCCAAAATTTGATGATTTATTGGTTGAATGACTGGTTTGATGTTGGTTTTTTGTGTTGTTGTTGTTGTTTATAGTTTATTGTTCATTTGATTTGACTGGTTAATTTGCTTTTCTATGAGCTTCTATAATTTCTCCTACCGGGTATTGCAAAGCATCTATAAACACATTAGATATTTTTAATCGGAGAAAAAATCAAAACTTCTTTAAATTATCAAATTGTAAATTAATATTCCATTTAACTGCTTTTTTGAACATGAAGACAAATATAGTTATAGTTTGAGTCTTGGACACGTTTTAATTCTTATTCTTTACATAATTCAATATGACATAGAAAGTTATTCAATATAATAACCATATATTATTTCTACTTCTATCCAAAACGATATTCAAATGCATCTACTTGCTTCAATATGAAAATGATCGAAGACTGGTGTAAATTGATATTTTCAAATCCTTTAAAGAGAAGAATTGTCATTAAAACTCTATTTCAGTACAAAATTATTATTATAGTTTTTGGAACAAAAGTTCCCTTTTCTTTGGCATAGATATATGTACTTACAAAATTTTTTCCATTAAAGAATTTAAAAAATCGAGGATTTCATACAATACGAAAGTCTTTTTCAAATTAAAACTTTTATGTTCCAACACAATCATCTATAGAAATCGTTGGTTCTGATTCGTTGATGCCTACGAAAGACCTTAATTAGTTATCATTTGACCACCCCTTGGGATTGAAGCCATTTTTTCGTCCTATTAGACTCGCAAATAAACTAGTTTTTCGATTAAATACGACGGAGTAATAATTGTGTTTCAGGTATGCTTTTCTTTGTCCTATAGTGCAAAACAAACCTCTTCTGCTTCTAATAATCTATTCCTTTTTTGTGTATTTAATTGGATATTTTCGCGTATACGACTATATGCCCACCTTGATTTTCTTTTTCCGTCTTGTTAAGTCTTAGTGAATGTCTAGGAATTTAACGATTATGATCGGTTTGTCTTAACATTCTATGCTATATGCTCTACCAATAGGCCACTATGGAGGTCCAGTAGGTGTAGAACAAATGTATGGTTAATATTTCAAAAAATCATGTAAAAAGCAAAATTTTCGATCTTAAATGCTGTAATAAATACTGCACCAATATTCGTGTGTTTCAGTCATATTTTTCAGTTTTAGGTTTGCATAAATATAAAATTCGTGGATCGTATTATCAACGAATTTTACGAAATTTGGTTTTCTATATATATATATATGAAACCATGCACAACAGTGTAATGTTTTTAAAATTGGTTGAGTTTCTTAGTGGTTAAAGTTTTGTTTCCCTTTTTGGTTATATTTCAACATCGATTTTTATTGTCAGCCATTATATAAGATGTGAATGACAGAATGACTGATTTTCAAATTATTCTTATTCAATGGTATGGAAATGTATCTTGCTAAATTTGGAATTTATATTTAAACAAAATCTAAGTTTGTTTTATCATGCAAAGCATATTCTTTCCATGATGAAACGATGTGCCAACTACAGTGAAAACTATATTGAATAAATCTAGAATATCGTCTGGGAATTCTGGGAACATAAGAGTATCTCTTTGATGCTTTGTTTCATTTTTGTTTCAACTCCACTTCAAATGAGTTTTGTGTACTATTTTTATCCGTATTTTTTTTTCAACTTACAGGAGAAAATACTCACAAACTAAAGCTGAGTAATGAATCTCTCTCTCTCTCTCTCTCTCTCTCCCATTGGTAAACGAAACAAATGAATCTGAATCGTGTCTCTGACACCGATCTTTATGATATGCACTGCTTGGTCGTAATCTTGTATTATCGCTGGATACGCATCTTTTGACAGTTGTGTCAAGATTGGAATCGGGATCTGACAAGTCCTGCTTTTACTTTCGGCCAGTCCTCTTTTATTTTACTTCTTGCCGCGTTTCGGATCGATCGCATAACACTACTGAGCAGTTGGTCATTAATTAATAACTATCCCGATATTGCTATAGGTCCCCAAGGGACTTTGCCAGCTTTGAAGTACATTCATTGCCTCTATGCAACACTGGGTGATTTTTATGTTTTTGGAGGGGAGGGGAGGGTCAAAAGAAGACCCTCTGCAATGGTTGTAAACAAATCAATAAATAAATGCACGATATTCAGTTTGGTAGTATAGGAAATATCCAAAATAAAAGATTTGTTTGATGCATGATAGTTCATTCTCTTCAAGTCAACACTAGGAGATCAAAAGAGCACTACTCATATTTTTTTTATTAATTGATTTTCACGTATGCTTTTTTATGGACCCAAAGGACAAACTTAACAACTGAAGCTAGAGTTAGATATACTGTATACGTGAACTGTGCGATCGAATGTCATCCAGTCTATCAATAATTAACATTAATTGTATTTTTTGTCAATCTAAGCATTTAAAATAAACGTGTATCTTTTTTTCATTCATTTTACTTTTTAAGTGCTGAAATTCCCCTGATATCAAATATATAAACCCAATTTGAAAATCATTTTAATTGATTTAAAGAATTTTCATTCTATTTCTATTTATTTTTACAATGTTCCCTTGTTGTCTACATGTATCTATTATTCATAATGCTAATATGTAAAAGCAATCTAAATTCACTCAAGGGGAACGAATATTTAATACCTTAACGTCTACACCTTAACAAAATCTAAAACATATATCTTACTCACTTAAAAGACCATAAGGATTTGTCTTATTCTCTTTGTTTTCATGCCTTTTGGTCTGTCTTGGCGGGAACAAGTTAAAAAAAACCCTATCTGATGTGTTAAATTTTCGACTAATTACTTCTAGAGAATACACCCACGCGCAATACAGAATGTAGTGAAAATAACCCTTAATGCATATTAGTTAGATAAAATTGTTTTACATTCGCCGAAAGCTCTTGCCTGTCTTTAGTTTCTTCTTTTTTTTTTTGTTCTCTCGGTCGAGTTGTCCCAAGATATTTGGACAAATGGGTTTTTTGTTCGCAACTTTGCACATGCATGCATTTTCAAGTGGTATGGTTGTTATGTAATATCCTACCAAGTCATACGTTTTGATATCGCATAATTTCCACAATGTCCTGAAAAATGAAACAAACCGAGAAGTACTTCTTAATGGAACGTTAACTACTCCTGTGAGGAACTTTTATGTCAATGTATTTATTCAAAGAAAGCAATATTTTATATGAAAAAAGGTATGTGTATGTGTATGTGTGTGGAACAAAGGGAAATGTACTCTAGCAGATAGTTTACAAGACGTTCACACATCAGACAAAAAGCTATAAATCTCCACTATGCCTCAATATCAATAGTGATTGGACACAATACAAACAACTTAATATATATTTTTAGCTTTTGGATTATGCTATATTCGTTCAAGTGGTGGGCAAATATTATTGATAGCGAGCTCTAAATTGGCTTACTTCGTGGGGGAGGGGGGTGTTTTGCAATGCAATGTTTTACATGTAGCAGAACACTGTGCCGCATAATCATGCCAGTGGCAAGGTGGCATTCTTGCACCCGCTTAAGATGTTGTTTAGTAATAATTCATATATACTTTGTACCAAACGATATATCATGTCTTCAAACAGTAAAAAAAACCATCTATTGAAATAAAATTAGAAAAAATTATGGTGAAGTGTACAAGATTTACCAGCTAAGAGCACTGTGCATTATTCTAAAAGACAGCAAAGGTATATTGCTTTCAGTAATTTATTTTTTCAGGAAAAAGCAAAATATTGAAAAGATTTATATCCATTTAATTAATGTAAGGATCTTTAACACAGAAAATGTGTGAACTTTGCAATATTTAGGATATAGTGTCCTAAAATATATAGAAAACACCACAATGGCGTTTTTCCAGTTTCAAAGAAAATCTACATTTTTTCATATTTCAGGAAATTAATATTTCTGTTATTATGTATGTCTTTTCTATTCAAAGACATTCAGATTATATCTATAAATCCAGGCACGTGAAAAAACAAAACGTATAGTCTTTTTCTTTTATAAAACTAGCGGCATTCATAAACACCGGTTTTTTTATGCAGAATGGCGCATTTTGTATATTAAACTTCGATCTTATTCCTTAAATGCATATTTGCTCTTTGAATTAAATATATCAGTGGAAAATATATATACTACACTACATGTAAATTCAATCAACCGGAACTATACCCTAGTGTGAGCACGCTTTGTTTGAGGACAAGAATCATTCACTCTGTGTTATTAGAGACAATTGCCATGTAAAAAAAACGCCGAGCAAAAACTGTTGCATTTGCCTTTCCAGAACATATATACAAATGGTGCAATTTTGGGGGAAGTACTGCAAAGTAGATGCAATTCATTCTTTGCAAAGCACGTGTGCATTGGTGACATTTTAAGCCAAAAATACAGGAGGAATGTTTATAGATTAGAAAAAAATGGGGGTGGGTCAGTTAGAGTTTTCCGTCCCTATGTCATCCCGCCATCAGGTACGTTCCCTTATGCAAAGAATGCAGCTGTTAATACGGAAAAGGGTTCGGTGGAATGTACAGTGAATGATGATAGTGTTCGAACGCCTAGTAAATGGCCTTCTACATCTACAAACATCACTCTTCCTGTTATTAGTCCCCTACCGGTTTTCACCGGAGGGGACTATAACTTTCCTCTGCGTCCGTCAGTCCGTCCGTCTGTCTGTCCCACTTCAGTTTTCCACACTTTTTTTCTTTATGCGTTTGAGGAATAATATGAAATTTGCTGAACAGCTTCAAAATGTCAAACAACAGATCAAGTTTACACTTTTGTAGCGTCTGGTTGACATATTTTCGAGAAATTGAATTTTTTATATTCCAATTTTTTAATGTTCGGGTTCGATATTCTGCATAACAGTGCATTGTTTCACAATTTCAACAAACCGGTAGGGGACGTGTATTGCTTATGCAATACTCTCAGAATGCTTGTTTCTGTTGGAAACACTAAGGCGACGTGCATTATTTGTCGCAAAGAGTCAAAGGGTTTGCGACCTTTGAAATTGCACCATGCGAGACTTTCGATAGTTGCTAATATGTCCTTGGTTGTAAATAATAAACACATATAAAAAAGTATCCTATTATAGAATGTAAACTAAAAACAAAATTTTTAAAACAAACGTTCATAACTCATACTGCGCGGACAACAACTGTTAAAATTATTTTTTTCAATCACTATACATTATGTGAACTAGAACCTAAGAGTTTTTCGTGTATGGGCTAAAAATCAAGAAGTGGAACGGAAATCGATATGCATTTTGTAAAGACAGAAACCAATACCGGCCCTGCAGGTCAAGTCTTTTGGTGTATACAAGTTTACCTTTTTAGGTCACCTGAGTCACTCAGGTGACCTATTGCAATTGGTCTTCGTCCGTCGTCGTGCGTTGTGCGTCGTGCGTTAACAATTTTACATTTTTAACTTCTTCTTGAAAACTACCAGGCCAATCGTTACCATTTTTGGTGTGAAGCATCTCTATGGTAAGAAGAATCTAAATTGTGAAATTTATGGCTCTACCACCCCTGGGGTGCCATGGGCGGGGCCAAATATGCAAAAAAAGCCAAATTTTCAAAAATCTTCTTCTCTACTTCCACACATGTGAGGAAAAAACTGAATGCATGGTTATGATGTCCAAGAGGCCCTCTACCAAAATTGTGAAATTTATGGCCCCTGGGTCAGGGGTTCTGGCTCTAGGTTGGGGCCAATATGGCCATATAGTAAAAATGTATTAAATCTTAGAAAATCTTCTTCTCTACTCCCATATATATTTGTTAAAAACTAAATGCATGGTTATGATGTCCATGAAGCCCTCTACCTTAATTGTGAAATTCATGACCCCTGGGTCAGGGGTTCAGGCTCTAGGGTGGGGCCAATATGGCCAAATAGTAAAAATGTATTAAATCTTAGAAAATCTTCTTCTCTACTATCATATATATTTGTTAAAAACTAAATGCATGATAATGATGTCCATGAAGCCCTCAACCTAAATTGTGAAATTCATGACCCCTTTGTTAGGTGTTCATGCTCTAGGGTGGGGCCAATATGGCCATATAGTAAAAATGTATTAAATCTTAGAAAATCTTCTTCTCTACTCTCATATATATTTGTTAAATACTAAATGCATGATTATGATGTCCATGAAGCCCTCTACCTAAATTGTGAAATTCATGACCCCTGGGTCAGGGGTTCAGGCTCTAGGGTGGGGCCAATATGGCCAAATAGTAAAAATATATTAAATCTTAGAAAATCTTCTTCTCTACTATCATATATATTTGTTAAAAACTAAATGCATGATAATGATGTCCATGAAGCCCTCTACCTTAATTGTGAAATTCATGACCCCTCGGTCAGGGGTTCAGGCTCTAGGGTGGGGCCAATATGGCCAAATAGTAAAAATGTATTAAATCTTAGAAAATCTTCTTCTCTACTCCTATATAATTATATTTGTTAAAAACTAAATGCATGATTATGATGTCCATGAGGCTCTCTACTAAAATTGTGAAATTCATGACCCCTTTGTTAGGTGTTCATGCTCTAGGGTGGGGCCAATATGGCCATATAGTAAAAATGATTTAAATCTTAAAAAATCTTCTTCTCTACTCCCACACATGTGGGCAAAAAACTGAATACATGGTTATGATATCCACAATCTCCTTTACCTAAATTGTGAAATTCATGGCCCCTGGGTCAGGGGTTCAGGACATGAGGGGGGGGGGGGGCAATATGGCAATAAAGTGTTAATGCATATAAAGTTTAAAAATCTTCTTCTCTATTCTCACACATCTGTTTAAAAAAAACCGACTAATAATTATGTTTACCAGGAAGTCCTCTACTGAAATTTTAATTTTCATGTCCCCTGGGGTATGGGTTTTGACTCTAGGGCAGGGCCAAAATGGATGTATAGATGTTAATGCATATAACGTTAAAAAATTATCTTCTTTACTCCCACACACCTGAAAGGAAAACTAAATTCATTATTTTGTAGACCAGATCTTTTAGTTTTTCACCAAAATTATAGGTTTCACAGTTCTTTTTGAATTAAATGTGGTTGTCATTACAAATTTATAATTCTTCTATGAGACTCCATGACAAGTTTGTGTATTGGATATATGCTACTCAGGTGACCGTTAAGGCCAATTGGCCTCTTGTTTAAAAAAGCTGACCGTCTTTAGAACAAACCCTAAACAGCAATTAGTTATCAAAGACAGTTTAATTCTTTTAATATAAATGTCACCTTCCTCTACATAGCATGGCGAGTGGAACATTTTATGTCATGTGTCGTTTAAGCCTGCGTGTCTAAAATTGAGAACTGCGTACCCGAGCTTGTAAGTTGAGATCGACTATAGGGTAAAAGAGATCTTAGGTAGGGTCGTAGACTCGTATTATTTTTATAAAATCAAAGTTATACCACTGCGTTTATCTATCTAAGGTGCAAATAACTAAACCGATATTAGGCATACCGCATCTATTTTTTTTATTTAGTATAAATATTTGAATAAACAGAAAAACAAATAATTTCAATAGATATTATAGAATGTTACTTTCACTAATTGGACCTGAAAACCAAAGGCTGAATTTTATTCATAGCAATTTGTATTGCTTTTTTGTTTTCTCACTTTTTAAGATTTGAAATCTACGAAATTTGTTAAGTCGTACATGAAATAGATCATCTGAAAATTATCTCCCTTGCGCCGAACAGTATTTCAACCAATGAAATAAATGTAAATTTTCACATCATGTATTTTCTACAAATCACAAAGGAAAGGAAGTGCACAACCCGGAGACTGTAAATTATTTCAACTCTTTATACCGTCTTCCAAGGAAGACGGTAATAAACGTTCCTTTGACTCGATAGCGCATAAACTTTGCCTAGCAATGTATACAAACATTTTAAAATAAAATTATCAAAGGAACCATCTTGGTTCAACTTGTTGTTTCTTTTCTCATCTATACTATAGTACTCGCGTCTATATAGAATTTGAAAGAAAGAGTTCCAGAATCATAACGCTTGAAAGGTCTGGAAACTTATCGTTTGAGTAAATCATGTGGTACAGAGCATATTCAAGGCCAAGAACCGTTAACGTGTATTCTGTTTGTAGATTTAGATTGCAACAAAACCAATATCATTTTTAAGAATATGACTGTATTTTTTGTTAAAATCATCTTTAGCTTGTTATCATTAAATTAGGTACTGGGCTTTCCTTTTTGTAAAAAAAACGTATCACTACTAAATCATTTTTCCATTGATCAAAATAAGAATAACATATATTATTTATATCTAACGTTCTTCTAATGCATTTTGCAGCTTAACCAAAACGTCACCAGAAAAAGAACTTGCAAAGCAACACGCACTCCAACTGAAAGATCCATTATAAAAATTTTCATACAAATGTAAATGACAGAAAGCTAATTTTCATTTAATTTCTATATAACTACAATGTAAATGTTGGCACGAGTCCAATCGAGAATTTTGTTTATGAATCCTTTCAGGATGTTTACACCTGCATATCTCTAGAGACAATTGAGTAAATGGGACGTTTATGCGAAAGTAAACGCGAATAAACCAAACTTAGTTTCGAAACATATCGTTCTGGGTTACAAACACACCAATAATATATCCTCACCTAGTTTAAATTAAAGTCATTTTTACAACTCATGATCATTAGTCAGTTACTTCTGACAGCTTCGATTATATACAATAAACTTAGACTGTAACTTACACTTTAACTTACACCGAAACTTACACTGTAACGTAAACTGTAACTTACACTGTAACGTAAACTGTACATTTGTAACTTACAGTGAAGTGTACACTGTAACTTGTACTGTAACTTACACTGTAACTTACAGTGAAATGTACACTGTAACTTGTACTGTAACTTACACTGTAGTTCCTGAAATAGTCAGGCTTTTCTATAGTTCCTATAAAATTGTCAAACAGCATTTTTTCTGTCAACTTAGGTGTCTAGCTTCGAAAAGACTGTCTTAATTACAAAGATAGATACAGCCAATCACACTTAAACAAGAGCCGTCTCTCCCATGTATAATAAACGAAGGGAGTAATGACCAGACCGGAGTCAAAACTCAATTAGCGGGGTGTTAAAACTGATCGTGTAGAATTAGGCGGGGATTATCGGGAAATATGATATGAAAATAACCTTACATCTTTATCTTGATAGCAGTAAATGAGAAAAAAAAAACATAAGAAAGATTCTCTCATGTCATTGAACTTTTTATTTATCAATTCATTATACAGCTTTCAACATAATTATAGTACTTCTGACAATTTTTATTTGTTACAAGGTCATGGTTATATTTATCTGCAACTGCCACTTTAATTAAGGAATAAGTTATCACTCTTGGATTATTATGAGGTGGTTAAATACGATCGGGGTCATCAAATTGCATAAAGCCCAAAGGGCTTTATAATAGAGTTGATCACGCCCGATCGTATTTGATCACACTTCAAAATATTCAAAGAATGATTCCTAATTACGTATACACGTATTTATATTATTTTCAGCAATTGTACGACTACCTATTGAAGTAGTCATTGATGAACTGTATTGGACTATACATTACAAAGTGATTCGTAGCGTTATCACAGACAAAGACACAAGAAAATGTAAATACAAAATGCTTTTAATGGGACAAAATAACTCTTCATCAACTTTACAATTTGATGAAGACTGATGCAAAAAGATTCCGACGCGCTAAAACTTTCTCGTTATAAGGAGATGTAGGAGAAATTGCTCACCAAAGAAAATGTCACTTCTAGTCGTTCTTCCGTGAACGCTTGTGAGGAGCCATATTGGCGTTGTCTAATACAATTTTTGGACAGCATATTCAACACTAATACGGACAGCTCGGCAGTTTTCTATGCATTCTGCTAATGCCTTTGACGGGCGAAAAAAGAAACAGTGCTTCTACATTTGTCATTACGGATTACATTACGAACCAATATAAAAAGACATAGTGTATATTTATTTCTTGTGCTGACGTGTACAAACGCGAAGTTTTTTAAGTGCAATGTCCTAACTGTAAAACATTTTTAGCCATTATTTTTCTTTTGTTTTGGTTTGGCTTGATCGTTGTTGGTGTTAATTTGTTCAATAATTATGAATAAAACTTTCAATTTATCAACATAACTAATACATTTTGTGAAACCAAATGCAAAGAAACTCTTTTGAACATTAACAAATTGACCAAGAATATAAACATCACGTGTGTAATATGCCCATTTCTCTATATTTTCAAGTTCGCCCAAATAGTCCTATGTAACTCCCCCATTTGCAACCAATGGTTTCTTTTGTTTGAAATATGGCACAAATGTCCATTGTCTAAATCGAGTATCAACATTGCCAATCATACAGTGTATACTGCAAGGTTTCGGTTTAAACTGTTGTTTCCAAGTTCTCCAATGATAACGTTTGGTTATCAATTTTGGAGGGGTCATAAGATATAATTGTCAATAAATTGCGATTCTCCATCATATCAAATATTCGAGATGATGAATAAGAATGCACAGGCCTCTAAATTGTTCTATTGCTCTCAAGACTCTTTGGCTAGAAGTCTGCAGTTGCTTTATTATGATATTTTTCTTTTACTTGCTTCAGTAGACGCTGTACGATCGAATTTTAGCGATCTGTCCAACCGAACGTAATGTGCACTCACCATCACATCTAGGTGAAGTGACCAAAGTTCATAGCATTCCAGATGGTGGTTCGGTTGAGTAAAGAATGTGCAATTAGTGATGATTTTACGTACATTACTTATAAATAGTGTTATAATATTGATATTGACTGTTCACTATTTTAAGTCGAAGAAAAAAAAAATTAAGTTTTTTTTATAGCGCAGATATTTTTATCCCAAAAAAAAGTTTACTCTTGCCAACGTTCTATCAATAAAAAACACATGTTCCCAGGTTATCTAGAACCAAACTAAGAAAAAACAAGACTTTGACTTAAAGAGGGTGAAACAAACATCTATTCAGTATTAATTCAAGTTCACTTGGAGTTCAGTTGCAAAAAACCTCGGCATAACCGAGTCGGACGGGTTTTTGTCCCTTGAATCCTTTGGATGAGAGATCTTGGCACCAGAAGGAGAGAACATATTTTTCTTGTCCGTCCTTAAGCCATGAATCATAAACTCTAATAACAAGATGTCATAAAGTCCGCTCGATCCATCGTCCTTCAATTCCCAGATTCTTCACCAGAACGAACGTGTTTTTGTTTCGGGGGGAGGGGAGGATAAAATGTTCTCCATGACCTTTATACACTTTAACCGAAAACGAAAATCAGAAAAATTATAAATCATTTGATAATATTGCGTCTTTAATTTGATATGGATGTTTCAGGTTTTTATAACTTTGGTTCATGGCCATGAATGTGTGGCCCGGAAGTGCCTAAAATTCAATCAATTTTGAAAGACATGAATGCAAGTAAATATGGAAATATGAATTATCCCATTAGAGCGTGTTTATAGGATGTCAATAACTACGTATGCAGTGTAGAGATGCTATCAGGTTTACTATTCTTAAGGTATGTTTTGCCACTTTATAGTTCTTCACATTTTATTAAAAAAAATCTTTTGCTGAACAAAACATTTGTACATCACTCCCACATTGTAAGAAAATAAAGGTTATTATTATTATTACTAGTATCATTACATCCAGGACTTTTCGGTTTTTTAAATAATTTCATCCCATATAATTTAACAGTTGAGTAATATGAAAATAATCGTCTTTTGAATATTTCTATTACGGCCAAAATGAATTAATCACTGATTATACATGTACATATATGTATGTAAAAAAAGACGCTTATGGCACCACTCAATAGATTGTAATATTAAAAGTTTAAAATTTTTCAATTTAAACTTAACTACATGCATAAATTAAACTGTTATAGTTGAGTTTAAATTGATAAATTTTAAACTTTTAATGTAACAAAAATCAGCAAATATATTCCTGTATATGTAAGAGGCCAAAAGGAAATTACGCTTTTTCAAAACTGACTCGCGGTTTATAAAGCCTAAACTACCCCAACCCATTTTATTTTCGTATAAATCGGGTAGCCTTTGAATTCATTCCAGAGGTGATTATGACAAAGGTGAACGAGGGTGTTTATTATTCGTTACATAAATCACCGATGACAATGTATGAATTGCCGGTACGTTCCATATTGATTGCATATTGTGCATGGTCATTAGGCTTCGTAAAGTTATAACACATTTGTCTTGGTCTGTGTAAAGTTCCATTGAAGTTTAATGTCTTGCTAACTTTGGTATTCATTCGTTATCGTTAATGAATCAGAAAATCTTCCCTCTAATATTTTTTTTTTGGGGGGGGGGGGGGGGAAATCAAACGGAAAAGCGAGCCCAATGATCTCCCTGGTGGCATGTTAAAGGAAACTTGTTTTCCTTCTTTCTCGCTGATAAGTGTTCTTAGATAAAAGATCTCGGAAGCTCTGCCGGTGAAGTTCCGTGATATGGGAATTATAATCCGAAGTCTAGTCTCGCGAGATTTCGCCGGGATTTGAGTTTACTGCAGATCTGAAGAATAAGAAGCCAGAAGAAATGAGAAGATTGGGATTCATTGCAGTCAAATTGAATTATTTACTTCGAGGATCACTCTGAAATCAAAGATGAATTTTTCAATGGTATTATTCTAATCTGCAAAAAGATGGCGACCGACAAAAAATTGCGCAGAAAGTGAGAAAGACTGATGCTGTTATGCAAAATAAGAGAATTATGATGTATTATTTAAAGGAATGCCGGTAGAAAAAATCTCAAGTTTGCTTTTGATAAATGAAAAATGTGATAATGTGATATCTCAAGTATACATGATGTTTTTTTGTTTATGTTTTTTTTTATTGGGGGGGGGGGGTGTGCGTGTCTCGTATGCTACAGCAGAAGAAGCCCTTAAAAATTCTAACCAGTGCGTTTCAATATGTTTTTACATGAATTTCACAATAATAAGCTTTTTGCAAAGTAAATAGATTGTACAAATGGGAGCTATTTCAAATTTGTTATGTTGTGAAATCAATATTCGAGTTCGTTAAAAAAAAAAAAGACATTTGCTCTGTGCTAAACGATATAAAATGTATTCAAAAACACCGAGTGAGAATTTCAGAGCACTATTGGAAAGTAACAACTGACAATCAATCCATGGGCATAAAACTCGATACTGTTGCACCCAACGCTTTGCTAGGTATTTTCTTTACAGAAATAAGATACTAATCAACAATTACATCATATTTGATAGGTAAAATATGCTGAAGACGGGATAGTCTAGTACTAAAACTTTCCCCTGCAAATATATATAAATCAATCCTCCCACAATCCTGTAAACGTAAATTAATGAGCTAGACTAGAAAATATAGATGACTTTTCTCATTGGTTTTCACACAATATCGAAAGTTAGGTCTCGATCGACAGTTTTAACTTGGTAAACAATTTTATTTTTTAGAAATAATCAAACACGTACAATTTTTCATACCGGTATAATATGAATATTCATTTTTATAATCAAATCATCCGAAAAAAAATTTAAGCATCTTAAGGAGGCCGATTTGGGTTTTTCGTTGAAAAACTACAATAGCAAAACTCTTTATTTTTTAACCATATGTAAATTATACCAAACTCTAGTTTGTTTGCAAAGTTTGGATGAATTCAAATAGAACATACATGTACATGTAAAATAAATATATTTTCTAAGAATGAATTAAGTTAAATTCATGTACAAATGTAATTGTACATGTACTGAAGAATAGGGAAGTAAACAAAATAAGAATTGAAGCAAGACACAAAGACTTGTGGCGTTAAGGTGGAATAACACACCTGGAAAAAGTCACTCAAATTTACAGGACATTATTTGATAGTGAAAGATATAATGATAAATAAACTCTGTACATGTGTCAAATAAGCGAAAAATTTGCAGTTTGGGGATAAAAAAATGAATATCTAAAATAATTATTTCAGTAAGTAACAACAAAAGCCCATGCGGGATTCGAACTCTGACTCTTGTACTGATCACAAGTCCGACACTTTATCCACTCGGCTATGGAGTAAATTACATGCCGATAAAATCCTTTTAATACAAGAGGCCCATGGGCCACATCGCTCACCTGAGGAACAACAGGTATGATAAAATCAGCTTAATGGAGTCATAATACAAACTATCTGGACAATGTACAATAATACATGTAGATCCTGTATAAATAAAATCCATTTTCCCCCTGGATATTCTTATGTTTATAATCATTAGTCCCTTTCCTAACAGGATGATTTTATAGTCATATCACATGTTGAGTATTGCAGTTCTCAAAAAGATCCTTAACAATTGTTTATATATGGGATATAAACCTACATCAAACTCTGAACCTTCTTGCGAGGCCGAAGAATTGTCCTGGGGCCAAAGTCTTAACAATTATAAAGAATCATCTGGCTGATTAGTTTCTGAAAAAAAGATTTTTAAAGATCTACTCTACATATTCCTATATAAAACTTTGTCCACAACCTCCCCCCCCCCATCCATTGTGGCCCCATCCTACTCCCGGGGGTGTCATTATTTTCACAACTTTGAATCTACATTACCTGAGGATGCTTCCACACAAGTTTCAGCTTTCCTGGCTGATTAGTTTCTGAGAAGAAAATTTTTAAAGATTTACTCTATATGTTCCTATGTAAAACCTTAACCCCCCCCCTCCCCCAATGTGGCCCCACCCAACCCCCAGGTATCATGATTTTCACAACTTTGAATCTACACTACCTGAGAATGCTTCCACACAAGTTTCAGCTTTCTTGGCCGATTAGTTTCTGAGAAGAAGATTCTTAAAGATTTACTCTATATATTCCTATGTTAAAATTTGACCCCCCATTGTGGCCCCACCCTATCCCTGGGGATCATGATTTTCACAACTTTGATTCTACACTACCTGAGGATGCTTCCACACAAGTTTCAGCTTTCCTGGGCGATTATTTTCTGAGAAGAAGATTTTTAAAGATTTACTCTATATGTTCCTATGTAAAACTTTGACCAACCATTGTGGCCCTACCCAACCCCCAGGGATCATGATTTTCACAACTTTGAATCTACATTACCTGAGGATGTTTCCACACAAGTTTCAGCTTTCCTGGCTGATTATTTTCTGAGAAGAAGATTTTTGAAGATTTACTCAATATATTCCTATGTTAAACTTTGACCCCCCATTGTGGCCCCACCCTACCCCCAAGGGTCATGATTTTTACAACTTTGAATCTACACTACCTGAGGATGCTTCCACACAAGTTTCAGCTTTCCTGGTCTTATGGTTCGTGAGAAGAAGATTTTTGAAAATTTCTCTAAATTGTTCATAAATTCATCCTTAATTTTCACAACTTTGAATACCCTTAGGCTAAGGATACTTTGTGCCAAGTTTGGTTGAAATTGGCCCAGTGGTTCTTGAGAAGATGTTGAAAATGTGAAAAGTTTACAGACAGACAGACAGACGGACGACAGACAAAATGTGTTCAGAATAGTCGCCATTTTGTGATGATGTGTTATTCCACCTTAACTCCCTTCCATATTGTTCAAAAGAAGAATAATCTTCATTCTGGAACACAGCCTACAATTTCTTTTAATATTGACAGCATCAGATCAAGTATACATCTGACTTTATCATTTTTCTTCCGAAAACAGTGATGGATTTTATTGAAAGAACCATAAAATCATGAAAAATGTACTTTGTAATCAACTGATCACCTATTGGTGTCAATTTTGAAGAATTTTTAGAAAGTTGAATAAGCAAAGTGTTGCATAAAACGAGAGAGAGAGAGAGAGAGAGAGAGAGAGAGAGAGTTTTTTGGTTGGCAAATATTTAGTGACCCAGCCATGACTTGGCAAGAAAGCGTCATAATGTAAATTCCAATAGACAAAAATCATAAAATATCACTTTTCTGCAAACATCATGATATCTAATAGAAAACTACTGGACCGGTATCAAACGGTAATGCCCATCTCTTTTGATAGATATAGATACATCTTGGCCTGTACTGCTAAACTTCGAGACTTGTCATTAATTATTTTGCACTTTCTCATTATTTTGTTTTTATTCACATCAAGATTATTAATGTGATATCTAAAAAAGTGTGCACGGATACATGCACCCTGTCTGGAAGACAGCAATGTCAAAGAAAATGTTAACATTTTCACATGTCACTTAAAAGTACTAGTATGCTTTGAAGACCACGATATATTGTCTCACAAACCTGAATGAAAAATTACTAATTAATTTTGCTTATCAAAAAGAATTCTTAAGGGGGATGCTTCGGAATTACTTAGGTTTGTCATTGTCGACTTAAACAAAGATCATTTTTACAAGGTCACGTGTACACAAAATACTAATGAATAATTGATGTTTAGATGGCTAGCTTCAAAACAAATATATAAGGATCTGAGGAATTGTTAAAAAGAAATCTTCTCCTGGATGTATATGGCATGCCATGGCAGTTTCCAAATTAACTGCCAAAAACATTGAGGGAAGACTACGTAATTCAAGCCATTTTAAGATGCGATATAAATTCTTTTGAAGTACATTACATGAGCATTTTAACAAGGTTTTGAATATCATGCTCTTGGGGCGTAAAGCATTCAAATACTAAAATTCTTATTCTTTTAAATCATTTTTAGGATACGAAGTTATTGCTTGTATGCCCACTATTCAAGGAGGTGAACTTTTTAATTGTCATTAAAAGTATGAACAGAATGAAATCAAATATATTGAAATAGAAAACTAAAACCGTTTAATTCACTTCCTGGTTTTTTTTCATTGTACAAAGTATCACCAAATTCAACAGTAATGACAACTTGAAGATAATGCTCCTCTTCCTTCCGATTTAGTAGATTTTTATCCCAACATATTTTGCGAGTAGTAAACTTTATATTTAGAAAAAATATTTTTGTTGCATTGATTTTAACATTAAAAGATAACTGGACTACAACTTCATTACCTCTTACCTTAGATGCATAAGAGAACTACTTGACAAAAATAAGCAAAGTTCTCCAAAAACACGAAATCGTAAACACTAAAAAACATATACACAAAAACTTCAATCAATTACTTTCTTTGTGAATTTTATTTCTGTTTGACTGTTACAGATTTTTTTTCTCTGGTTTTGACAACAGTTCAAGTAAATTAACTGGAAGACATTGTTAAGCAAAAGGCACATTACATAATAAATGTATACTCGTATAACAGTACATATTAAGTTACAGATTGATTAAACATGTAGCAAACAGTCATAACATTCTACTGATAAACATATGGAAAGTTTGTTAAATTCTTAAACTGTTCATTTTATTACAGCTTTGAACCATATGTTAATCAGATCAGAGTTAATTCTTAATCCAAATACATGTACATTCCTTGATGCATGTATAGCTTCCTTTGGGAATAATCTCATTTACAATGAAAGACCCCAGCATGCCCCATTAGAAAAACATAAATTACATGTAGAAACATATACTGGACAATATTACATACATGTACATGTATATTAATATACAAATTATAACTCAGTTATCTACACTGTTGATATAAAATTATGAAGTGCATTTGACATTATAATAAACAAAACAAAAACTGTTGTCAGTAAATGTTACTGTGAATTACAATTGAATGAATTATACATCAAGTTGTGTTTAATTAAATAAGTGTATAAAGTAAAGACTGAAAAGATAATAATTTGTATACAAATCTATGAATTACAAATACTAGTACATGTACTTATGTAATTGCCAATACTAAGATTGTCTTTTTAAAAAAAAATACATAGTGTGATGTTAATTGTGTCCATTTTTATTTCAAAGGTGAGGATTTCTATACAAAGGACGGATAATAAATGAGTTTTTGAATACACAGAGATACATGTATAAACAAAAAACAAAAAGGGTGCAAAAAAGGAACACAAATTGGTCAACTGGAATTGCAACCTGTGAAAAATAGCACTTTTCTGGAATATATAACCAAAAGTGGAAGAATGGTGATGATGATGATGATGATGATGATGATTGTCCTGATGATTTCCTCATGATCACATACATTTAGTTACCAATAGCAATGAATACCTAATTTTGTCAACAGTACCAAGTATCTTTCAACTTAAAATTAGTTGGTAATCAAAGTTTGAATGACATGATTGACACACGACAACAATGAGGCTGACACTGGATTTGGCACCGCCTTCTAAAGATAATGTAGGTTTTGACACCACCTCCTCAGGACAACAGATCTGCATTCTGAGTCAGGACTTCATTGACTCTGTCCAGTAGGTACTTCTTGTCTCTTCCCTCCTGAAAAAAAAAATGTCACCCGAAAAATCAGCTCAATAGTTTGACTTTGTACTGTATATGTATATGGTCTTGTCAATTTTGTTGAAATTTGATATAGTTTTCCTACTTTGTTAAAACATCAGCTTTGAATTCCCACATTCCCACATTTAATGTATTGATCGGATATTTGTTTTAAAATATCAAGTCTTTATCTTACACGGGTGGTATAAATATACATTCATGTCAAATCTGAACTACCACAATGTCATCAATCATGCCTTTCTACACTTAATAACAAGATAAACAACTAGACTCTTGTTGCTATAGCAACAAAAAGGTCTTCTGTTCCTCATGTATAAATCTGTACAAAAGATCCATTTCTCTTGTAAACAGAAAATGGATATGATATACTTTATACCATAAAGGAATTCCCAAGAAATAAACAAAACAAAAAGACAAAACGTCATTTCTTGAGTACTTTCTGTGACGACCGGAAGTAACGTCGGATCATACAAAACATAGTAAACATATCTTCATACATTGCCTTGTCTTTCCTCAAAGTTTGGATGGTCAAGTTTTTGTTAGTTATAATATCTCGTTGAGAAAAAGTTTTTGTCTAGGGACCGGAAACGAACGAACGAAAGTGATTAAGAAATTGAAAATACGTATTTTAGTACATTTACCTATGATACGTTATTGTTCATCACATTGAGTAAAATGTTAAAAAAAATTCTAATGTTAAAAAAACCCACCTTTTATTGCTTGAACACTTCGAGTGAACACCGGAAGTGACATACGACCAAATTGAACCCGTGAAACACATGTTCATGCAAATGTCCATTATCCATACAAGTTTTGTGTATTGATCTCTCACAGTTTCTGAGATCTTGGGGGTAGTTTGTTTTTTTTAAAAGAAGACTACCTGAGATATTTAAGATGTCTCACCGGAAGTAGAACTTTTTTGGTTTTTTTTACCATGTGTGGATGACCTCTGGTATTTCTATAACTAAAATGTTACTTCCATTCTAAATAACCAACATATTTTTAAAAAATCAGAATTTGGTGTACTTCCTGTGACGACCGGAAGTTATGCCGGATGAAACAAAATAGTGTTAACACGTATCCATACACAGGTCTATAATCCTACAAAGTTTGGTGGTTGAAGTCGTTACCGTTTTTGAGATCTCGTCGATATAAGGTTTTTTGTTTCGGGACAGGAAACGGACAAACGGAAGTGCTTAATGAAATTAAATTTTTTTATATCTTGTTTACTTTCCTATTTTACATTATTATTCATCGAAGTAGCCTAAATCTATCAAATAAAAACAGTTTAACGGATAAACAGTTTGATTTGTTTGAACTCTTCCGCTGTGGACCGGAAGTGACGGAAGACAAAATGAAACTGTTTAAACACATCTTCAATCAAATGTCTATAATTAGCGAAAGTTTCGTGTCTTGATCACGTACAGTACCTGTGAACTTGCGGTTACGAAATATGTTTTAAAAAAGCTTCCTGAGATAATCGAGATATCTCACCGGAAGTAGAATTTTTTTGTTTATTTAACATTGTATAGATGACATATGTAAGAATCTATACTAATATCTTTATTTTATTGAAAATAAATTAAATACAGAAAAACAAAAAAATTTGAACAGCTTCCGGTGACGACCGGAAGTTACGCCGAACAAAACAAAAATGTTTAAACACATCTACAACTATAGATCTATCATCCCAAAGAAGTTTGGATGTTCAAGTCTTTACCATTTTTGAGATCTCGAGGTGACAAGCTTTTTGTCGCGGGACAGGAAACGGACGAACGGAAATGAATTTAGAAAAAACTCAAATCACAAACTTCTAGATCTTTTTCATTTCAATCATCGCTAAAAAATTTAGGAAAATCTATCCAGGCATCGCTGAGATATTCACGATACAAAAAGGGGAAAAAAATAATAATAATAACTAGACTCTTGTTGCTATAGCAACAAAAAGGTCTTCCGTTCCTCACGTATAAATCTGTACAAAAGATCCATTTCTCCTGTCAACAGAAAACGGATATAATTTATACTGTAAAGGAATTCCCAAGAAATAAACAAAACAAAAAGACAAAACGTCATTTTTTGAGTACTTTCTGTGATGACCGGAAGTTACGCCGGATCATACAAAACATAGTAAACATATCTTCATACATTGCCTTGTCTTTCCTCAAAGTTTGGATGTTCAAGTTTTTGTTAGTTATAATATCTCGTTGAGAAAAGGTTTTTGTCTCGGGACCGGAAACGAACGAACGGAAGTGATTAAGAAATTGAAAATACGTATTTTAGTACATTTACCCATGATACGTTATTGTACATCACATTGAGTAAAATGTTAAAAAACAAAACAAAACAAAAAACCTTTTATTGCTTGAACGCTCAGAGTGAAAACCGGAAGTGACGTACGACCAAATGGAACCCGTTCAACACATGTTCATTCAAATGTCCATTATCCATACAAATGTTGTGTCTTGATCTCTCACAGTTTCTGAGATCTTGGGGGTAGTTTGTTTTTTTAAAAGAAGGCTACCTGAGATATTTGAGATGTCTCACCGGAAGTAGAACTTTTTTTGTTTTTTTTACCATGTGTGGATGACCTCCTGTATTTTTGTAACTAAAATGTTACTTCCATGCTAAATAACCAACATATTTTTTAAAAATCAGAATTTGGTGTACTTCCTGTGACGACCGGAAGTTACGCCGGATAAAACAAAATAGTGTTAACACGTGTCCATACACAGCTCTATAATCCTACAAAGTTTGGTTGTTGAAGTCGTTACCGTTTTTGAGATCTCTTCGATATAAGGTTTTTTGTCTCGGGACAGGAAACGGACAAACAGAAGTGCTTAATGAAATTTAAATTGGTTATATCTCGTTTACTTTCCTATTATGCATTATTATCATCAAAGTTGCTAAAACTATCAAAATAAAAACAGTTTAACGGATAAACAGTTTGATTTGTTTGAACTCTTCTGCTGTGGACCGGAAGTGACGGACGACAAAATGAAACTGTTTAAACACATCTTCAATCAAATGTCTATGATAAGTGAAAGTTTCGTGTCTTGATCACGTACAGTACCTGAGAACTTGCGGGTACAAAATATGTTTTAAAAAAGCTTCCTGAGATAATCGAGATATCTCACCGGAAGTAGAACTATATTGTTTATCTAACATTGCATAGATGACATATGTAAGGATCTATACTAATATTTTTATTCTATGGAAAATAAATTATATACGTAAAAACAAAAAAATTTGAAGAGATTCCGGTGACGACCGGAAGTTACGACGAACAAAACAAAAGTGTTTAAACACATCTACAACTATAGGTCTATCATCCCTCAAAGTTTGGATGTTCAAGTCTTTATCGTTTCAGAGATCTCGATGTGACAAGCTTTTTGTCGCGGGACAGGAAACGGACGACAGGAAATCCATTTTGAAAAAATGAAAAAAACGCCTCGAGATACCATCATTTTCTATCACTCCTGAAAACTTGAAGTAAATCGATTCAGCCATCTCTGAGATATCTTGTGGACAAAAAATGGGAAAAAAATAATAATAAAAAACACTAGACTCTTGTTGCTATAGCAACAAAAAGGTCTTCCGTTCCTAATGTATTAATCTGCACAAGAAATCCAGTTATCTTGGAAACAGAAAATGAATATAATATATATAAGTTTTGTGTCTTGATCTATCATAGTTTCTGAGATCTTATTTATTCTTTGTTTTTAAAAAAGAAGGCTATCTGAGATATATGAGATGTCTCACCGGAAGTAGAATTTTTTTTTACCATGTGTAGATGACTTTTTGTATTTCTATAGCTAAAATGTTACTTCAATGCTAAATAACCAAAATATTTTTAAAAATATCAAAATTGGGTGTACTTCCTGTGAAGACCGGAAGTTACGCCGGATGAAATAAAATAGTGTTAACACGTGTCCATACACAGGTCTATAATCCTTAAAAGTTTGGTTGTTGAAGTCGTTACCGTTTTTGAGATCTCGTCGATATAAGGTTTTTTGTCTCGGGACAGGAAACGGACAAACGGAAGTGCTTAATGAAATTTAATTTTTTTATATCTTGTTACTTTCCTCTTTTACATTATTATTCATCGAAGTAGCTAAAACTATCAAATTAAAACAGTTTAACGGATAAACAGTTTGATTTGTTTGAACTCTTCCGCTGTGGACCGGAAGTGACGGAAGACAAAATAAAACTGTTTAAACACATCTTCAATCAAATGTCTATGTTTAGTAAAAGTTTCGTGTGTTGATCACGTACAGTACCTGAGAACTTGCGGGTACAAACTATGTTTTAAAAAAGCTTCCTGAGATAATCGAGATATCTCACCGGAAGTAGAATTTTTTTGTTTATTCAACATTGTATGGATGACATATGTAAGGATCTATACTAATATCTGTATTCTATGGAAAATAAATTAAATACGTAAAAACAAAAACATTTGAAGAGCTTCCGGTGACGACCGGAAGTTACGCCGAACAAAACAAAAATGTTTAAACACATCTACAACTATAGGTCTATCATCCCTCAAAGTTTGGATGTTCAAATCTTTATCGTTTCTGAGATCTCGATGTGACAAGCTTTTTGTCGCGGGACAGGAAACGGACGACAGGAAATAAATTTAAAAAAAATGAAAAAATCGCCTAGAGATATGATCATTTTCTATCAATCCTGAAAATTTCAAGTAAATCTATCCAGCCATCTCTGAGATATCTTGTGGACAAAAACTGGGAAAAAAATAATAATAATAATAATAATAAAAAACATTACAATCACTAGAAGGTCTTCCGTTGTAACGGAAGACCTTAATTACAATCACTAGAAGGTCTTCCGTTGTAACGGAAGACCTTAATAAGAAAGAAAGAAAGAAAAAACCTAACAATCACTATAAGGTCTTCCGTTGGAAACGGAAGACCTTAATAAATGCAATAATTATACACACCATTTTAAGCTGCTCTTGTAACAGTTCCTCTGTCTTCTTGTAACCCTGGCCACGTAGCCAGTAGTAGTACATCAACAGACTGAAAGGACATAACAACATTTATAAAGATATGCATGTAGCTCCTATATAAAATGTATTTGAGTAACTTCTAAATTTTCCTCTTTAAAGAGGCAGTCTATCTTGACAATCTGAAATTATCAATTGCGATAAATTTCTAAATTATTACAACTGGGTTTTTTTAGTTAACTTTTCATGGATTGACATTGTCATATTTTTATCTTCAGCATAACAGAATGATGAGTAACTTCAGTACAGTAGATAATTTCTCAGTACAACTTACACAAGCAGTATAACCACTGGGATGAAGAAGCCGACCGTCCCCAGGAACTCGAACACGTCCCTGGCCTCTGTGGGCCAGTTCTGGACCGTGTTGGTGACAACATTAAACATGACCGCCCCCGTCTGATTGCTGTACACTCTGTAGGGTCCGCAACTCTGGCTCGGAGGTATGCTGAGAATAAAGGTACAAGAATCAAATTTTATATCATTAAAATGGTAACCAACTCAAAGAGGATATTAGGATGAAAGAAAATTACATATGTACAAAGGCTAAGGAGAGAATCATATTGTATTTAGGAAAGCTTTAGTTTTAAGGTCACTGAATACATTTAACTCATGGGGAATCTTGATTTTAAGTTTGAACCAAGGACACAAGTACATGTACCTAACACAACTAATTTTTTTTTGTTTACATACTTTCCAATCATGTATCCAAGCAATCCAGCAGCAATGATAAAAGACAGAAGTAGCACCAACATAAAGAGTGAGTTTGAGCCGGATGTTTTGATTGGACGTTCTTGTGGTACATTTATTTTCAAAACAGCCAACTGAAAATAAAAGTCATTGCCCTAATCACATGCAAGCAAGCAACAAAAAAAAGAATTTCAAATATTATTAATGTTCTCTACAAGAACGAAAGTAGTGACATCTCTTGAAACATGCAACTACAAATCTATTCATTCACTGACATAAATAAACTATAATGAGGTTTTTTTTTTGTCACCATATAAAACTTCAATATGAATTTTCAATATTGATATTATGAAAATGAATATGTTTCTATTATAGAACAGAAATTGAACTTACCTTTTTGACCCAAAAGAAGAGAACACATTTGACAAATGTCATGAATGGAATGAGAGGACTGAAAAACATCCCTAACCTGCAATTCCAAAAATCAGAGATTGATAATTACACTATAAGCATAATATGATCATGCATTTATCATAACATTAAACAACAATAAACTTTTTTTAAAAAAATTTTCAGCAGTAAACAGCAATAAATTAACTATACATGATTTGAGATTTTGTGGTTTTTATTATTTTTTATAGTATTGAATTACATGATAAAGATCGTAACATTTCAAGCATTGATCTTAAACATGTACGCGGAAATTTTTTCTTTACAGCTTACCAACAGATACTCTGTGTGTATATAATGTCCACCACACTCTGTGGCAGGTCAAACTCTTGTGGTCCCACTAGCTTCACCAGCTTACTGGTCTTACCATATTTTTTGTTCAAGTACCTGTGTAAAGAAATAATATATAATTATTACAGGTTACTGTATTCCTAATTAAAAGTGAGGAATTAATATCTGCATAAAATCGCGAGAAGCACCCCTTGCGGATTTTAAAATCTCGCTATTATTTTATGAGAGTTGAGAACTATAAGAGTTAAGGATAAAAATTCCGCATTTGCGATTTCATATTATCGCGATTTGATACATAACGAAGGGATGGTGGAATTACGTACTCGAGTAAAATAAGGAATCTATAGTATAATGGTACGCTTGCTTCAATTTACCACTTTTGAGAAATGTTGTCACACTAAAAGATGAGAGTAATTAAATAAACTTCTACCACAAAGGCCCATGATTTATCATTTACATCATTAAGAAAGTTGAGTGTTTCTATACCGGTACATGTATCTTGAATGGAAAATATGTTTTGAAAAAAGTATTTTACTACTTACCATCTTGGTACCTGCATGAAGAAAATAATTCCTGTTTCTACAATGAGATCCAGTAGGACCAATTTATACAACTGTTGTCCAAAATAGGTCTCCCAACACTGTTTAAACAAAAAATTGTTATTAATACAAAATTGTAATATATAATGTATTACATGTATGTACTAGTAAGTTTAATATCTGCAGAGAAAACTTTTTAAAATAAAATTTCACAGACATGCAAGCAAGGGAAATAACTCTAACATATACCACATGTAAAGAACACTGAAAATTTTGTGATAGTTTTAGGATTATATCTAAAAACAAAAACCTCAAATTTTCTTTTTTAAAATTGAAATTTATAGATTAAAAAATCAGATCAGACTATTCTATATTACCATGATTCGCCCTCTGCTGGAGTCGGATATCCACTGTTTATTGCCACACTGACCCGAGGAGGAAGAAGAATCATCATCCGGCCTCTCTATCAGCTCCTTGTACAGAATAGCTATCAACGCTATCGGAGAAGCTAATCTCAGTAAAATGGCCCTGAAAGTCATAATTCATTTAGGAATTTCATTAACAGTTTTTGCTATATCTAGACAAGATGAATAATAAATACATGCCTTTTATTTTCTTTGCAATACAAGATACATGTAAATCTGATGTTTGTAATAAATGTAACAGTAAAACACGGTTATAACGAAGCGCCAGGGATGGGCGAATTTGGTTCGTTATAAGCGTAATTCGTTATATCCGTCAAGTTTACAACATGTGATATGGTCACGGGGAATGAAAATCACTTCGCTGTAAGCGTCAATTCATTATAAGCGTGTTCGCTATAACCGTGTTTTACTGTAATATGAAATGGAACATCTCTATAGCATGTTCAATAGTTAGTATATTAGTTTGGAATATGGATGTGCATTCATGGTTCTATACCTAATTCATGCTAAAACTGAATTTATCATGATGATAAATCAAAACAGACACATCGTACTTAAACTGAATTTACCATACCATAAGTCAAAATGGGCACATCATAACAAATCAGCAATGCATACCTCGCTAGAGTGAGTTTAAAGCCAAACTCGTATCGGTAATCTTCAAACTGCACCAGCTTCTGGAAGATGATGGGCAGGACAGCATTGAGGACCGTGATAGTCACAAAAGGGATGTACTGTACCAGTAGTTCCACTATCTCAGACAGGTTCTTCTGGTTCTGAAGCTGAAACATAACGGAATTTGATATAAGAATGCAGGCAATTTATAACCACTTTGTGACTACAGTATGATAAAAAGAATACATGTGTATATTTCAATGAATAGTCTATTTGTCAAAGCATGATGAATGTTAGAACTGTTGGATGTATTACATGTTTGTGTTAAAAATTCATCACTCATCACAAGCCTATTTTCAAGAACAAATGTACTGTAAATATTGCAGTTGTTTTAAGAGTCTTAGTATTCATTTGTGTTGATATAGTCCCAATTGTACACATATTCCTTAACAAATCTCAAGATTACAGCAGAAATTCATGATCGTTTATGATTCATGATTACCCCAACCCCATCCCTAATTTACTGTACCCTCTGCGCTCATTAACGAGTAACTTTAAAGAACTTGATTGCAACTCCAAATTACATGTAAATACATGTAATACTCCAAAATACTTCTTATCGTAATGATTAATTGATCATTACATTGTACCAGTATAACTTTTTAAATCCGCAAAGGGTGCCTCTTGCGATTTTATGCGGATATTAATTCCTTGCATTTAATTAGGAATTTACAGTAACTGATTAAAGATTTACCTCTATCATCTGCTCAGCAGTAAATGTGATGAGGTATAGGGCTCCTCCTAACAGAGCCAGCACCAAGAGGTTGATTAGGAATCGAATCGCATACAACTTGAAATTTTCTACCCCTGACCTCTTCTGTCTTCTCCATTCTTTCCTTTGATCATGAAGTTCAGCCTGTTCAGATCAATGCAATGATGTCACAGAAATACACAGTTTAAATAGATAAAACACATTCAAAAGATACTGTGGTTTCATCAATATTCGTTGAATACCAATTTTCGTGGATTTCGTTGTTAAGTTGATCCACGAAATTAAATGTTCATTGAAGTTCAATTTTGACTAACATTTTGTATTGATAGGATCATTGGCCATGAATTTACGTATCCTTGAAACTAAGGTTTTCAGAAAATCCACGAAAATTGATTCCAACGAAAATTAATGAAACCACAGTTAGGGTCTACAGATGCACAAGTCAATTAGGAAGGGAAATTATACTCTGTTCCAAGTATCCTGGATTCACATTTTGCTTAACTGCTTTATATTTATAAATACCTCAGGCATCAAACGATGTTAATTCAAAAGTATGAACAAATTTCCATGATTTCTCAGTTGAAATGCCCCTGTTAGCTTATCAGGTTTCAATGCAATGCTAAAAAATGTGATTTTTGTATCACAGCAAGCCCAGATAATAAATGTTGAAAAATCTCCGTAAGAAATCTGTTTTCATTCCTGTGAATTTTTTCCGAGTGAAAGATGATAGCGTGTCAATGAAATTATCTTGGAAACTATCCCTTTCAACTATTTCAATTGCACATCTTTCACAGTTATGTGTATTTTTATTAAAAATTGTCCAAATGTGCTGCATAAATATCTTGGGACAGACTATACGCCTGAAGCAATTATTGTAAACAAAATAATAAAACATACAGAAAAAGCTTCTTATATATCGTAAAATGCAGTCACATCTACCTGTATGTCAGTAAAGATGTTTTTCCTTTTAACTTTGGCTGCCCTTCGCTGGTTGATGCAAAAATCCCAGCCAGAAAATATCATATTGCTGTAAACTGCCATAGTTTCAGCTGAACCCAGTGAAACTTTTACATTTTTTGAGGCACTATGGAGAGGAAGAGAGAGAGAAACCATATTTGAATGAAATTGGTAACAAAAAAGAAATAGTGATTTTACTCAACTTCAAAAAATTTCTGAACATTGTGAAACACAATACTCCATGTTCTCTGAATGGAAATATCTTTCAGGTTTTTTCAACATTTTATAATAAGCTTTAAAGCCATTGCTTTGAAAAAAAATTTATGATGCAATTGCATACCAATACTTTTATACTTACTTTTTGACAATAAGTAAGAAGGAGAGCAGAAAACAACCTCCAAACGCCAGCATATAGGCCAGGCCCATGTTATAAGTATATGTCTCGTCACCACTAGTGTACGTCTTATTGTAATAGACTCCGTAAAACAAAATTCTTCTCTCCATCCAACCCTGCAACAAATAGAAAATATGTGTTTAAGTAGTGACAATCTTTTATTGCATTAATTGTTTCATACATCCAAAAAAGCTTTACATTGTCAGAACAAACCTGTTCAGAATTTATTCCACATAATTAAAAACTTCAACTCTTGTAACTTTACCAGCATTTACTGAAGTACTTAAAAAAAAAAATTAATTTTGCTTTCAAACACTAATGACTTGTGTTAAAAAGCTGGTTGGAAATCTTTTCAAAAGGTGAAAGGTCAAGGATTATAATTGACCTGTGTGAACTTACAGTGCCTTGTAGTAGGTCTAGCACTTGCTGTCCTATACTCTCCGTTTCCGTCAGATTGCTATGGTAAATTTCATATTGTGTTGTACATTCTATGGCCTCTCTGTATCCCGACACATTCGCATCAGTGAGGGAGGAGTTAAAGGTAAAAGGACCCAGGGCCAGGTACGGGACAGTTATCACACAAAACATGATAATCATTATGTAGATATTCAGAAACATCAACCACTTAATGAAACGGAAGTAGGTCATTGCAGCTGTGCCATACTGACCTGTAAAGAATAATATGCAGCATGAAAACACCGCATCTATATCTATGTACTCATATACATGTATTTCTCATTAAATATATTACTGCATGGGCACATAAAAATTCATAACATCCTTTATATTCAATTTGGTATTTCTATCAAAAGGAAATAAAGCATGTTTCCAAATTTACTTTTTTTTTTGTTCTTAATTCTAATTTCATAATAAAAATTTTAAATAAAATTTCAGTCAATTTTCCCTTTGCTATATTTATCCTGCATCAACCACGTTACTTTTAGTAAAAAAAACAACCAAAAAGCAAACAAACAAACCTTCCACTTCCTTCAATGTCCCTGCCCATATAGTGAATCTGTCCAAAAAAGCCTTTTTCCTGATTTGGAATTTATGCCATGCCTTGATGAAATATTCATATATAGATAATAGTACATGTATTTGAAGCACAGCTTAAAATAGATTGATGGCACAGAACAAACTGACACAGCCAAGTTTTTCAATTTAATGAAAAAATTTTTGCTATTGAAAAAATGCTACAAATATAAAAAAAAATGTTTTTTCTAATATTTGGTTTAGCTTGTCGTTTTGTTTCCTTCTAAAGAAATATTTTCTGGTTCAGCTTAGAAAAGAGGGATTCTTTAGACTGTCTGCTAATTTTAGCTTCCAATGGATTAAATTATTCTTAGAAAACAAACAATTTCATTTTCCAAGTATACAATACCTTAGACTCTGTTGTACCACTCAATGTATGCATTCGAGTTAGAGTTGACTCCCTTTAAAACAACAAGTATAAATTAAGCAACAAAAACAGAGAATCCAATGATTTGCCATTAACAGTAAAACACGGTTATAATGAAGTCCCAGGGACAGGCGATTTTGCTTTGTTTTAAGCGTATTTCGTTGTATCCGCCAAGTTTACAACATCTAATAAAGTCATCTGGAATAAAAATCACTTCGCTATTAGCGTCAATTCATTATAAGTGTGTTCGCTTTAACCATGTTTTACTGTATTCCTAAATAATTTACATTTCATTTAGAGGCAAACATTGGCATTTATTATAATAAAGTCGGAATGGTTGCATAAGTTTTTCTACAATTCAGCAAGTACTGAACTTCATAGGGGAATGTTAAATACTTAAACACACTTTAATAATTATCAATACAAACGCAGTACCAGTGACTATATAACAACCTGACAATGGTGGCCACATCCCCTGCTGTTATCGTCCCTTTGTTCCTTAAATCGTGGTACTTCTCGGCCAGAGTCTTGGGGCGAGGATGGGTCCTCTTCTCTTCTTCTAATTCTAATTTTCTCTCCTACACAAAAGAGCAATGAAAAATTAAAACGATCAATCACTCCATGAACTAATTTATAATTAAAATGCCTAACAAGAAAAGCTTCAAGGAAAGGGCTTTCTGAATGAGATTGTTTTCAGCAATTTCAGCAAAATTCATCATCAATCTCATTTTTAAATGTGCATGTGTCAAATTAATAGCTAAAAGTTGCACAGATATCAAAGAAATCCATGTTTTTTTCCATGTTTCCTTCCACTAAAAATCTGTTTTAGCATTGCATTTTCACAGTATTTATAAGATTTTTTAAACATTTTCATTCACTTTACAACAAAACAACCAGTACTTTGTACAGTCTATGCTTATACACAATTTTTTAAAACAAAAATCTGCAACAAATTTGCATGTGAACTTACTTTGATAGACTTTGTGCGATTCCTTTGAATGGCTCGTTGGCTGGGCAGCGTATTGCCATCGTCTTCCTCCGAGTCGTAGTCCACTTCTCCGAACCCTCCCTTCCTGCTGGACTTGCGGCGATGTCGGATCAGTGTTCCTTTTCCATCAGATTTGTTGATACTCGGAAACACATCAGAGAGTTGGATTTCTCCATTGTCTCTGATGTTGTTATTTTCCATGTCATTTCTAAAAATAAAAAAAATAATAATGATAAATTAAATAATTTAAAAAAAAATAAAAAAAGTGACTGATTTTAGGCCACCTTAAAAAACTGATTACCCTAACAGACTAATGCAAAAGTACATGACACAAATTTTTTTTCAACATAATAGAGAGAATCATCTTTTTAAAAATACTCTCCATTTTCAACTATGACGTTACTGTGTCTGCATGCATTCATGTTCCCATAACTTTATTTTGACTACAAATAAACAACTACCAAAAAAATTTCATAACCACACACATCGGTATATTGATGAACCTCAAAATCAGAGGCCACAATCAGGCAACAATCTTTTTGTCATACTATTTGATATCAATTCAAAAAATTTTAGTACACAAAAAAAAAAATTACCGGTACCTGTAATCAGATGGGGGCATCTGGCTTCCCCGGTAATACCTGGCACTGTCATCTCTTGAGGAACTAGGCATTTGTCTCTGTCTATCTACATCAGGATACCTGCCCTCATCATAGTCCATGAGAGGTTCACCAACAGGAGGGCCAGACTGATAATCTCTTCTCCTGGAAGGCCCTGGCTGATCATCAAAACCCAACGGAGGGGCTGAGGCCCTGGGGCGATGTTCCCTACCATCATACATCCTGTGATCCCAGGAATGTGAAAGTTCGAATTCTTCTATTTCTTCTGGCTGTGACTTAAATTTCAACTGTCTTCGTTCCCTTGTGTTATTCCTATCACTATCTGGACTGCTAGATGCGGATTGTTCTGTCGTGTGATCCTTTCTCCATCTGTCAAAATCAACTGATGAACTTGTTTCTAGTAATTCCAATGGTTGAGATTGATATTTTTTATCCCTCTCTTTGCGCAGCTTTGAGACGTCTACAGGTGGCGTCTCTGATTTAGGTCGTCTATTGACCAACTCAGAATCCGAAGAGGTCGATACGTCATCTCCAAGCTCCCTCCTCTTCTTAGCAAGTTTGCGTCCTTATTACAAAATAATTAAAATTTGAATGATTTTTTGTAATAATATTGTGCCCCCTTTTTTTCAAACAAATAACATCATAATATTAGTTGCAGGATTTAAAAACAACCATGTTTGTTCAAGAAGGAGGAATGTGGAAAGAGTGATTATTTCATTAAATTAATTTTCAAAAAGTTAAAAATTCACCCATGATTCTTGTAGTAAAATATACAAACTGTACAGTTTAACACTCCTTACAAGATATTTGTCTGTCTAATCATTTTCAAATTAATGTATTACCTAATGACGTACGTAATAACTACTCAAGCATGAAACAAACTTACTACTGTTCTCCTCAAAAAGTTTACCGTACGACATGTCAGCTGTTTGTTTATACATACATACTTCATGGATAAAACGGAAATTCAGAACTAGAAATACACTGTAAACATTACTGACAGCTCGCTGTGACAGCCGTACCTTCCGCTGACATCAGCGGCTCCCTCTCTTCAGGACACAAAGTGTTACACAAGTCCCCATATCCCTTGTCACCACCACTTGAGTTACCCGTAGCCATCTTTGTTGTTTACATTTTTTCAATGACAAGAGAGATAACTCAATACTGCAACACGAGTTGTCTTACTTAACACATTTTTAATAAAATTATTAACCTGAAGAGAAATTAATCCTATATAATTGTACATACGGATCAAAGTAGGTGGGGATGCTTTTTGAGAAATGCATGTATATTGGCCTTCCGGTCCTGATTCCTAAGTCAGTCAGTCTCTCTCTCTCTCTCACAATTTTAAATGCTTGAAATTCTTAACACTGAATCCATAGTCTAAAACTACCATATTGATTAAGTACCTGGTATTTATTTAATCGAAAAGATTTCCTGATTGCAGACACAATCTTGGCAAGTTTAAGGAAGTAGTGCATCAACTATAAATTTTGGCTATACAAATAAATAATTCAATCAATAACAGTATCCAAATTTCTAATCTGCAGACTGTATCTGATATAATCTTATACAACTACAAATTAATAAGTTTGAGGTACTATCATAAACAAAGTTTAGGTGTTCCATCAATATCACTGGCCATAAAAACACATGAAATTTTAATATCACAATGAAATATTGTCCTTCTAATTTCTGACATGCTGTTGATATATTATGGGTAATTTATACGGACAAAAACATGCATGTCATGCACTATTTGGATGAGACTCTATCCTGTCTTACTCATTGAAGGAAGAATCAAATTTTCTTTTTGAAACGCAGTCTCTTTATCCTTACCAGTTTATAGCTGACAGAAATTGAAAAAACTTGCATTGGCCATGCATTTAGTGCATACTGTACAGTAAAAAAATGGCAAATGGGATATTTTTAAAAAGGGGGGGGGTGAATGATCAGACTTATCGGCATGTTCATAATTATTTAGCTCGGGTTAATTAATTACTTTTCATCTTGCCAATTGACCATAATGCAATGTTTCTGATTGATGAACTTTCATTTGACATTTTGATAAACTTAGTCATACTGACCTCTGCAGGCCGGTTCAAATACATGCAGCTGCGGCTAAGTTGACACCATTTTAGGTTGAATTATATAATATAGATAAATATGTGCAACATGGTTGCATGTACAATTTATCAGTACAACTGTATTATTAAAACACTAATGACTGGCTTTCATGTGCCATATCAGACATTTTTTAAATATGCATTTTTGTGTTAAATATTTCTTTACTTCAGTTGCGCAAAGTGTTATTTGACTATCAATTACCAGTGGGGTTCTCAATTACCTGACCTGGTTTTATATGCCAAATACATGTTTTATTAATTTTTTGTTACTGAAAAGAACTCTGGCATGTGAAAATATTGAGTTATAACTTACAAATATACACTGTACATACATATACCTGATAAATAGAACACAAATATATACATTCATATACCTGGTAAGAAGAACAAGTTTTCTCTCACACACAATGTCCTTGCTATTAAAACAAACATTTGCTGTACATGTATACATAACAGGTTCTACAGAGATAGACCATACATATTACATAACTGTCACACTTCAACTTAATACATAGAGACTTTGGGCTTTCACTTTAATAACTCTCTTAAATTCCTTGAACAATGAACTTTTTTCTTTATTCTGGTTGAAACCTACACATCATCTTCCCCATGTATTTTTCTTCCTCTGGTATGGTACCTTAATTGACTCAACTAATTTGAAAAACCATTAACTTTACAGATTCATTCTTCCTTTTTCTGGTAGCATATCCTGGTTTTGAAATGTCAAAAATTTTAATGGTGCAATGATCAGTTACATAGCCTCTGGTGCCAGCTACCTATATTCAATTGGGCTGCTTTTTCGATAGAATACTTATATAGATTTTGATTTTACTATATACATCCATTATATTCAACTAACACTTGTTTTGATATAATTAATCATTATATATAGTCTATTAGACCTGGGTTGTCTCTAAGACCCGAGAGGCAGGGAATTCCCCCGCCTATAATGCCTTAATTACCCGGCTATTATTGCATTTCAACACAATGTAGCTATATAAGCAAGACCCCAAGACCCCCATTCTACTTTTTTATTTCTTCCTTCTACTTCAATTTTTTTTTAGACAATCCTGGTCTATCCATCCTAAAATCTCTTAAACATCATTTTCTTTTACACTATCTCCAAAACTTTCTTTGGTTTGTTTGTTTTTTTTGGGTTTTTTTTTTCAAAAAGGTGGCTCCCATCAGCCACGCACCTCCATTCACTTGACTCTACACTAATTTAGTGTTTCGGCGGTGTGATACGAGGTTAATAAGTAATAAATGGTTTTGAAAAAGGAATCAGTTTATAAGTTAGGTATTCCTTTTTTTTAAATTTTACTGCTGCAAATCTGCCTCATCAGGAGTTTATTTGCATTACTGTATGTGTATGTACATAGATTAGTTATTTTTTAATGATTGAGGAGGTGAGAATAATTCACCAATATTTTTATTACGTTTGTAGGTTTTATTGTGTCAACAACTTTCTGTACCTGATACCCTTTATCAGGCAAACAATGACAGAGATGATATATATAAGGAAATGACCGGGATAGCAAGACAAAGGGCGTAAAAGATCATGTCATAAAGAAAACAATAAAGGTGATATCTGACACGCACAAAAGGATGCAATTCAAATACTTCTCCAAATACACAGCAGAAACAAAAGAAACTTGCAATCAATATACAATATACTTACTTTATAGTGAGAGATGTCAAACAATATATCCATCAAATTGGTTCCACGGTTGACACCCGCTTGTGTTTGTATGAGTAATACTACACTTCAAAGTATTCCACCCTATTCCCTTGGGCAATTACTAGGACAATTATATGGATTAGTGATAGAATCAATGGATGCGAAAAAAAAACCCAAGCCAAAACACACGCACACAAACAGAGTTCAATAAAGAAGCAAACAGGTTGTTGTGCGACACAAATTATTCTTAATTGTTGTGAAACTGTATTTCAAAATTCCCCTTCAATTAAAGAGACGACAATACTGTTTTCAAAAATTTAATACAGAGACTACACTTAATACACACAGTTGCACCAATCTTTGTATTATGATTGTAAAAGTTTGTATTAAAACAAGTGTATAAGCTTGAAACTGAGCTCCTTAATTATAAAACTGTACATGTTTCTGATACCAAAAACCATATACATGTTAAACTCTTGAAATGATAACCCAGCATTCTGTCTTCAATTACATCTTCCTGGTTCAGATGAACGTATAAACATATAAACCTTTATAACCATACAAAAATAAGAAGGACTGCATGGGGCAATAAAAATAAATGTTGTCAACTTAAGGGTCATAGATGTTAGCATTCTTGAATTTAAATCTCTGACCCACAACACAAACGCAGGTTAATACAATGTACTTCAATAAAATTACCTCAACCATATGTCACTTACACCAAGTGTTTATAACCATGCTTGGATGAACATCTTCAAAAAGAGGAAAAACTTACCTGTAGTTTAATTTCTCCTGTACAGTTTCTCTGGGTATGTTAATGTTTCCTTCAGTAACACGCTGCACATTTACCTGTAATCGATGGAGCAGTTATTGACCCTGATCAAAACTCCAACTACTGGGGTGTGTCCTAGCTCTTATCATCCGAAGGAAACACCAGATCTAAAGTACCGCCCGGCTGCATTCATTGATTTTCTGTTCATATTTAAATTTGATAGCCGTATTGTTCAAAAGTTGGGGTACCCTGTAGGGATATTTTTTTTTATTGTTATTGCCAACTGGTGAATATATACATGAATTTATTCTCGTGTGGTCATGCAGGCCTTTTAAACAGTACTAAACCATGAATTAGAAGTTCATGTCACGTTATTCTATTAATAACTTTGTGAAGTAGTCATTTCAAAATTTAAACCAAAAAAACATTTTTTTTTTAGAAACTTTCATGTGACACATTGAATAACAACATATCTGACTGGAGTCTAAATCATTTTTATCTTGATGAATAACCCTCTTTTGATAACAATGTTTTCCTTCTTTTCTTCAAAGTATAGAATTTAACTTAATCTGTAAGTGCATTTACGTCAGTCATTGTGCACCTGAAGTAATCTTTATTTGCATGAATAAACATTTGAGTTTAACCATCCAGTGAATTAAGAATTCAAATTTAAAAGTTTTTATATTTTATTCAATATATACATGTACATGTACTAGTATATTGATTTGATAAAGCATGCATTAACAATAATTACCTGGTAAAGTCCTTAAGTCCTACTCAGTAACACAATTCTGTTATTACTAGTAAATGAAATTTCAAATAAAAAGATTTATTTGCTCAGTAATTTTTTGGGAATGTTATTAGATGTACAAACTCTAGTTGATCAAATTCTGTATAAAGGGGAACAACTCTTATTTCACTCCTCTCCATACACATACATTTTGTAAATCATGAACATTTCATTAAATTTCATTAAACCAGTCACTCTTTTTAAAAAATAAATCATAACCAATATGAAATAAAAAATAAGTTTTGATTTTTAAATTAATTATTAACAACCCTCTTTTGTAAAAAAAAATAAAATAATTGTTTACATACAAAATTAAATGCTCTTGTATAAACTATTGCAACAGAGATATCAAATAGTTTAACACAAGTTCTTATGAATCCATGCACAATCACCCCTCTATATACATCCATGCTTCATTGACTCTGGCCAGGAGAAATTGTTTGTCTTTGCCCTCCTACAATAAAATTGTGTGGGCATGCTAAGTAAGTTTCTTAAATGGTCTTTAATAAAGAAATTGATTCATTAATAAATGTGGTAGGTATGAATGGAGAAAAAGTAAAAAAGAGGATTTATTTAGGATTTACCTACCATTATCAGATCTTCTTTCAGCAGTTTGGCTCTTCTCTTGTATCCAACGGCTTGCACACAGTAATAATACATGAAAAAGCTGCAAACAGAAAGCAAATTTTGATAACAATTTCTTATCACAATCAATATTGGTAGCTTAATGCAACAGTAAATTGTACATGTATTTTGATTCTTACGCATTCTTATACCAATGTACCACATATTAAAATGATAAAAAGCGATTGATATTAAAATAATGTTAATACATGTACTATATATGATATATACCGGTAATAATGATAATGTCTGTACATTTTATTGTACTTTACTGAACATTAGTGCTAGATCACTCAAATTACTTCTTTTTTCCAAACAAAATATAGCAAAAAACTGTTAGACTAAGCTTGGAACACCTGTCTCACCATGTTAAACCTATCGCAGGAATAAAAAATGCCATGGTCCCAAATATATGAAAGAACTTTTGTGCATCGGACGGAAATGTGAAAATGAGGTTCCGGATAGTGTCGAAAAATATGAAGTTCTCAACACTGTACACTCTAAAAGGTCCACAACTCTGAGATGGTGAAATTCTGCAAGATAAAAAACAACTGAGCAAATTTTTTATGCATAAAATGTAATGAAAAAATTGCACATACTCGAACAAGTTAAGTGCTATGTAATTTTTCATACACACTTAAAGCAAAAATATATGGGAGCTAACTCTGATAATTATATGATAAAAATTTACACCAAAAAGAAAATTTAATACATAGTATAACCATTTGATTGTTTAATTCACAGTGTTGAAAATTATTGTCATTGATGTACTAACGTTCCAATCATGTATGTCATTGGTCCACATGAGATGATAAAAGAGATAAAGAGAACAGCAATGAACAAGGAGTTGGACTTGGAGGTTCTGAAGGGACGGACCGGTTGGATACAATTATTAAGAACAGTCCCCTGAAAAAAAATTCAAGTTATTGATAATAAGGTCTGAAGTTTCTAAAAGGAATCAATGATTCAGGAATGGACATTATATACTATATGAATAATTCTGTAGAAAATTCAGACATCAATTTTACTAAATGACAAAAAAAAAAATGAAAAATAAAATATCAGCATTATTTATGGGGGGGGGGGGGATCAAAATGAAATGCAATTTCTTTTAGCAGACTCATGAATAATTTAGAATTTAATATTAATAAAAATTTCAAATTCATTTCATCAATAAAGCTGTGACAATGTTTTAGTTAACTTATAACTTGCTAAATATACTGGTAATCATTTAATTCCAATAAATGTATTTTTTTACAAGTTAATATATGACAATTTAAGCTATCAACACAAACCTTTTTTACATAAAAGAAGATGAAACACTTCACAAGTGACATCATTGGGATAAATGGACAGAAAAACAGACCCATCCTGGAGAATACATTTAAATCAACACTCAGAATTTAAACTTCAAGATATATTTCTTATATTTGTTTATATTAGGTATTTTCAATGTTAAAATTTTTGTAAGATTTTTTCTTCATTGAAAAGGATTAATTGAAGAAATTGTTGGCAATTAGGAATTCACTGCAAATGTTTGGGTTATGAAAATCATACTTATACTAAGTACTACAATAAAATTCTAGCTGTCACAGAAGAAGAAAATTGGGTTACCAACAAAGTGTCTGGGTGTACACAAGGTCAAGGACTGCCTTGGGAAGGTCAAACTCCTGTTGTCCCATCATATTCACCACTTTAAACCTCTCATGGAATTTTTGGTACACCAATCTAATGATAATAAATGCAGTGAAAAGAAAATATACTTGTAATATGTTAAGGAATCGAATATGAATGAACAAATGTAATTTCCCCCAAATAGGAAGACACTTCCTCTTGTTGAAAGTGTAAATTTATATGTATTACAAACCTTCTGGGATACTCTACGATAAAAGTCAATACGAATGGTACAAGGAAATCAAGGATGATAAGTTTGTATATTTGTTGGCCCACATAAGTCTCCCAGCACTGCAAGGAAAATCATCACTTTAAACATGTATTTACTTTGAGAAATTTGTGATTTCAGCATCAAATGTTTCTGGGATTTTTGGTACACACCAACAATGAATCTAAGGGAGCTAAGTAACCCCACTCCACATTAAAAAGATTCATCCTATGTACTTCTGTGCACATAGATTATAACCCGTCTTATCAGGGAGTACTTTAATTTTTCATTTTCCAAAATGAATACTTGGTTTAGGACAGCATATTTAGATGAATTGTTCACCGTATCTGATAAATTCAAAGATTACCTTGATGGGAGCTTCGGAGGTGTTGTTTATAGTTTGCCATCTCTTGTTTCCGCAGTCATCAACAAAATGGTCGTGATCCTTCACAACCATTCCATACAGAGATCCCATCAGAACTAGAAGAGAGGCCAGCCTCAAAATCACTGTTCTACAATGTAAAACACAAATGAGAACTCTTTATTGATACCAAATATTATATGCATGTATTTTAATACATTTATGATATAAATTTACATGTCAAACTTCAAATTTTAATTTCTTGAAATAATTTTTCCTCAAGACTATATATAGTGTTTATATCGACAAACCCATTCATCCCGAAGAAGCCATTTATAAACAAAGCATAATGTATAGTTAACATTTGAGAGATTTGCAATTTTATGTTGTACCAGCATAAGTCCAAACTTACCCAGTACATGATACACATATTTTCTCCAATTTATACAAAATGTTTTAATTCTGATTTAGCTGTAATATTCAATAATGCAATTTTTGGGCAAGTCAGTGGAATCTATAAATTAGCCTACCTGTAAATATCATTTTACCTTAACAGAGTAATCTGCATCTGAAAAGCAGGCATGTAGTCCTCAAATTCCACCAGTTTCTTGAATATAATGGGCACAATGATGTTTAGGAGTGTTATAGTGACCGAGGGCATGAACTGAATCAGGGTCTGCACAATTGGATGAACATCCCCAAACTCTCTCTGTAACTGAAACAGCAAAGGAAAACTGAATTTTTATCACATTTTTCCTTTTAATCTGATACATAAAATATTAGTTCATAATGGGACAAGAGCCTTAGATATGTATAATACTATTTTTATGTCCAAATGGAGGGATGGGGTTGGGGTTTGGGTTTGGACAAACTACAATGTACATTTGTGTCTGCATACAACTTTAACATTGACTACCATGCATATTTTTTTTAACTTTTAAAGATGGATACTTCAAAGTTGGTGAATGAAAAGTTCAAGGTCAGTGAAGGGTCAGATTTGTAATTTAGCTGTGTATTACTCTTTTAAAGAATACTTCAATAACAATAATAGAATATTACATCAATTAATTTATTGTTGGCGTAGTAAATCAGATACAGGGAACCAACAAGGAACCCAAGCACCACTGTATTCACCACCACCCTGATGGAATACAGCTTGGCTTTCTCCCGAGTGGTCCGATTTTCTATCTTCCACAGTAATTTTTGGTTGTCCAGATCTCCCTATCGAATGATAAAACATATTATGTAAAATATGTATTTTAACCATTCATTAGCTAAAGTTGAAATTCCCTAAACATTTGTTCCTAAGGAATTTTGGGATATTTTTTTTTATTTACTCCCTTTTAAGCATTTGTTAGTAAAACACTTATAATAATATCAATTGAAAATGCACTGCAAAACGTTATTTTAATTTCAAACTAAAATAAAATTTCAAAAATTAAGAAATTTTAGAAACGATTTTTCTACACCCCCAGTAACAAAGATTATCAGTCCTACCCTGAGCTCTTGGGTCAGATTTTTGTGCTTTTCTTTGGCTGCTTTCTGGTTAGATATACAGAAATCCCAGCCGCCGAACACCTTGTTACAGAACTGGGTCATCTGACCACTTCCCTCATCCAGTACACTAGACTTCACACCTTTTGCAGAGCTGGAATTAATACAATCACCAGTCAGCTTATTATGGTTGATAAATACATGTACAAACATTAGAAATCTACTTGTATTCATAACTGAATTGCAGTTATTTTGAAAATAATATAAAAACGGCTATGATAACTGCTGTTACATGTAGCTAGTGTACTAGTTTTTAAGGATAAATTGATATAGTTTGGCAAAATACAAAAAATATATTTTCTTTCGTTTGAACGTAGTGATTTAGATTGAAAATATTTTCTTTTGTGGTAATGATGAATACTCATGAGGTAGGCGGAGTTCGAAGGTGATTACGGGTAGAGTTAGTTCGAGTAGTATTCATTCTGACGATTCCGGACGGCACGAGAAAGTTGATTTTATTTAAGAATTAAATATTCAATCTAAATATTTTGAACATGTTAGATGTTGCAAAGATGCATATATGATGCACAGTTTCTAGTGTTACTGACAAGGTGCTTGTCATGTAGCAAAACTTCGTGAAGTTTTGCGAATGGTGTGGTTTGGATTGATGAAAATGTGTGTTATGGTATTTGAAATTGAAGGAATTTTTTTTAATGAGCGACTACTGTATCGGACATCAATATTCACAAAATAATAAATATTGTAGAAAAATGGGGTGTTAATGTTATGTTTTATTTGAGATGGAAGTACATAAGAACTGCATTTGTTTAATTAATGTCATTAATGTATCTGCCTTCAAAGACATATATTTGACCTGCAAAAGAGAAGTACCACAGTTATCAAGAAAAGGCTTACCGGTATTTATGTTATGATGTTTACCCATTTCAAATTGGTAGTCAAAACATAAATTGCAGACATCTAGAATGATTTTCAAACAATTTAACACAAATTAAGTAACATTTAATGTTTAACTGTTTGGAAAGGAAGATAATTCAATGTAGGATACAATGTACAAACTTTTTGACAAGGAGGAAGAAGCTGACGAGGAAGGCTGCTCCAGTGGCCAATAGGTAAGACAAACCCATGTTGTAGGTCAAGCGGCCCTCCACCAAGGGCAGACTGTAGGTCTTGTTAAAATAGGTCCCATAAAACAACACTGTGTGTTCCATCCAACCCTGATGAATGAAAAAAACAAACCAAAATAATTAATTTATACAGCATCTGGTTATTTTTATTATTACCTAATTTTTCCCGTTTTTTTGCAACTGCTTTCACATTCCGAAAATTAATGTGCACAAAATTGTGATATCAGTATTTATTGTTATAAGAAAAAAAAAAATCTAAAATAAGAAAAAAATTATTGCTATAAGAAAACAAAATGAAATTGCGAAATATGAATTGCCCAAAAAAAAAAATAAATAGATAAAAGTTACAGAATTCTCATACCTTTAGATGGCCATTTTGTTTATCAGTAATCAGGAATAAATGTATTAAATCAGTCTGGAACTATCAGACAATTCTTACTGTTCCTTGCAGTGTGTCCAAGGCTTTGCTGCCCCAATCCTCTGAATTGGTTTGATTATCCAGGAACCCAATGTAATTCTTAGTACAGTTAAGAGCTTTTTCAAAGAAATCATCACCAGTGAAGTTTGACCCTGTATTGTTTGGGTGTGGGGAATCCAAGAAACTCCAGGGACGGTTTATTTTGATCACATAAGGAACCATGGTCAAACCGAGCATGACAACCATCAGGTAGAAATTGAGGAACAGTAGCCACCTCATGAACCGAAAATAGGTCATAACAGAGGTCCCAAATTGACCTACAATCAAGATGCATCAAAAGATTTAAAGACATCCCTATAGTGCCTATCTCTCGATCTCCACCCCCCCCCCCCAAAAAAAATAAAAATATAAAATACAGATAAGCCTTAAGACAATAAAAAAAAAAAGTTAAGGCAAACCTAAAAGACAATTAAAAAGACACAAGTCTAAAAGTCAACTAGAGGTACTGTGTGCAATTGTGCAATTGATACCCCCCGCTAAGATAAAAATCATAATGCGTGTATTTTTCCAATTATAGAAAATATTGGATGAATCTATTTCACCGTCCATTTTCTATGAATAACAACTGCTCTATTTTTTTTTAAACTGTTGGTCATAAGTAATATTTGTGTGAAGTAGAAACATTCAATGCTTCTCCATAAGAAAGATAATGACCGGACACGAATTTTGCACTTTTTCTGCCAGTGACCTTGACCTTGCCCAAATGACCTTGGGTCAAGGTCATGACACACCCTTTGGTCCTAAGCAATATTTGTGTGAATATAGAAAATTCAATGCTTCTCCATAAGAAAGATAATGACCGGACACGAATTTTGCACTTTTTCTGCCAGTGACCTTGACCTTGCCCAAATGACCTTGGATCAAGGTCATGACACACCCTTATGTCATAAGCAATCTTTGTGTGAATTAAGAAAGATATGGACCTGAAACGAATTTTGTATTTTTTCTGCCAGTGACCTTGACCTTGCCCAAATGACCTTGGGTCAAGGTCATGACACATCCTTAGGTCATAAGCAATCTTTGTGTGAAGTAAGAACTTCCAATAATTCTCCATAAGAAAGATATGGACCGGACACGAATTTTGTATTTTTTCTGCCAGTGACCTTGACCTTGCCCAAATGACCTTGTGTCAAGGTCATGACACATCCTTAGGTCATAAGCAATCTTTGAGTGAAGTGAGAACTTCCAATGTTTCTCCAAAGGAGAGATATGGACCGGACATGATTGCACAGACAGACGGACAGACGGACAAGTTGATTCCTATATACCCCCCCCCCCCCCCCCCACACACACACTTCGTTTGTGGGGGGGTATAATAAAATCTAAGACAGCTGATTTCCTACACAAAACTGTGAAGGAGTCAATCAGAAAAAGAGCATAAAATTTTTATAAGAACAATAACAGATCCGAGCTGAATGATTGCTAGTTAATACACATAAAATATGAGAGATGTGTACAGTAAATATCATTTAGTACCAACACGGATATAGCGAATTCCTGGATATAGCAAAGTTTTTTTAAGTCCCAAGTAAAATTCTTATCAAACCTTTGCAAAATTTAATGTTAAAACAAATTTGGATATATTAAATTCAGGGATATAGTGAACTGATTTTGAGTCCCATAGAGGTGAATTATCACAAAATTTAACACTTTTATGATGAATTTCTTCACAAATTAAAAAGTTCGATTTACCATTTAACATAAACATTTGAATGAATTTATTTTCATATCAATTTTTCATTTTACAATCCAATTATTAAAGGTATTAAAGTAATGTATTCTTATTTTAAGCCTCAATTAGCAAAAATTATAATCTGGTGAAAGAAAACATGTAAATAGTGAATTCGCAATAGTTATTATTACCAATTCGTTATATGGATATAACAAACAAGATATCTGTGAGCCAATGCTCACTAGTGATACCCCCGCTCTGATGTGAATATGCAAAATAAGCAAAGTCGACATTTAAAAGAAAGTTGGCATCCGATTGGTACAGAAGTATATCCCACGATATGGTATGCCTTAACAAACACTGTGTAAAAATTTCAAGCATCTGCGATAAATAGCTGCTGAGAAATCTTTGACTGAAATTTGTTTGAAAATTTTGGCTAAAAATAAATAAAGTCGTCATTTAACAGGAAGTTGACGTCCGATTGATACAAAAATATATCCCACAATATGGCATGCCGAAACAAATAGTGTGTTAAAATTTCAAGCATCTGCGATAACTAGTTGCTGAGAAATCTTTGACGGAAATTTGTTTAAAAATTTTGGCTAAAAAATAAACAAACTACTCATTAAACAGGAAGTTGATGTCTGATTGGTACAAAAATATATCCCACTATACAGCATGCCTATATAAATACTGTGTAAAAAATTTTAAGCATCTGCGATAAACAGTTGCTGAGAATTCTTTGACAAAAATTTGTTTGAAAATTTTTGCTAAAAATAAACAAAGTCGTCATTTAACAGGAAGTTGACGTCTGATTGATACAAAAATATATCCCACAATATGGCATGCCTATAAAAATACTGTGTAAAAATTTCAAGTATCTGCGATAAACAGTTGCTGAGAATTCTTTGACAAAAATTTGTTTAAAAATTTTGGCTAAAAAATAAACAAACTACTCATTAAACAGGAAGTTGATGTCTGATTGGTACAAAAATATATCCCACTATACAGCATGCCTATATAAATACTGTGTAAAAAATTTTAAGCATCTGCGATAAACAGTTGCTGAGAATTCTTTGACAAAAATTTGTTTGAAAATTTTTGCTAAAAATAAACAAAGTCGTCATTTAACAGGAAGTTGACGTCTGATTGATACAAAAATATATCCCACAATATGGCATGCCTATAAAAATACTGTGTAAAAATTTCAAGTATCTGCGATAAACAGTTGCTGAGAATTCTTTGACAAAAATTTGTTTGAAAATTTTTGCTAAAAATAAACAAAGTCGTCATTTAACAGGAAGTTGACGTCTGATTGGTAAAAAAATATATCCCACAATATGGCATGCCGAAACAAATAGTGTGTTAAAATTTCAAGCATCTGCGATAACTAGTTGCTGAGAAATCTTTGACGGAAATTTGTTTAAAAATTTTGGCTAAAAAATAAACAAACTACTCATTAAACAGGAAGTTGACGTCTGATTGGTACAAAAATATATCCCACGATATGGCATACCTATACAAATATTGTGTAAAAATTTCAAGCATCTGCGATAAATAGTTGCTGAGAAATCTTTGACGAAAATTTGTTTGAAAATTTTGGTTAAAAAATAAGTAAAGTTGTCATTTAACAGGAAGTTGACGTCCGATTGGTACAAAAATATATCCCACGATATGGCATGCCTTAACAAACACTGTGTAAAAATTTCAAGCATCTGCGATAAATAGTTGCTGAGATAAATGCGACAGAAATTTTTGTTACGGACGGACGGACGGACAGACAGACAGACGGACAGACGGACAGACAGACAGACGGACGGACAGACGGACGGACAGACAGACAGACACACAAGGGTAAAACAGTATACCCCCTCTCCTTCGGAGCGGGGGTATATTTACGGATATAACGAAGTAAATCCATTGGTCCCTAGGACTTCGCTATAACTGAGTTTTACTGTACTGGCCAAGGGTTTCCAACAATGACTATTTTAGGCAATCAAAACACGTAAATGCATGAAGACCTGTGTTTGAGTGTTAAAATCTTTTTTATCTGTCTTCCATATTGCAGCCCATTTAAACATGTACCTTCTATTTCTTTGAATGCTCCTGACCATAACTCCAACTGATATAACACATTTTTAGTCTGCTGCTTAAAATTCTGCCAAGCCTACAATAAACATATTGGGTTTATATACATAATAAACGCTTTAATAAATTCAAACTATTTTCTTTCAATACTGTAAATTTCTAATTTAACATGAGGAATTAATATCTGCTTAAAATAATTCAAAGAAGCCAGTCTCGCTAATTTTAAAATCTTGCTTATAATTTTCAAACATATGTAAAACACATGAAACTTTGATAAAATTTAGACATTCGCGATTTTATGTTCTCGCGAATTGATGGAAAACCGTTGAATTGCGGAATTAAGTACTCGCGTAAAATAAGGAATCTACAGTAATAAAGTACAGGTATTTTGTGAAACCGAAACAAGTTAAATATAAAGCACACGAGAGAGATTTAAGGGCTCACTTCATTCCTTGTAACTACTAGAGTTTTGAACTTAACTTCCCTGTTGACTGAATAAACTTGGCAGATGATGTGTTAATTATTGCGATTTTGCTCAAAACAGTCTTTAGGATAAAAACTATATGTTGCGGTCAGAGTCTACCTAATTGATACCATTTGCAGACACCTCCAACTGCTCATGCGCGATACAATACATGTATATATTATGTCAGCCCCTAATTACTATTTTAACATACCATATATCCGGTGATTTTTGCAATGATCTAATTTTCACATTTTTCTGCGATCTCTTACAAATTGCAAAATATTGAATATGCAGAAATCATATCCTGTATTATTTTCTATCAGACACTTTTAAAATCGCAAAAAATGACTGACGCAAATTAAAAATGCTACATATTTTCTCCATTTTCGCAAATTTTGTGACACATGAAAAAAAAAAAGGATATACGTATTACAGTGCAATAAAAGAAGGGTAATCAAGTTCTATTTCTTTTATCATGATTACAGCTTTTGAAACAAAGAGCGAAAGATGGTTCATTTTGATTAATTATTTAATGAAAAATTTAATTCCCCATAAATTTTATATATTTTTTTGAGTTTTGGGGAATGATACTAAAATTTGCTTAAAGCATACAATCATTAAATGTGTTCATTGTAACCATGTTTCATACAAAGAGTAAGAGGGAAGTTTAAGTTAATTCAAGAAAACTTATTTAAGTAATAATGTACTATACATCAAATATTAGATGGACATTGAATACCTTTTTCTGTTGATATTTCCAAATCTGGGTTCTTTGAACAGGTTCTTGCAAAATTTCATCTCTATCAAAAAAAATTTGTGACAGCTTAGTTTTAATTATGATTTGAAAATGATATTACAGCCTAATGTGGACATCAAAATTGCAAATTTTCACAATAATATAAGATGTCAATGGAAGCTACACGATGAACATGTTTAAAAGTTTAGTTGTGCATGAAAATAAAAATGCTGTGAATCTAAGCAACAATCTTTTAGTAAGTCTCTAGGAAATCAACAATTTAATCTTGACCTTGCCCAACTCTGTTCATAAATTCAAAATGTCAAGTCTGAATCACAAATCTTATATAGTCAGTTTTTGTCATATACTTCAGAGTAACTTTCTTATGTTATCTTTATTATAGTCCCCTGAATATTTTTAGAGCACTCCAATTTTTAAAGAAAAAAATTCGGTTAAAACATTTTTAAAAAATTCTTTTTAGAAGCTACAGGAGCTTTGTGAGGCTTCATGTCTGGAAACAGGTTCCAGACATGAAGACTCACAAATAAAAATTGAATGTCAGAATTAACATTGCAATGGAGAATAAAAATTTGTTTATAATTAAATGCAATGATCTTAGTTTAAATTTTAAAGAATTCGGATAATGTGTTACAAATATAACAGTAGTATAAGAATAATACGTATGTTAATACTTGCTGGTTCAACTTCATGCAACACTGATGAGTGACAATTCAGAGAATGTGGTGATTAGAAAAAGAAATCTCTTAAACGTCTATCTTTAACACAGATAGATAATGTGTGAAAGAGAAATTTGATCGAGATGGTCAATTAATTTCCATTTGGATGAAGAAACCATTATTCTGCTACATTTATATCTTCTATTGATGAAATTGGAATTACCATAGGTGACAAAATCATAACTCAATTTACTAAATGAAAAAGCTAAAAATTGAATTAATTGTTCTCTATATAATGCAATCTAGCTGTTATATATGATGCAATCTCTCTCAAATTTCACTTTCACGCATTATCTATCTGTGTTAAAGATAAATGTTGAACAGATTTCTTTGTCTAAATCAAAAAGCTAAAATTGTGTCTAAAATGTGAAGGTTTAAGCAAATCAGCAAATCTCTCCCATAAATAAAACTTATCAAATACTCAATGAGAGAATCAGCATTAGCAATTGTTATTTATCTTTCCAGATAAGACATTGGAACTCGGAAGTAAAATTCTAAAACACAAATCAATACCTGGAATAATATATTTTATCTACATCTATGTTTGCTTAAATCTTATTCTTCAATCACCCATAGTAACCGACTGGTACACATTTTGAGGCGAACTCAGATTTCAAATCACTTTCTAAGAATCATAGTTAGACATGTGGTGCACTGGTCAAGACAAGAAAACAAAGTAAATGCCCCCTATATCTGAGAAACAAACAATTTATGGGTGCCCTACACAAGAGTCTCGAACAAAAAAACAAACGAACAGGGGAATAAATTTAATTTCAAGAAGAGTTTCCATAAAAATATGGTGAAAAGACTATAAATATTGTTCCTCAATATAACACTGAAAAACCCATTATTTATAATACCTGTATATTTGTGTATATTCTTCTAAATTTTTTGCATCACGCAAAGCCTCCAATTTCCTTGCCTGAAAATTTTTTATTCTTCTTTCATGGCTTGGCAATGTATTCAAATTGACTGATTTTCTCATTGATCTTGATTTCGAGATAGCTTTAAGACTGCTTGAATCTGACTCGCTATGCTGATCAGAAATGTTTGTAGGTTTTCTCTTTCTGACAATTACAGTATCTTTTCCATCCAAATTTGAATGGTCAAATCCAATTCTAGTGCTAAATGTTTCATCATCACTGCCATTTTCACTATTTCTATCTCTACCTCCAAAATTTTTTGTTAATTCCCTATCAGAATTTTGACTATCTCCACTGTAAAACCTTTCTTCAAATTGGTCATCTTCTCTATATTTTTCATTAAAAGCCCTTTGTTGGGAATTGTGTCCCCTTGCCTGTGTGGAGGAAATCTTTGTTTGGTATTCCTCTTCATTATCACTGTATGCATAATTGTCATGAGCCCTGTATGATCTTTCCTCATGAAATTTTTGTCGGCCATGAGAATTTTCACTATTTGGTGGATCGAAATCCCTCCTTTTTGGTGAGTCAAAATCCCTCCTTTTTGGTGAATCAAAATCCCTAGTGTTTGTTGAATCAAAATCTCTATGTCTTGTTGAATCAAAATCCCTACTTTTTGGCGAATCAAAATCATTATATCTTGGTGATTCAAAATCTCTATTTATTTGTGATTCAGAATGAAAATCCCTACTTCCTGGTACATCAAAATCCCTACCACTTGGATGAAGAAAGTCTCTATCACTTGTTAAAAATTCTCTATCCCTTTCATAATCTAAATTTCCATTTGGTCTTGACTTAAAATCTCTATTCCATGAGGAATCATAGCCACCATTCCTTGGAGAGTCAAAGTCTCTATCCTGGTAAGAATCAAAATTGTCCTCTCCATTATCATAAGATTTATTCTGAAACTGGCGATAACTTTGACGGTCACCCCTTCTGTCATTTAGATCATCAAATCCTGAATTATACTGTTCCTCAACTGACTGACCACCATAATTATCGTAACTCCCGTTTTGCCTCTGATACGCCATTTTAAAACACAGACGAGAATAAAAAAAGCAATATGTATCTAGGACTCCTTGCAGCCCTTCACTATATCTAAGCTGAGAGGGTACACATTTTTGACAGGCCCTAGTCCCCATGCACAATGCTCATGATAAGGCTTTCAATACTGATAAGACAAACCGATCGAACTCTAAACATTCTATTTGTGTGTCAACACACACTGCATGATACAAGAACATAAAACAATTTAATAATTTCAAAAGAAGAAGCCAGCTTGGTCACAAACATGTAAAGTGTCAAATTTGTGGGTGATGTGCATGATTATGATATTTTAAATTATCATTATGCAAGCTGTGACAGATAAGATAAGAAGGTGCACTTCACACATTGGATATTTATACATCCAAAATGTGTTACAAGTAAATTTATAGCCTGAATACATTGGTATTTACTGAAACAGCATTATTTGAATACTTTCTTGATTTAATCCCTGTTAAACCTTGTTTTTAATTAAAGGAATAATAAACCATGCATCAAAAGAGAGTTCTCTCCGTTTTGCCAAATCCATTAAATAATTTATACCGACATATCAAATCACATTTATATTGTTAATTTTGTACTCAACTCTAATCAACTCCTTGGAATCGACTGTATGTATGTGTGTGTTTGGGGTAAGGGGGGTTATTCGTTACATAAGAATAAATTCCAGGTTTGCAAAGAGAACGAAATGCAAACTTCAAAAATCAAAATACTTCCATGATTTTGCAAGTGCCAGGTGTAAGTAAACAAAAGCAGCAGTAAGCTGGTAATAATATAATTTATGTAGGATAATCCTGCTAATATCAAGTGCATGCATTGACACTCCATAATGTCCAAGGTACACACTGATCCCTCAGGTATACCCCAATCTACTTCCTCGTTCATACTATCACTCAGCAAGTTAAAGGTTTTGGGGACTCTTCAATAATCATGATAAAATGTAATAAATTTTGACCTATTTATTTCTTTTATCTTTTTAAAATATCTTAAATCTTAGAAATATATCTAATGAGAGCAATGATGATTGTACAAACTTCATGCATACATTGCCAATTACATATATCTTAATGTTTTGTTCCTCAGTTTTGCATGAACTAATGTCATGGTCATCAGAACATATACAAGATAATGAAGATATTAAATAAATTTCAAAGTTTGAGAAGAGGTAAACTTTAATTATTGCATATTCAGTATGCATGCCTTAAGCAAATGAAAATCACTACCACTAGAACAAATGAATCTGCTTATTTTTATCATTTATGCTACATTTTGATTTACGTATTTTTAAAATAGAATGAAAAACCAGAAATTTAATAATGATTACTGGTAATATAATCAACAAACCATTCTTTCCATAAAAAATATCATTCTCAAAAGCATGGATTTTGAAATCAACATTTGTCTTTTACCTGTATTTACGCTTTGTGTGGATGCTGGCTACCATAGCCTTGATGCTTTGTGTTCTTTCCCATTGGTCTGTAATACTTTTAACACCATCCGTGATGCTAACTGCATGAGATACTCTTCTGTTGGCCATAACCATCTCTTCAGCATCATCATCCTCCATACCAACAGCAATCTACATATTTAAAGAACAGAACAATATAATTCTGGATCAAAGGAGGGTGCTTTACATATTTAAAGAACATATCAAATTATCATTTCATACCTAATAATTAGGTAGAGGGTTTAAATCTTTATTATGAGAAAAAACATATAACATCAGATGCCTGTGTCACTATCATTTTAAGACATTTACAATAAGTCAGAGGAATGTTGGATTAACTGATTAAAGATGGTCTTTTCAACAAAATGGGATCCAATATCTTCTTTTGAAAAGATTCAAAGAAGAATATTACCGAAGGTGTCATGGATGCTCTTTGGTGGAGATGTGACTTTCGTCTTTCGATGCATGACAGACGTCGTCCCAAGGTAAAACCAGCCTCCGAAAAAAATGTTTGTCTGCTTGGAAGCTGGGCCAAAATCGCCGCTTGACTAGTTCTTCTGAAGCGCAATTCATTCTGTTCGACTTCGTTTTTGTCTGTAAAATTTTAAAAAAAACAACACTTTTTATTAGCAAACGAAAACAGTACGAATCGACAACATACAGTAGGCTTTAGAGCTGCTGTAGCAGATGAATGTGATGTGGAATAGTAAGCCTATGCAGACCATGCAGACAGTTGCTGTTTCCGAACTTCCCGCAAATGGTTTGGAATACCGAACCCGATAACGCATGATTTACCTTCTTTCTGAAGATGCATGGGACCATCTTCATGCTCTTTGGCTTGCTTTGTCTGATTCATCTTTTGTCGGTCTTTTCAAAAATCTCATGAAAAAGGCTAACATATAGTTGACACCATAACATGACGTCATTTTTACGTCACTCAGAAAATACTATAACGTTACGCCCTAGCCTAAATCTCGGCCTATATAGCGCCTACTGTGTTCACTGTTTGTGAAGATATTTTCCATGCGCGGATCCAGAAAATTTTTCCAGGGGGGGTCCGAAGGATAATTGTGGGGGGGTCGGGACCCCCCCGACCCCCCCTCTAGATCCGCGCATGTTTTCTTTTTGTGTTGACAAATAATACCAGCTTTTTAATTATAATAACAAATATTGTAAATTTATAATATTAATATATATCTAAGCATAACTCAGAAGTTCTAAAATTAAAATCAAACTGGAAATAAATGAGTGAGGCGGGTAAAATGTCTATAGGCTAAAATAGATATAGCCTACTTATAATTTAAGATTTCATCGCATTTTGATATCGTTATTTTAAATTCAATGCGAAATGTCAGGGAACTATTATTCATTACTGTTCAAGATGGCTCTTTTCTATCATGATGATATTATATAAATACATATTTTTATAATATTATGGTTTACACATACACATAAAAGTCACTGATATATCGTACTTTCTGTACCGGTATTTATCACTATTATTGGGTTAATAACAATAATTTAAAACAAAGAAGGATATTATAGGCCTATTTGTCACAAATCAGTTAATCGGTCGAAACGAGTTGCGATTAAATGCGATTGACAATCCTGTAATCGATTGCCATTTTAATTTTTTATGTAGTTACTTTTTTTCACATTTTTTTTTTTTTTTTTTTTTGCGTATATGTTTTTCTGACAATCACATGTTGTCGTTTCTCTCATGCTTGTTACTGACATATCTACAAATACTCTGCATGTCTCCATATGTTGTTTACCTCGTTGGTGTTGCGCCGCATTCTGAATGAAATATACAGGCTGAACCAGATAACATATGCATGTTTACATGCTCATATAATACGCACATGTAATACTGGCATAACACACGAGTATACACACACTGAAATCTATTCCAACCCGAAAGTTATGCACTATAAAATGCTCATGTGTATATATTTATGTGTATGACCTATAAATTATTCTTCAAAAATTCATTGAGGTATGATAATAATTCTCGCCGGTTAATTTTGTTACACATAAGAAACCGTAAGACACCTTGAAAAGTAATGTTCTAGCTTGCATTTCGAACATTGATAGGTCTTATTACGAACGATATTTTTTCAAAACCCAAAGTAAAAAAAAAATTGGTAATGCTTTGGGTATGAGCAGTAAATTAAGATTGAGGACGACGAAATCTTTTTTGATAAATTTTGGCAACATGTATCTAAAAATACAATACATAAAAATAATATTTTTTGTAAATAAAAAAAGATCAAAGGTAATATTTGGTTTACTGCATGAGGGAATGTGAGTAGCTTTTCCAGCAGCATATCTGTCATAAAGAGACCGAGCGATATAAGATAAATCACATTCTCTATCGTTTGTATACGGAGTCTGCTGTACAGGGGATTGTATACGCGTTTGATCCCCTTGTTATCCCTTTCCCCGTGGCTAGAATGTTTGTCCTGGGCAGCATATGTTTTACCTATACCACCTATTATAACATATAGATATATACACCAATACATACTCTTACAGCGCCCCAACTACTTGCTGAATGGCAAATCGGCAGGTCGCGAACCAATAGATCCTTTCCCCATTAGATATTGTGCAACACTCCCAGATCCTACCGCGAAAATCTAGGTAACTGATAATTAGAGATGGCGTGTGCCTCCAATAATTGGCTTCAGTTGTGAGGGGACTTGTAGAAGCTGGGACAGAACCTCGAGGACTGATACACAGGTTTGTAACCATTTCATACTTAGTTATAAAAAAACCAATTTGACCATATCAATATCATGCAATGAAAATCCACAATCCTGCTGATTTTTGCAAATTTGTGGTTTTTTCTTCGTTTCCACCTGTTTTGTGTTTCACTGTTACTTAACATGTGTTCTCCATAGCCACTTCTGCAAACTTAAGGAGATATTTGTGCATGTAATAATCTTTTCGTCTTTGCAAAGTACGTGTACTTGATTTAGAATCTACTTTATAGGCACAAAAACCTTTTGCAATGGCATCGCTCAAGGATAATAAAACTTTAAATTTACACCCGCCCCACCCATCCACCCCACCCTTATTCGAATATTTCCCAAGAAAACTTCACTTTCATTCTAAGAAAATCGATATCGACTGAGTACCAGAAAAAGATAAAATGTGTAAAACGAGGTATATATCAAAGGCTGTCTGTTTTATCATTCCTATAATTGATAAATAATGGTATACAATAGAGCAAACTCTACGCTTGACTACATTCCGAGCATATTTTATAAATTCAAAGGTTAAAAGAACAAAAAAAAAAATCAAGGCTGTTTTATGTATGAAGTGAATTATCATTTTTTATGACACCTGCATTATCGGGTTCATTATCATTTCGTATTCATATAGTATCCGTATAATATTGCGGAGAAAGCATTTTGTTCTGCGCAATAAACATCAGTGTTGCATGTAACCAAACACACACACACCATTTCTTCTCCTCTTCTTGGCAGAAATCTTACCGTTGATTTTGCGGATAGCTGTATTTACAACTTTTCCTTGCATTCGATTGGCATAAGTCGCATTCCAAGAAGCGTCTTGCCGCCTCGGTTTCGCTTGAAGGTGAAAACTGATCCCATGATAAATAAATCTTATATTTTTGCAGGATGGCAACTTGAAAATTGAACAAAATAAAGCGATGCTGGTCCGGCTTTTTAGGGACTCGTTCGAAACCCCTTGGGGTTTTCGACTTCAAGGAGGACACGATTTAAATCAAGAACTCGTTGTGCAGAGGGTGAGTATAGCAGACGACCTATCCTTATATAGATATGCACGTGCAGGCGTATAGCGCACAGACTTCTGGTGATGAGGAATGACTGACAGAATACGTTTGGTGTAATTGTCAATTAACGGTTTCTGATAGGGAAATATATCCCCGCTATTACAGTTCCACTATCGGGATCTCCCTGTTTTCTATCCTTCTTCCTATTTTACCGAGGTGAGTCGAATATTTTTTGTTCTTTACTTTTCATATTGCTGTGAGGAGGCATACGGTTGAGGTTTTTTTTGGCATCGGGGTTTCCTGGCACACACCTTTCGCACTTAAAACTTAATTGATGTGCAGTTGATGAAACTTCAGCCAGTGCTGCACATCACAAACCGTTTGTTTGTTCGTGCATTGATCGGTCATTACTTACACGTGTCGTTCCGAGATGTTGCTAATTAGATAACGATGAATTGGTACTAATTAGTATATATATGAAGTCTCAATCCATGATGTCCAATATGCCAGACCTTTCTGTATTGTCTTTAATATTCTGATAATAGCGGAAGAGAAGTGGTTCTTTTGTAAATATTTTTACCTTAGAGTAAACCACAATGGTTAAATCTTATTAAGATCTCTTGAAAGAGGAGATCTTTCGTAGATTCTTTTGGCTTCTTCAAATTTTCATGATTTATAGAAGAAAAAAAAATAAGGAAAGTAAAGTTAAGATCTGTTTGGTTGTCGCTACGCATGAAGAAACTCTACATTCTTTTAAGATGAAATTGACTGTATTTAGGGTTTTACAGCTTTCAATGACAATTAACTAAGTGTCTTAAAATTTAATTGTACGAAATTCTGAATTTTTGAAATATTTCAAAATATTACTATTGCACAATCGTAAACTTCAATAAATTTTAAAAAACCAACATGCAAAGATTAAATATCTTGGAACTTTTCTCCCAGATAAAAAAAAACCATCCTACGATTCCCGCTGTTTAATTATTAATGGATGCAATACCATGCGCACATTCCGATATATCTATCAGATTGTTTCATCATCGCCGATAGAAGTGGATTACAGACCACTGCCATTATCAAAAATGTTCCTCTTGTACATGAAAAAAGATAATGAATAGAAAATTGGCGGGCTGCGGTGATTCACTAGTTTGATAGTCTACTGGAAAGACGTTGTTTATCCAGGATTAAAGTTATTTCATGTAATGCAGTGTTGAAATACTTTGGATAATTTTAGGTTCAAACGAAAAAACGTTATCTTAATGATTGTATCGTGTTTTGTTTCGTTCCTTTCTTAAAATAAATTTTCATTATGAATCAGACCGAAGGTATTTTATCTTTCAGCATCAATCTGCCTGAAATGAAAATTGGAATAGGTTTTTTTTTTTACTTAAGGAAAGAAAATGGAGGGGGGGGGGGGGGGGGGAGTGGGGTTCTGATAAATGTTATTGTCAATTCTATTGATAATTCTAATCTGCCAGTTGTCTGCAGATATTGCCGATTGATAATTTTTTTTACCAATGTCGAGACCTTCTGATATATACAAGTGTGTTTACAACCTGATTCAGCAAAAATTGCAAGCGCTTCCGGTTTGATTCTTGCTGACGCAAAACTGCATGCTCAAGTTCATTCCTTTCGACTTTCACATATGACGTCATCGCTACTGGAAGAATTTAGCCGTAACGAATCAGATTCCAAAGATACAGATCAATGATAGTAAGAAGATTAAAAAGATTTTATAATAAATAATTTTTTATACCGATATTGAGAGTAGTGATGAAATATTTTTCTTCACATATTTACGTGCTCACATTTTTTTGTTTTAGATACTCGGTATATATGCACAATTTTGTTACTAAAATTTGAAAGTAGAAAAATATTTCGATAACATTGCACCCTAAGTAGTATATTATTGCAACATGTATTATTTATTCAATATACATTGATTTGTCTCAAATAATTCGAAAACAGTTGAGAAAAGGCTTCAAGAAGGAGTAAATTCCGTTTGACGAATGAAATTTGATGCAACACTTTCGTTATAGCACCACTCAAAAACCATGTGCTAAAGCGCACACAAATAGTGCAGCTTAGTTAGCACCACTCTATCGAATTGTGCTGGATGGGATGCAACCTGTATGGTGCAACGACCCTTTCGGATAACTCAACAGATGGTTCCTATGCCCAAGCACCGTGCAGAAAATTAATAAATTCCTTTCCCCGGACCTTTGCCTTTCAACCAACGCATTACCGGCCTTGATGCCGGAATGGGTTGTTTACACAATGTATGCGGAATACATGCATATGAGCTGAGACGAATCTGGCACCGATTCCGGTAGTGTGTACCTGTCGGCTGCAATTTGTATTTGCTTTCTCTTACTCTTTATATCAACCATCTAATTTCCCACTTGTCACAATACAGAGCTATTGTTATCGGTATTATATTTGCCCTTCCTGGTTATACACCTTTTTTTTGTATCCCAAATCTAAAAAATGGCTTCCACAACTATTCGGATTTTACCAAGAAGGGCGGGGTCTGAGCCTTTGGACATTACGGTAGGGGGTTGATTAACTGAGGATTTACGTATTCTGCCTGTATTTTTTCTCTATTGCTGTTCTCGTGTGCATTTGACTGTAAAATAGTTATTACAATTTTCCCAATGTTATAGGCTTATTGTCTCATTAAGAAATATTATATGCTGGGTTTGATAAAAAAGGACCGGCGTGTAGTGATTTCATCCGGAAATGAATTTTTCTGCAGTGTAATAAATCTTTCGTTTGTGTTGGATACGGATGCTAACCAACTAATACTATTCCTTTGTCTATATTTAGAAATAGTATATTTTAACATTTAAGTTATGTGCGTTTTATAATCACAATCGTATTCGACTTGTATGCGGATCTGAGAGATTCAGAAAGACATTTATTGAGGCAAATTCTCATAGCGGTTGAAAGGTCTGACACCTAGCCAAATTCAACCTTGTAATATATAATGTACATCACCACAGTTATTCTTGGCAAATACGCACACCTTCAGAAAAGAGCCTTCAGATAAAAAAAGATATATTTCTCGCTTTAATTCCTGGTTTTAACAGAAAGTTGCCTCATTAAAAGAGAATTTCATAGTGGGTTATTTAATTGGCAGGTATTTTCGAACAGTCCTGCAGAAGGGGAACTCCAGAGGGGTGACGTCATTCTTGCCATCAACGGCCGTGACGCATCGACGCTGACGCATAAACAAGCTCAGGACAGCATCAAGTTTGGTGGAGGACAGGTCGAACTACTCGTCAGCAGGTGACGCATTGACGCATCAACATATCTTTTCATAAGATCCATTCATTTTCAGTCTGCGTGCATTGACGTTGAAAGTCTAATAATAATTAAGACGCAAAAACTTATTTAATAAATCTGGAGAATGTAGGTTTTGAACATATTTTGGAATCAAATTTGCATACCTGTAATCGGAAAGAATGTAAAAGCAAGTGTAAGACATGTGGAACACATTGTTACAAAGAGCATACCATTTAAAAACACGATGTATACTAAGAAAACAATCATTGAATTGAAGATATGTTGTAGACAAATTAGAGAAGTGTTTCCAGTTAAGAAATCGGTTAGAGGCGGCATCTCACGACCTGCTCTATTTTATTTGCATTTCTTTATTGGCTTAATTTGTACGATGTTCGTCTGCTAAACCGATCATCATTAAGAATGTAAATTACATCATTGTGTAGGATGAAAATATTCACGTCACTACCTGGGGAATGTACATAGAGCTTTAAAGAAAAGAATGATGCTATCGATAAGTACGCGGTACCAATAATTGATTCTGTCAAAGAATTCACACGATGCCTACGTCTGCATTAATTACTGGTGATTACAAGCACGCGCGCGATCGAGAGATCAGCTAGCTAACCATTTAGATGTACACATTCTCACACACAGACACAACCCGACATGATAGAAAACAGCAAAACTTATCTTCTATTTCTGGAGCCCTGTGTAGCTTCATATGTGTTTTATTACAATGCCCGTTCTCTCTTCCTTCCTACCTACACACATTTTTCACTTTTTGTTCTCTTCGTCTTGCAAGCCGAATGATTCACTCTTAACGGCAGGTTTATATCTAGACTGGATTCTTACTTCAAAGTTTTATCTTCATAGAGAGTGTACGTCGTTTAATTAAGAATTTAAGTTGTATTACAGTTCTATTTATGTTTTATTTTTTATTTTTTATGGCTTATAGTATTATTTTACAAGCTGGTTTTTCTTAAGATCTTAATTATGGTCTATATTACAAGTATGTTTTAATTTGATTTCTTCAGACCACCCTCTGGAGCCTCTGTGAGACCTCTTCAGCCACAGAGTCCAACAAAAGCCCCGCCTCTTCCAGTCCACAAGACTGCTTCTGTAAGTACTTGTATCGAGCTTTGAATGCAAAATCAACAAACAAGCGAATGCGTATTTTCTCTTATTTATAGTCTTCATATGAAATCATCTTAATCTCAAGCGATCTCACTTTTATCTTTCTCCATTGCACAATTTTACACCGCCCATTTGACACATCATTTGGGAAAAATTCTAACAATGTTCCTTATACCAATATGAATGATTTTTTAAACCCAGATTCAAATTCCAATCAGACGATCCTCAGACCACGGTCCTAAAATCATGCCTCCTCCCGCCTTCGCTGGTCATCAACCAAAGAAAATCACGATGAACAAGTTTGGAGGAGGAGTATCGAATTTCGGAAGCAATTACGGGGCCCGGGCCCAGCAACCAGGCTGGTCCCCTCAACCTTCCATCTATTCACAGCAATACACACCGCAACCTTCCATGCAGCAAAGAGAGGACACTGCCCCTCAGTATCAGCAACAGGTGATTAATTTCGACGGTCGTGTTCGCGTGGAATTTCTTGATTAATGGGGATCGCGTGGTTATCTGCCCACTACAAGACCGTAGGAACTTTAATGGTTTATTTTAGGAACACTGCATGATATATTACTGGTAAATTAGCAGTGTTATACGTGCGTTTTCTGAGGACTGTATAATGAGCGCTGCAAGTCAGATGCATATAGCGAACACTTTTAAAGATCAGATGAATTGCCTTCGTAAAGTATAACTGGGGGTTAATGAATGGATTTAAAGGGCAACCTATGTCAAAGCATGAATTCGAGACTAACGAAATTCTAGTTTCGACAGGAAGATATTTTGAATGTATGCAATATGATATATATTTACTATAACAGCAATTGGAATGGTTTATATTTTGATTACAATATGTTTTTTTTAATATCAGTATCAGTCACCACCGCAACAACAATACCAGCAATATCAACAACCGGCACAGCAACAACAGCAATACCAGCCACCGCCGCAACAACAATATCAACAATACCAGGCACCGCCTCAACAGCAATATCAAGCACCGCCGCAACAACAGTCGCCGCGGTCTCCTCAGTATCAGCCGTATTCTCTCAACCAGCCGCAGAAGACTTCCGCGGCCACCTTTTCCCCTACGACTCCTACGTCACAATACATCTCGCCTGGAATGAGCCAGCCCGACTACGTGCGCTCGGAGGATCCTGTTAATGATGAGGTGGACTATGAGTATGTCCCTGTCAGTCAGAGGAGAAGCGTGTTCAAGGATAAGCCGGAGAAGCAACCGCAGAGTGAGTAGTGTAGTGTTTTGAACCCTTGTTTCCATTTTTTCCCGTTAACGTTCCTTCCATTTTTAAATATATCACTGATAGAAATGTCTTTACTTCTTGCTTCCGTGTGGATGGTTGCAAATATGGTATGCAAGTATTTTCGCAGTCAGAGTTTTCTTGTATTTGATATTTTTACGAAAATACACCAATGTCCCAAACCTTTACCTTGACCTGTTTGGATTTTTTTCTCGAGATCTTTTTTTTTCATTTTGAAACATTCCTCCGAATGACCATGTTTCTTTGCATGTTCAGTGAATGTTAATGGAGCAGAAGACGAATATTATTACCCAAACTGTCCTGTTTGGGAACGCAGAAAAATGTTTATGAAGGACCAACCAAGAGGTGACAAAAATAGAGATCTATTAGAAGCTAGAAGCACCTTCATTGTAGAATTTAGTCAGACTTACTTTATATTCTGGCACCTTCTAATATAAATGGCACAGCATTGAATTACTTTTACTTTCTTTATTTTCCTTTGCAGGCCTGTTTAACATTTTCTCTGCAAACATAACTAGCTTTACTAGTTGTTTTAGTTTTGGTTTTTATATTTTAGTCATTTTTAATAGAGTTTGCAGTTTAAACTTTTTGTTTTAGAGTTATTTATATAATTTTACAAAAAAATACAGTAATTTAAAACTACTAATCATTTCTGTACAGATGCAATGTTTAATTAGCATCGGTAATTTTCATTTAAAGAGTTTAATATTTTAAGAAATAAACAAAGAATATTTTGAGGAGATTGCCGTATGTTAGAGACTATTTTTTAATGAACATTCTGTTAATTTTTAAACATTTAATCTTACGATTCTGTGTTTTATGTTAATTCTACTTGTATAATCTATTGCACAGTAAATAGAAGCGGAAGAAGAAGGACATACGGATCTCCAGGGGGCGCTGGAGCTTCCCAGTTTGGAACGGACTTTTCCAAGGGTCCCACTCCAGCAGCTGTTACCGTACAGCAGAGACCCCGGCCACCCCCCGTCGTGCACGTACCCGTGAACGCCGCCCCACCGCCCCAGGACGAGCCGGACACCAGCAGCATCTCAAAGAACTGGTCTGGAACACTGAAGAGCTCAGGGGGGCCGAGGCCTTGGGAACAAGAGAAGAAAGAATACATCATGCCATCCGTGCTTGAACAGGGTCAGCAACAGCAATCCAGAGGGCGACCCGCTCCGGCTGTTTCGCCCAAACCATCACGCAGCCCGCAGCCCAGAAAGCCGGCAGCTTCGCCACAGAAACAGATTGTTGTCAGGTCTGTTCCCAATGACGAGGCGCAGCAAGAACAACCGCCGCAAGATGGCGCTAAGGCGGTTCACTTGCAGTACAATTCTCCTATGGGATTGTACTCGAATCAAAATATTGAGGATACTTACAATTCCCAAATCGGTTACCCCGGCCAAAATACGTAAGTCCGTAGGGTGGTCTGGGTTTTCAATCCCTCCAGACCAGCATGGAAGAGTAGTGTAGCCGCCTGATAAGTATCTGCATGACGACAAATTACTCCAGCTATAAGTAATTTAACGTATCCGGCTTATTTTAGTAACAAGTTCCTTAGTATTCTATGTACCAAATAACTCAACATAAAATACCGTATTCTTTAACGATTCCCCTTTCCGCCACCACGCCCATCGAGTTACCCCAGGACTGGTATACATGTTTGAGAGCAACTAATTCCTTTTTGGTAATGGGTTTCAATAGAAGCACAAGATTGAGTCAGGCCATTCCAGGGTATACATTTACATTAGCTCCTATTTTCGCTTCTAAAAGAAAATACATGTTTTAGGATATTAATATGAAATTGATATACATTTACGTACAAGTAAAAAAAAACCCCGGGCGCATTGTTTTCGTAATGATGCATTATAATTACTTGTATTCAAACAAAACATTCAAATCTTTTTCTTTAATTCCACAATAAATTATTCTCGTTCTGGTCAGTTTAAAATTCTAAGATAAGTAATTAACAAACATAATTCAAAATGTTTTGGATTTCTATATGAAATGCAAACAGACGAAGTCACCAGTTCAGTTTAACTTTCAAATGCATTCTCATTTCGACCGACAAAACACTACCCATGTATCTCCCTTTAACAATTATTTAATAAAAAGGACTTGATTGTCTTTTATGTGTCTTACAAAAAATGGAGGCCTTTGAATAAAAAAAATTATTTGATATAAACTTTCCTATAGCATCTTTAAAAAAATCCGTACAGATATCTGAGAAGTATCTCAACAGTTCGTTAGAATGATGGCTGATCGGAAAAAGTATTTACGCAATTATTTTGTTTTCATGCAAATGTATATGGATATAAATAAGATTAATGATCAATCCGAGATACTTTCGTCAACTTTATCACCGTTTTTTTTTTAAATCCTACTTATTTGCATAACCTGAAAAGTAGAACCAAATTCTCCATCCGATGTAACATAAGGGTGTTGTTTACTCAGGGTTTGAGTTCTCAAATTCGGATTGTTATAAAGTTCAATGTCATGAGTAAAATTTGTTCTAAATACAAAAAGTAATTGTGAAATGAATTATTATTGACATAATATTCGATATTTCTACTATATTATTGAATTATGCCCAAACAAAAATAGACTTTTAGCCAAACAGAGGAAATTCGGACTAAATTTTGCAGATTTTGTTTTCCGCTAAAGCATTTTTGGCAGTACTCTAATATTAAAAGTTAAGAATTTATGTTTTGGTCTTTATAATTTTGCATATTTTCTGTTAGTTTTTTTTCATTCTGAGTAAACGTCTTCATCCGATGTAACATTAAAAGGACCAAATTCTCTATCCGATATAACATTTTTTAAAGTAGCTGTTTGAATTTCATATGCCCAGTCCATCTAAGAAAATGGCATTAAAGTATATTCATGTACATGTAAGTACTAGCATGGTGTAATAGAAATACATATGAGACATATCATGGTCATGTTAGTAGATTTTATAGAAAGATGTGTACATGCATACTGAAGAACATGTATTGTATTTCAAGCTAGCGGATGTTTTAGCTGTCACTTCTATAAAATTTTATCCTTCGTAAATTGCTCTGAAATTATTAGTATTCGCTGTGGCTTAAATTTTCGTGGTTTTGTGGAAAACATCCTCACCAACGTTATGCCAGCCCAAATCCTTAGTTAAACACTTTAATCATTTATTCATACTATTGAATTTACCACAAAATTACGTTACGCACGGAACTTTTGTGAATTGATAATATACAACAACCAATGACTTGTCGAATTCCAAAGATTTCACAGTCTGGCAACTTCTCTACCTTCATAAATACTAGAGATGAATTTTGTTATCTATACAAAATTACACGAATTATTAGACTTACCCATATTCTCATTTGGTTTTTTTTAACAGGACAACATCCACCGTGTCTCCACAGCCAAAACCGGGTAAGGAATCCGCACCCCCTTTCTCCCTTGTCACAATGTCTTTTGGTGTTTGTAGCGTATAAATTAATTCTCCTGACATTGGCCATAGCTTTATTTCCAATGTTGTAATGATAGCCTGTTGATTGTTTCCAGAAGTTATATTCAAGGCTGTTCAGAGATGGAATGATTGTAGCTGCTATATACACCTTATTGACATTGAAGCATGAATGTTAAAACATTTTGGGATGCTAATATATATGCATGTTTCATAAATTGCTGTCGTAAAATTTTTTTAAAAAGTTGTGTAAACATGCATGTGTATTTGCTATGCCAAAATGTCATGGTTGGAAATGATTCATCTAATATAAAGTAGTATAAAATATAACAAAAGTAAACTCATATTCATGTTGCATCTTAATAGGAGAGTACTTTGATGGATCGGGCATGTCGCATACCATGTTCGCAGTAGACGATTCCGATGAGTATCTATACCAATTACTTAGCCAACACAAACACTTAATCGGAAAAACAGTCGAAAAGAACATGGCACCTAAACCAAATGATTATCAGGCCCCGGTCACCCAGTATGTGCCCATTGCTCAAATACATGAGCAGTATCAACCAGAAATGGATATGGTCGAAGGACAACCACGATATTCGAAGGTTGAGCCACCAGTTAGAATCACTCCAGCTGAAGGTCTTGCTCAACCACCAGCACCACCTCTCAAACCCGTTACAAGACCAGTTGTTCCTCCCAAACCTGTGCAAAACATGACACAAGCTGGACAAGAGAGCATTCAAACTGAAAGAAGTCGAAGCAGAGAAATCAAGGAAACGGTGCAGGTGAACGAGTCACCGCCAGTTTTGAATAAAGAACCGCCTGATGATAGAACTGAACAGTCGGTATTAAATGATACTAGTATGAATAATGTTTCCACAAGTACTGATGAAAATAAAGATAAGGTCATAGATCAGCCATCAGATAGGAGTGAATCAGGTCAAAATGTAGACGAGTCGGTAACACTTTCTTTAAATAATGAGAATTCTAATAATGCTGAAGGTAAATGTGTTACTGTTGAATCAGATGAAAATATAGCAGCCGATGGCAATGCTGCTGATAATAAGAACCTAGTAGATCAAATAGATTCAACTAAAGCTGAAAGTGCGCCAGCGGTTATAGATGAATCTAGTGAAAATTCATCGACAATTAATGATAAATTAGAACAAGCATTAACATCCGACATAAATGAACCTGTTGTTGAAGATTCAGGCAAAATTGAACAGTCCACAGATATGAAGGTAGATGAATCAAAAGAAAGTACTAGTGAGGTGGACTCTTGTATTGACACAGAGTCACTCAAAGAAAAGGGGGAGTTAGATAACACAGAGGTAACAGGTGAAATTAATACAGAGGAACTGGGTAAAAATGACGAAACGAGTTCTTTGAAAGAATCTCATTCAGTTGAGGAAAAAGAAAAATCTGAACCCGAACCAGCAGCCAGTGAGGAGAACGATAACGCGTCTAATGCGGAGGAGAAAGCAGAAAAGGCTGCTGAAGAACAGCAAAATGTATCAGAGGAAAAACCAGATCTTGAGGAAGTAAAAACTGAAGATCAAACTGTAGCAGAAAGTAATGAAGTAGATTCGACAAGCGATGCAAAAGAGCCAACAGTAGAGCAAACTGTCGAAGAAACCGATGGAAATATAGAATCAAAGGAACAGACTATAAATGAAACTATCACACTAGAAGGTGAAATTGTAGAATCTAATGAGGATACGAAGGATATGGTAGAACAAGTTGTATTAGAACAGGATTCAGTATCAACGAGTAATGTTGACGAGAATGTTAGTGGATCACAGGTAGAGGAGGAAGTTGTTATTGTGCTGCAAGATGATAACCAGCAGGAGGTTACTCCAAAAGTAGAAGAGTCTGTTGAAGAAAACAAGGCTAATGATGGAGAGAAAGATGAGCAGCAAGAAGCTAGTGTTGGTGAGAAGTCAGAGACAAACGACCAATCAGGAAAAGCAGAACCTGTAGAAACTGAACAGTCCAAAACACCAGCAGAGGAAACACAAGACCAACAGAAAGAAACACCTGCAGAAGAAACTGAGGCATTGGTCCCTGAAGATGAAGTAGTAGAGGATGCAGCTGCTTCAAAGGAAGTGGAAGATTCCGATATCGATTCTGCAGAGGAGAAAAAACCAAAAAAGAAAGAGAGATTGGATTTATCACAGTTTAAGCAGGAGAAAAAGGCACCAGGAAAGTTGAATACGAAGAAGTGGGAGACCTAATGACCGACCTTGTGCCCTGGCTGAGGACATTTGCCCTCGGTAATTTCTTACTCCTTCCAAGCATGGCTCCTGGGTTATTTGAAGTGACGCCAGATCCTCTCCCTCTAGACAACTTGTGCTAACTGACTATTATAGAATTCTCAGCAATTGAATCCTCTCTTGTTTGCGGTTTTCTTTTGCCAGATTTGTTTTCTTTTATTCAGCAAAAAGTTATTTTTGTGGATCATACGCAATTTATTCAACATATGATTTCTGGTTATTTTTATGCTACGTTTTAAATTGATATTATTTATTTCTATACTTCTCCATCATTTAAAAAATGTTTCATTTTGTTTTATACCTTCATTTGTTGAAATAAAAAAGAATTTCATAAGCATTAATAATTGTGACAATCAACTTTATGTAATTTCATTATACTCTCAACAGAAGTTTTGCATGCAATTTGCTTGGTATGAAGCAAAACCGCATGTTTGTGTTTGCATCTTTCGAATTTGCCAATGATAAAAGATTCCGTCGGAAGTTGCAAGGAATGAAGCGTATAGTAAGTTTTCAATTTTGAAACACTTCAATGTTGTAACTTGTACTCAAATGTTCAGAGTAATGAGATTCAATAGTTTTCATTTATTTTTGTTTCATTCTAAATTTCGGCATATTGACAAATATGTATGGTTTGATGCGAGTTTTGCTTAGATTTTAGATTCAGTACAAATGCTTTTACTCATTTTGCGTAGCTATGCTAGCTTCGTTTTCGTATTATTTCGCTTATTCTTCTGATTACTGCCTCTTAATTGATATTATGGAAATTATTTTATCTAATTTTTATATGATTTTCATGTTTCTTTATTAAATTTATCATGGGTATGTTCTATAGGTGATCGAGACTGGAACCAATCTCATGTGTATCGCATGATCAATGAAACGCGCACAAACGAGCGACAAGTGTACCCATCGGGGCAAGGGAACCAGCCAATCACAACAAAGACTGTCCAGACGACACAGAAGACGTATTCGTATGACTACCAACCGACAATGGAGGATGGATACGGTGTATCCGAATTCTAGAGACCGCCATCATAGCGAGACAAGCGGAAGTCAGCTTGTAGATAGATGCGTGCGCAATTTAATCTTTAAAAATATATATGCAGCGGCAATGACAATCACTTATCTTAATTGGTGCTATAAAGACATATTTATTTATTTTTTTGCAATAACGTAAAGAAACTGTGATTTTATATTTACGTGTTCGCTCTGGTGACGCTTGTGTCTGTCTTGTGAAGTCGTTTCAATGTTATGCGCAAACACATACACCCCTTTGTAAATAGTCAGTAATATATATATAGACAAAAAAAACCGTATTTTGTGGCCTGACTTGTGTGTAGACGGACTCTCCCTTTAATCATTGTTGTCTTCGGGTTGTTCACTAGAGAGTAACCGTTTATTTGATGCTGATGTGTCAAAATGTGTTAGCATGATTGGATGCAAAAGGGATATCTTTGTATTAGCTTGAAACACGGCAATGTATATATAATAAGAATTATTATTTATTAAATTGTTTTTGATTTGTGAAATTTTATGACTTGTGATAAAAGGCTTTCCTGTCTTTTTTTTTTAATTTACAAGGATGTGAAAGTGGAATAAAGATTGTGGAAGAAAAAATGAGTCTTTTTAGTCAGATTTGCCTCAACATCTTAAATGTAAAAACGACCACAAACAACACCCCCACCCCACCCCCCCCCCCAAACCCCCCCCCCCCCCCCCCAATAAAACTCCCCAAAACCCCAATTGATTGATCAAAATTAAAACAGAGTTAACACTGTGTATTAAGAAAATAGGAAGACAGATAACAATATGCAAGAAACATACAGTCAACATAATTATAGTGTTTGAATATTTCAAAATGACATCGATCTTCATTTTACTGAGAAAGGTTTTTTGTTGTTATATTAATTCCGACTAAAAAAACCAATATATTTTGGATTTAACAAATGAATAACAATTATTATCACGTGTTTCAGCAAAATACAACCAATCTGATGCCATTTTATAATCATAATACTCATAGTTCATCACAATTTGCTTGAAAAAGTTTATAAAAAGAGCTTTGTTTACATGGGGGGCTCTAAGGGGCCTCTCGAGAAAATTCGTCAATTTCTCGGCTGAGACTTTTTCTCATCATCTCTTCGCTTCCTTTTCCTAGCAGCAAGGCACTTCTTTTTCTTACACCTGCAATATATTGTTATAGTAAAGAAAATACGTAGGCATTGTGAATTTGCGTAAATCAACATGGTTATTTTTACGGGGTGAAGTTTTGCGATAACCATTTAAAAAAATTTTGAGTATGGTATTTTTAACCCAAGATCAAAATATTTACAAAAGTTGTCTTTACAGTCTATTTACGGTACCTTGTTTAAAAAATTACTGAAGTCGTGAAAAATTCGGAAAAAACTTTGAAACACTTCCACGTTTATATATTCTATAACAAATGTACTATACTCTATACACGAGCTCTTTCAGGAAGGCTCTATGTTTTTGCCAACAAAATATTTTTAGCTAAAAATAAATTGCGATAGTTCCACTTTTTTTCAAGAGGTATAGTAATCTTAATAATCGTGAACGTACTGTGGGGCGGGTCCATAATTCGGAAAGGCGACAAAATTTCCCGGGTATACGTGGGACAGCCACCCTGGGCAAACTCCTTTACGAACTTCTCAACTTCCCCCTGGACGGGGGACTTGCTGTTGGACTGTGTGACGTAGATGTGGACTTCTGTGACATCAGGGTTGTACATCAGCGCTGCCTATGAACAACGATACATGTAAAATACATGCAAAAACGTTCAATTTTGACAATTTTTCATTTTTTTTTATTAAAATGATCTTTATATTTGTTACCTTGAAATATGATAGTCAAGGAACAATTTTTTCAAGAAAAACATACCTGTAAGGCAAGCTTCATTGAACTGATTTCCTTTTCGTCCTTGACCCAGAATTTGGTGACCCCAATAGCGTGAATGGCATACAACTCCTCAAGTAGCGAAAGCATGGGGCTGGGATTCTCCTCGGAGGAATACAGGTCCTCAATTACACTTCTGGCAGGGTCTGGCCGATATCGAAGTTTCACGCTAGGAGCTGTAATATTTTTTGTTGGCAGTAGTTACATTTCACTTTTATTAGTACACAATTAAAGCAGAATGGGTCAGAGAGAGGCCAAAATCGGGGAAGGGGCATTTAAAAATTAAACTCCGAAGAAAACGATGGTAAAAGTTTACTAACTGGTCAAAAATAAAATGAAAAGTGAAAATAGAGACTATTTTTTAAATTATTAAATCAAGCATGTTCAAGGGTTATTTGAGGAATAAGGAATCATTCTGTGAGTATTATGAGGTGATAATTTAGATCGGGCGTGATCAAATCCAATCAAGCCCGAAATATGTAAATATTAAAGTTTATTTACAACGCAATGCCGAATGGTCATGCAGAGGCAAATTGAGGGAAAGTGATTTGATTTTACTAAGAAATTCATTTTAAAATTCTTCTGAAGAAAATAGAGACTATAATTTATGAAAACAAATGACTGCAAAACAGTTTAATTAAAAGAATTTTACATTTAAATGTTGTATAAATTTGTATTTGAAACTATAGTAAAATTATTTAGCTACATGTACTTTGTTTAAAGTTAGAACTCAATTACTTAAGTGAATATGTTGCTCAGGTAAGTAATGTTGTATAATAGGCCTCTTATTTTAAAAGTGAAATATGCGCGAAGCTTAGAACTTTTGATCATAATCAAAATGTTGTCCTTATTTTTACATCCGGAAATTTAATACACTTACCAAGAATAGAGAAGATGGGTGCCCGCAATAAACAATGACCACTGCCTTCACATGCAAGGGCAAATGTATCCAAATTGTCTCGTGCGAAGAAATTCGTCATATCCTTTTGGTCATTCATGAGGTCAAAGGGCATCCAGTGAATCAAGTTGCTGCAGTGTTCTAATTTTTTCTCGTAGATGGCGCCTTAATGGGAAACATTTGATCAGAATTTGCTTGGAGTAGGTTGATAAGATAAAAACGTTAATATTGTAAAGGTCGATCAGTCTTCAAAATTCATTTCAGGGTTTAAAGATGTGACCTAATCATAAAAGGAAGATCAAAACAATCACTGGAAGAGTTGAATGAGATATAAAAAAAATTGCTTTTGAAGCCGCCGTTTTAAAAAAAAAATCAACCATTCCTTGCCGTATTAACATCTCTAAAACCTATTATCGTTTACTCGATAATTACATGTATTTGCACACAACAAAAATGTAGGGAATTAATGTGTTTATAAGATATATGCAACAAAAGAACTTCAAAACAGGAATAACAATAAGGAAGGCTTAAAATGGTTATAAATACCACCCTGCTGTACGTACCTTCCAAACAAGTCCCACAAGCCAACAAGCATCCTTTCAGTGCGTCTTCCACCTCACTCTCTGGTTCGTGGTAAATGTGTTTGTTCTTGGACATCAGGGTCCACAGTTCATCCACCACGGCCTGCCTGTGTTTGAGGGTGGAGGTACAGAAGTCGGTACTATCAGACGGCACACACGCGTCTGCTGTCTGCCTCCTCCTCCTTCTCTTTCGCAGAATAGCTTTTGGTTCCTTGTACTTGTAACGGATGTGTTGACGTTGTGGCACAGCCGGTTCGAAACAGGCTTCTTTCAGATCGTCTGGGTCTACGATTCTCGACTCTGTTGAATTTAAATAAATCATAAAAAAAAAAATTAAATTTTTCATCCATATGGGTAAAATTCTCAAGAAGAATTCCAAAAATTGTGTATAAACTCCAAAATTCATAGTTTCGAAAATTTTAAGATACGCAAGATCTTACGTAGTGCAGCCTCTCTTCTGGCCTCAAGGTACAGATCAAACTCTTGCTCGGTAAACCCTTGTGGGATCAGTGACTCGGAGCTGGACCAAAACAGGAACTGATCCTCATCCATGCTGACATAGACAGACTTGGGGTATAACCCGAGGTTCATGTTGAAGCCGTAGTTATGGAATACTGGACCGCAGACGTCCACGATCTTTTTCAGTAGTCTGACGTTGTTGTAGACTGACGTGGAATTCTGGACGGTGCTGGCGTATCTCAGCTCCAGTGCCTGACCCAGAGTGTGGGTGTTGTAGCGCTCGTCGGAACTCTGAATCAGTGACTTCTGCTCCTCGTTAGACATGAAGGCTCGTACAATGTCGATATCAATTGGTGGGTCTTAACACAAAAAAAATATATATACAAAATATTGAAATGGGGAGGACATTGGATACCGGTTACTGAAAGTTGTTAAAGAAACATTGTAGGGAGTTTCATTGAATTAAAGAGAAATTCTGTTGTTGCATTGATTAATTGATTATGAAATTCCTTTAAAAAACAATTATTCTAAGTATTCTTTACCGGAAGCGTTTAGCCACTTGTTTTCATTGTATATCAGTTTAGAATAGCACTGAGCAATGGCAGGCTCCAAACGGAGATAGCGAAATTGGGTGTCCTTGGCCATGAATTTTGAAAGCGTTGCCCCTTGACTAACTTGAACATCCAACTGTAAAAAAGTAACATAGTACGGAATGCATTGGAAATTTCATAGAATCGTTTTTATCGTTCAAATACCGGTACGACAAGCAATTTTGGCAAATTATTAAAACACCCCCACCCACCCCACCCCCCCCCCCCAAAAAAAAAAAATTCGATAATGGAATTTTATTTTCAAAAATATAAAACCGTACTCTTCCGCTGGAGTCGAATAGTGGATATTGGTCTTCCTCGTCCATCATTTCTGTGGGCAGTGCGTACACTTCCGCTTTGGAAGATGGTGGTTCAACAGACACCAAACTCGCTTTTGGGAAATTAACCATGACCTCTTTTCTTCCTTTCTGTTTCTTCACCGATATCAAAATGTAAGAGCCTGTTTAAAGATTAATTGTTACCTTACAACTTTATAAACTGTATGCATTTACTTCCAACACTCGTGTTTTTTGTTTTTTCTACTTACCTGAGTTTGAAACATGGTCAGCTTTAGCACAGATGGCCAACTGGGCGAGTTTTCCAAGGTTCCCAGCTGTGTTTCCAGCAGAAAGCTTAACTTTGATCATCCGTCCTTCTGCTCGCAGACTGCTAGAGTCTGTTCCCTCGTTCCAAGCTTCATCCACAGTTATTTTGCCTCCTGTTTATCAAATATATATCTTAGTATCTGATATTATAATTATATTGGATATTATCACATAATATGTTTAATACCGTAGAGAATTTAATCACGCAACGAACCTGGACCGCCTAAATTGGCATTTTTCGCGTAAGCTTTCAAATTGACGAGGACATTGAAAAGTCGTGGGTTCATCACGCGAACTGGGCATCTGAAACAAGATGGATTTGTGTGTGTGTGTGTGGTTTTTTGTTGTTTTTTTTATATAATTCTATCAACTTGAAAGAATGCATTCTGTTTAGAAATATTTATTATGTTCTAGATTTCATTGCTTTACCTGTTAGTCAGGAAATTTCCCGGATAAGGCTGACATCCTGCGAAATCTACATCCGTTCCAAAATATTGAGCCAATCTGCAATGTTCAATCGCAATATTTAAGTTTATAAAGGGTATAACAAACAAAAAACATATCTGAGTAGCTAGATTTTCATTCTTGAGACAAAGATGTCTGATGAGTGATTAGCAATTTTTTTTATAGCTAGGATGAGGGCTTGGGGCTGGGGGCTGGGGGCTGGGGGCTATGGTCAAGTTATCATCCCAACCTTCTAACGTCTGTATCCATCGCCGGGGTGACAGCTTCGTCTACCACCCCCACAACAGACGTGGGGTCAGTTTTCCCTGTTGGATATTCTGTTCCCGAGGAAATTTCCGGAAAATTGCTGCAATCCGGAATGCTTTTAGGAGCTGTTTGTTTTTCCAAAAGAAACAATTTTTATTTTTCACTTCATCTCAAAATGACCCATAATCATCCTCTTTAGATACTTTTCAATTCGAAACTGAATGAAGGTTTTTTTTTTAAAACTGGTAATAAACCCGGAGCAACTTTTGAGATACTCACCCAACCCATCGTTCACAAGAGCTTGTGCACTTGTCGATGTAAGGCCACCACCTTGATATACTGGAGTGGCGGTAATGTCTCCCGTCATAAACAGTAAGACTTTGGTGGAGTCTACATAAATACCAATGTCCCTTTGGTTTTCCTGTTGATATCATTATTTTACATTACTTTATCATGAAGTAACTGTTGATAAGGTTAAGGTATTATTTTAAAATCATTGCATTATTTCCATTTTGTTCGCTAACACATCTTCAGCTATACACTTAGTTTTTCGGTTTTATCAACAATCAGCATACACATGTATATCGGAACGCCTATATATATAAGGTACTAGTATTGAAGAAAGTAAAATCTTAGTTTTTCTAGTCTATAAATAGAAACTTAAAAAGAGCTCTAATATATATGTGGTAATATCAGTACAATTAAAATAATGATATTGGGGGGGGGGGGGGGTAAACTTACTTCAAATATGATGGGACATAAATTCAAAGCAGCCTTTGATATTTCGCTGATGTCACCGGAAGTTCTATACGATATGACGGCACCACATCCGCTGCGGAGGTATTTTCTCTTGTCGGGATCGGTATGACTGCTTGCCACCGTATTAGTTTCGTATCCATTTTCGATTTTAAGCTGTAACAGTAAAACGATTAAATATAAGTGTATAAATTTAAATAAATGTACACGTATTTGTTGTTTGCAAAAAAGAGTTTTATTTAAAAAATAATTGTCAATGCTATATAATGGGTGAATATGATCAACATATTTTAAGAATGTTACCTTTTCTTTTGTGACGTCGTACACTCTTGAGAAAACTTTTTGCAGACACAAAGCTAGGGACGGATGGGCCCGAAAATAGTCCGCATTTTTTTTATTGAAGTCCGCCACTCGAATGCTCACCGCCATGTTCTTATCCTTTTCAACGGCCATACTGTATAACTTGCTCCCTAGATATTAGAATTTAAAAAAATCGATAAACATAAAGAAAAATAGTTATCTCTAAAATCCTAAATCCTAAAATCAAACGAAAGAAAACGTTCATTGTTATGAGTAATGAATAATTTTTTGATCCGCACCGCAATTTGTTGGATCCTCATATTCGGTTGGATCGCTGATCGTTGAGGGATCTACCACTGTGAATGAATCTGCGTCGAAAATGGTCTCTGAAACAAACAGAATAACAGAAACGTTTATAGTTTGGAAAGTCAAAATGAGAGAGAGAGAGAGAGAGAGAGAGAGAGAGAGAGAGAGAGAGAGAGAGAGAGAGAGAGAGAGAGAGAGAGAGAGAGAATATTGGTTTCTGGATTTATATGTTTCATTTGTTATTCTTTTGATGTGCTGATTTACCCTTACAGTTTATTCAATTAATGACAAAATCTCATTTCCTTTGAGATATGTGTACATAATGCATTATGTTAATAACACCATTTTCAAGTATTGTTAACTAGTTGAAAACACAATGATCGAGCAAAAAGAGCTCTTAAAATATATGCTATATGTAAACAAAATACATGTATATACAATTTACATGTGCCTGCATGTGGTTTTTTAAGTAAACATTAAATAGCGTTTATCTAAAAATCAATGTTTTGCAAAATCAAATGCCATTAAACGAAGAATCAAAATTCAACTGTTTAAACGACATATAAGTTACATTTAAAGTTTACATATTATCAGTTTAAACTATGATTTCATTCGATTTGATTAACTTCATATTTCCGTTTAAAGCGTGATTTAAATATATTCAAAATAAATATTTATAACAATTTGGAACTATGGGTCCTTATCCACTTAACCGATAACAAGTCCAATTTGGTGAACAAAAAGGCTAAGTATGTATTTTAAAAAAAATCAAAATTTAACTGACAACTAATTACAATTATTATAGTAACTAACTCTTATCTACTTTTTAAAATCAAATAAATGTATAGAGACTTATGGTGACATGGGCAGATGTGCAGCATGTAGTGAAAGGTATAGGTAAATGCAGGTATGAATACCTGCAGAATTAGTTCAAATATATCACTTTCTATCAGGACAATGGGTGGTCAAAGGAATCACACTCTAATCCAAGAAATGCCATTTAAAGATGAAAACAAACCACGGCAAAGAACTTCACGAAGAAAGAAAAGAGAGAATGTGAAAGGGGACAAATTACATTGTATTGCTGGTGTTGACGTAAGAAATTGGTCAGTTTAAAATCCTGTAATGAACTTTGAGTCCCGAAAATATATCTATCCCCTGGGGATGTTTGTGCAAATCGCTTACCAACAAAAACTCAAATCTATAAACTGGTAAACCAGTGAGAAAAACTCGGCGTATCGCACCCAAATTGATTGAAATCAATTAGTGGTGATCGAATTGTTCTTGGAGAACGAGGCCTTTACATATTTTATGGAAATGTTCTGCTCCGGTAATTTACTTACACTGAAAATAATAAACAACATAAACTTTAAATCTCATTGTCAGAAATTTTCAATATATAGCGTATTCTTCTTTTTCTACAGCGTCCTATTTTTCTTTCTCTCCTTTTATGTAAGCCTTTTCATTTACTGGGTATACAAGCGAATAAGGGGAATTAAAACACTCCAGTAAAAACTATATTTTACATGTACAAACAATAAAAGAAATGTTAAAGATAACATACATGAGTTTATTTGACTTATAGTTAGTATTCGTAAGATTTATAAATAAATAATGTTTAACATCGCAGCTTAATATATATTTCTAAGAAATGTGAAAAAAAGATCGGATTTCAGTGATGATCCTAAATGGCACCCCTCTTTTTCCTCACTCCAACTCAACTCGTGTATATGTTCGTTTACAACAGAATGAATATACTGGCTAACAATATATACGACTGTGAAAAAAAAAATACACGGAATTGGTAAAAGTAAGTAGGGTTTACATCGAAATCTTTCTTTCTAAGAAAAAGTGAGGAAAGATCAGATTTCAGTGATGATCCTTAAGACAACTCTCCCCCTCCCCCAACCTCTTTCTCTCACTGCAACTGAACTCGTGTATACGTAACAACAGAATAATATACATGTAAATGACTGTAAAGTACTCACTTTCCGATCGTATCCCCGTGAACACTATTAACAGCACCACAGATCGTAGTGGAGCCATGTTCCTTCGATCAACTGCATATACACAACTCGATCTTAAGACTTACGTGTACATTTAAAGAATTAAACATCCTGGTGATCGAATGGCACTAGCGCAGAACTGATTGAATCTCGTCAAGTTCGGCGCACATTTAAATCTCCCCGAACCCCTTGAAAGAGTCAGAATTGTCATTGTTTGGACACTGGCGGCTGATAAGAAAAATATATACCACTGTGGGTAGAACGTTTTAAGTTGTCAAAACAGCATAAGTCTTTTATATGTATATTATTTACGTTGGGAAATCAAAATCATTTCACTGTGATGTTGCTGCAAGAAATAAGTTTTATTACATGTAATTCTCGATTTGATATTTAATACCATTGTTTGAAGGTTGACCCGGGGGGGGGGGGGGTGAATAAGAAAATATTTTAAAAAAATTCACAAATTATACCTCAGTTAAAACCAACCTAACGAAAAAATTTGAAATTTCACACACCTTTACTTTTTATTTAAAACTAGTAATTTCATAATCTTTGAATGGTCTAGGGGTAGCGAATAAATTATTATCATTTATTAATTAACAAAAACTATACATCACTATGTCAATATAAAAGTAAAAAAAAACCATCTTCTACATCAATTAGAGGTGCTAATATATAAATAGTGCCTGTTTGGGAGGGTAACAGTTGAAATTGACACCCCGAGAAAACCATTGTCAACCGACGCGAAGCGGAGGTTGACAATGGTTTTCGAGGGGTGTCAATTTCAACTGTTATCCTCCCAAACAGGCACTATTTATTTTGTTATACTGAATGTCTTTTTTAAAATTTTTAAGAAAATTTTACTGCTTTTATATAGGAATAACGTGAATTCTACAGCGAACCGTACGCGCATAATTTTCGCGCATGTAACATTTTTTAATGTTACCCGTTGCCAAGTGCGTTGCTAACGCTGAGGGTAATAGTAAATATTATTAACTGCGTCTTAACCAATCAGATTTCAGTATTTAACATGAAAGTATAACAAATCATAATACGAATCAAGGACGGGCTCTAATGTATTGCTTTTCGATCAAAACCTTTAAATGCATTGTTTGATTGTTTCCCCCATTGAATATTGACGCAAGTTCATCCACGGGTGATCATGCAGCAATTTTCACTCTTCATCAATCACATTTAAAGAAATTTGAGATATCGATTTTAATAAAATGTCAATGATTCAGTGGACCCTGTCCCACACATCGGAAAAACCGACGGTCGGTGGATACCCATGGCATCCTGACGACTTCCATGTACAACGACACCTGATTCCGTCTTTACGTATGCATGAAGTCACTCGTCCATTTATGATAAATAACACGCTTTTCTGATATCGCCTGTATATTTACGACAACATGTTTAACGCATATTTTCAAGAGTCCCAAAGAAGCAAGGAATATATATATATAAACATTGTTTATCTTTATAATTTATAGAGCAAATCTGGAAAAAAAAAATGCATGGCAACATACAAACACATTCAGCATACACCAAATAAATAATGGTAGTAATAGTGATACGACCAATAATCTTAAAGGGCAAATTGTTGCGTTTTATATATTTCTTCTCTTATCCAAGACGTGTATGCATAATTAAACATGTCAATTTGGTTTCTTAGACCCAAGTCTTATAAATCTTTATATTGACTTTTTCACAATCTTATACGAATTGAGTGGGCTAGAACTTCTTTAGAAAAGCTAGACGAATTGGCGTTTACGCATGTGTGTCCCTACCAAGAAAAGTCTGCTAAGAAGGTGCGAGTCCCAAAAACCCCGAATCGAAAATTTGATTATAATCCGTGCCTGTTGAACACAAGCTCGTCTCAAATAGACAATGATTTATTATGTTGGTTAAATTTTTAAACTTTCGGTATGCCTCGTCATGAATTCCGTGTCTCTATGGCAGCCGAGGGCAAATCTCCGACTGCAATAATTGCATTGGATGCAAACGGTCATGTACTTTTACATGTTATATATTTACCGAGTAAGACAAGATGAGCTTGATATATATACCATATGCAAGCAGGAGTGTCCACATCATTTAGTCAGCTATTCCATAATCAAGTTGGAAAGTACCAGTCTTGCAAGACAAGCAAGTATAAAGTTGTTTTTTTTAAAAATCTTTCTTTAAAAAAAAAGAGACATAACTCCATACAGAGACCATACTCAAGGTTTTTTTTTTTTATTTCTATTTCCAAAAATTAAAAGTCAACAAAACTCATCATTATTAAATTAAATCATGATTTGTGATGTCTGTCACCCATAAACATTACTTGACACAGAATAAAAGACACTACAAACTCCTTCAACAGGACAAAAAAGTGAAAGTAAAAATACATATAGTAAACAAATTTGTTCTACTGGCCAAAAGGACAACTTATATGCATGCCAACCTTGCATCAAATACTTACGCTCTCTTTTTGTGCATTTGGGAAAAGCTTTGATTTGCAAATTCCTATAATTAATGATGAAACACAGAGAACAATGAATTTTTCTGGGAGTTCCTAGGTAGAAATTTTGATTATTTATTGTTTTTAATTGCCAAAACAATAAACAAGTTTCTATATCTTTAGAAATATTCAATAAGATATTGAAGGGTTTACTTTTAATTGAAAAAAAAAAATCTAAGAATGTTTTGTATCATTTCAGAGTTTAAACAAGAAGGTAGCTTTGATCAACAGACAAAAATATATTTTTTCAAATTAAAAATTCAGCTCTATAAAATCAAATACTGATTTAAAGAAATATGATCTGCATTTTTCATGTTGAATTTTTTTTTTTACTTAAATGTTTTTTTCTAATAAAATGACAAAAATATCATGGTTTTAAAGTTTCTGTTAGCCATATTTTTGTGGAAAAGGCTGTTAAGAAGCCTTATTTGGAGCAAAATTGAATTACTGTCGTCCTGTACAAAAATTGATTTGCTATATATTCCTTAGAAGAAAAATATTTCCTTTGACAAAAATTAATGATTTTTTTTTCAAACCTTATTTATCATAAAAGTTTAAGTTATATCCAGACTTATCATACTAGCAGGTTTTTGCATCAAAATAAAATTCTAAAAAATACAGCTCATATTGCTTTAAAGTATGTATGGTTCTGGGAAATAAATGAAGAAATACACTGTATTTCTTTATCACCCCTCCAACATTCACTTCAAAAATAAAAGAATTATTGTTGAAAACCAACAAATGAATAGATTCTATTCAAAAAAGCTCACCTGACTTTCAAGTGAGCTAGACTCACTCAGGCCTTTAAATGATATGTAAAAATAATATGTGAAATCAAAATAAACTACATGTACCTGTATCTTTGAATTTAAAACTGGAATGATTTGGATGTGTACATATTTAAATATCAGTACATAGATTTTTAAGATTATATAGTTTTCTAACAGCAGTTGAGGAGAATAATTTTTCAGAACTACTATTATGTTGTTCTAAAGGTTTAATGTGTATTTCTGTTGAAGATTTTATAACACAAACTCAGCATTAGTAGCGAATCCAGTAATTTTAAAAGGTTAAGTGAAAAACCCAGCATCTGCTGAATTGGCCTATTTAAATACCATCGTGCACACAGGAAAAAAATGCCAGTGTGACCCAAAACCATTCAAAAATTTCACTACAAAAGCAACAAATTTGTTTAAATACATCTACAACAAGAAAGAAAATGTACATGAAAAAAAGGTCAAAAGTACAATGCATGCATACAAAATGGTACATAAATATCTTCTTCTCTTGATTGACTAAGTCCACGAACATCAGTCTTCATACCAAAAAATTATCATGAGATCATGTTGTGAAATATCCAAATTACCCAGAGTGATAAGCAAAAATATACTTCATTTTTGAAAGGGGGGAAATATTGCACCTGCATGAAATGTATAGTAGCTGACAAAAAAACAAAATTCAATCAAAAAATGCAAAACATTAAAAAATGTCCACTTGACTAATAACAGCTCCACTGCTTAAAATCTTCTTTTCTTTTTTAAATTCAGGCCCTTTCCGAACCATCCTGGTACTGAGGTACTTCTTACAATTTTGCGTTTCCGACTTGGAACCTCTGGTTCCTCACCTTCAGTCTTATTGTTGAGGATTTGTTCAGAAACGGATCTACCAAAGGTCAAGTTGTCGTTTGCTATCACAGCAATTTTTGATTTGTCATCGCTAAGGTCCTCTTTATCTAGTGGCGAGTCAGAATTTTCCCTTTTGATGCCTGGATCTGACAAGTTCAGCCGAAGACAGTCTTTTTCATCCTCTTCACTGGAACTAGGACTCTCTAAAGAAAACCTCACCGAAGAAGTATAAGTCCGACTTTGTTTGAGGGAAGACTTGGGGGATTCCAACACCTTGCTCCTGAGGTTTAATTTCTCGTTGCAGGAAGACTTGGTTTGCTTGACTTTGTTCTGTTTCGGTGAATGTATGGGTGAGACAGGTGCAGATGATGCGTTACTTTGAGGAGACAATTTTTGCATTTGAGCTTTGTTGAGGTAGCAATGGTCATTTAGCACAGTCTGCACCCTATAAGAGGGTGTGCTACAAGTACTACTACTTGTAGAAGGAGTCTGATACATTCCCTGAGGAGGAGGATGCCACAGGGGCAAGACAGATGGCATGCCCATCCTGAATTGATCCAGCAATGCCGGTTGTGGCAGGAATGGAAGAAAGGGAGGAAATCCTGGAAAGGGTCCTCCTAGTCCCTGAGGCAAAGTTCTAGCACACTGACAATTAGGATCTAGTCTTATCCTACACTTCTCACAAGCACTGCTTGAAAATTGACCAGACATACGTTGAAGATTTGCGGCAAGTAATAGTGCATTGATATTAAAAACCTGTTGCATGAATGGTAGTTGACTAGTTCCATTCATGAAAGGAGGGGTAGGAGGGAACAAGTAGTTGTTGGGGTTAAGTAACGGGGAAGGTCTGGTCCCAGAGCCTGCAGGGGACATGGGTTGTTGAACATGACCTGTTCTTGTCACTGTGCAGTTCACAGTCAAAGGGTCAACAGGGGTCACTGGGTCAACAGACATTTCCTGCTTCAGTGGTTCTTCTTTTGGCACATCAACAGTGTTCATTTCCTTTTTCTGCGGCCGTCTGTTCTTCCTCCTTTGAATGATAATTGGTACTTTGAGTATTTTCTTTGAAGTAGAAAGTTTTTCATTTCGTCGGAGAGGTGAGTAGGTGGTGAAAATAGGATCTTCCACTCTTCAAATATAGCAACAAACATGATGATAAATGAAAAATGACAGCAAACATGAAATAATGTAACAAAAAAAGACTACATGCAGAATATTACAGAAACAAGAACGACAAGTACCTGTTGTATGATGGGAGAGGTATTCGAAGTATCTCAAAAATTCTTCTCATGACATCATCACAGCGACCTTAAAAATAGACAAAATCAAAATGACCATTGTGTAAAACAGAGAAAAAATAAATATAAGGTTCATGCACAATGTACATGTAAATGAATGTGACTGTACAATAAAAAATATTGGAGGCATTCATACCATTTATTTTCAGAGTTGCTGTGTCATCTTTAGGAGTCCACTGGAGATTCACTATGTACAGTTTAGGACGTTTTTGAAGTCTCCTATCCATACACCACAAACATGGATACTTCTTTAAGATCTACAAAATTGTTATAGAATTCAAATTGTAAATTGGTATGTCAGACAAAAATATCTACAAAATTGTTATAGAATTCTAATTGTAAATTGTTATGTCAGAACAAATTCTTCAATCTAAATATTCTAAAGCTCCAACGTATTTGGACACAAAAGTATTTTATGCTAAATAAACATGTATACTAAACAAAAATTGCTCCTGTAAGAATTTCTATCTATTGCAAGCCATAGAATTGATTAAGTTCTTACTTTTAAACTGGTTCCCAGACAAAGAATAATATCACAGTTATTGGCAGCTTTTGCAGCCTCCTTCCACCTATATGGAGATTTCAGCCCACCCTTTTCCCCGAAATGAACAATGGTGTCCTTCAATGGTTTCCCGCAGCTGTGGCATGACCGATCAGTGCTGTGTCGTCTAACTCCTGTTTTCTCAGTGACGTCAAACAGACGAATATACTCAGATTGAGGCTTACAGTGATTGCATACCTAGGAAAGTATTTAAAAAATTAAATTCAATAAATGTATTTTTTTCTTCTTTTATGTTTTATATCATTCTTAAATAATAGTATCCTACTTTGAAACTTCTTACAATTGTGATTTTTCAATAAAAGATAGGCCAATTCCTGTTCATTAATGATGACACAAAGAGTTTTACATATGGCAAAGATGAAATTTTCTTGATCAATAACAATTTTACCACAACGAAAGCTGAAAAAATATTTTTAACATTTTCTGTGAGTATATGCTATGAATGAGTCAAAACTTTCACACATACCTCAATATACATGTTTCCATGCACCTCTGATAGGAATTTCCTGGGAAATCCACTACGCAGATGGAGGCCATCACAGTTTTGGGAGACAACATGCTTTACCTGCAGCAGATTTGGAACAAAATTAACCTCAATCCAATTAAGAAATAAATTTGCCTCTATCTGATTATTTATTATGCAAAGACCCTAAAAAGATACAGATTCTATTTATAGGAACTAACAACACAACAAAATATTCAATTAAGTACAGAATTTTTTAAGCATGAACATACATGGCCATTTCTGTAAAGTTGGGTAATGCACATATGGGTGATGGTAGGCTCAGCATCACTTAGGTCTTGGGCTCTGAAAGTTTTCATGAACAATACATGAGTAAGTTCTAAATACACAGAGTAAATCCAAAATCTTACAACAAAATGCTAATTGGTTGGCAAGTAACCAAACACTTGTTACCCTTATCTTCACATTTTAATGTTTTAAAGAGTTGTAATTGTATGAAGATTCATCGCTATAAGAATGTTCCAATATGTATCATAGCTTACTCTGGCTGCTGTCCTTTCTGTAGCAATGTCCATATCCCATTTGGTCCTCTGTAGTCAGGAATAGAGGCAGCCTAGAAAGGAAACATACAATGTATGCACTCATAAAAAACCCCACAAAAAAGCACTGGTACTTGCACACATAAAATGCATGTGTAACTGTGGTACTTGTACATATTAGCAATATGTATGCCCATTCCATAATATCATACAACATCCAAATTGAGGTCAAGTACACAAGAAAATACTGGTGGATCAAATCAAAATTTTAAAGAATACAAAAAGTAGGGATGTAGGTGCTCTACTTACAGTGCTTATTCCAGCACCTGTGTAAACAACTACACTGTTTGAGGTTCTAATGGCTTCAGCAAGTTGTTGGCACTTGTACTGTAACTCATCCTCTGGATCCTCAACCTGTTTTAAATTTCATAATCTTTATATGATAACGTATCAATGTCAAAACTTATATTGTAATCTAAAAATTTTCAATGGCTTCATTCAGTAAATATTTTACACAGAATTTCACTTACCCTTTTTTTAAAACATACAATAACAAATGCATAAGGAAGTCGAACAGTTCATTTAGATTTGTTTTACTACTAGCATACCATTTACAATTACTGTAACTGTAATCATTTTTATTCATTGGATAGAGTTTTACCTCAAGATGTCTTGATTTTGCTGCATCTCTTTTCTTTGCTAATTTCTGTAATCTTAATGTTAGTTCTGGAGATTTGGCTAAAATATCTATTTCTTCTGTTGTTCTTTCATTTGCTGCTTTCTTTAAAATTCCAGAAACCTTTAAATGATAAAAAAAATGAAAATGTTAATGCATTTCTATGCAAATCAAGTACATCTTCATAATTATAGCTTTACTATAGCCTGTCCCAATATATTTATGCAGCATATTTGGATGATTTTAAATAAAAAATACACATACCTGTAAAAGAAGTGCAATTGAAATAGATAAAGGGGAAAATATTTAAGATATCGTCATTGACACATAATTGTTTTTCACTCTAACTTTTTACAGAAGCAAAAAGACTGGGATTCAAACTCTGGCCCCCTGAATCTCTAGACGAGTTCTCTACCAACTGAGCTGGCCTATCTGGGGCAGATATTCAAACCTGTCTGACCGTCACATTTCTCCCCCCATAAACGATCTTCGCCCTCAAAGATCACCCCAGGCTCTTCCCCTTGCAGGAGTTAACCTGTCAGTTCCAGAGGTTGGTCACGGCACCAAATGTAAAGGGATGGGAGAGATAATGACGGACTGGGATTCAAACACGGGCCTCCTGAATCTCTAGTCAGGTGCTCCACAAACTGAGCTATCAGGTGCCGGTATTCGAACTGGTCTGACCAGTGACTAAATGTGTTCAAAACATATTTTGAAATTTGATATTCCATAATTCAATTTTGGGTTTGTGTTTATCAGATAACATCAGATTGCTTTTCTCCCGATCAGTATTGAACAACTGTAAAAATCAAACAAGAGAATGAAATGGGGATCAAAAACCTAATCCTGGTATTAACTATGGCATGTTACTGTTTGGGTTAATAGTAGAAAATATAAAGTAGTAGTTCATCCTAACCTCCATAAAAATACACAAAATGTACATATATTCTATACATGCATTTAACAGTTTAAGTGCTTGTTGTATTATCTGCATACATGACAGATCAATCGATGGTATATTTCGCGTTAAAACCCTCCCCATTATCCAAACATATGACATTGTCACATTGTACACTGTTGTAACTGTTATCGGATTAAGAACTCAACAAAAAGAAAAAATGAAATTTGCTCATACAAGTCTTGTTGTGGCATTTCTTTCATTCTTGAGGATAATTTGAGTAAGTCTTGCATTCTTTTTGGCTTGTCTGACCGAGCGCTCGGTTTGGAATTCGACATTCTCTGACGTTTCATTTGGTTCCTGTTCCTCCTCGTCGGCCATATTTTCATGACAACAAATACCCTTACATCAATGAAAAGAGAGCTGAATGAAATTCATTCATGAATAAATACATGGTTTTTTCTTTGCAATGAATTTTATTTTCTATATGGTTTGCAAATATATCTATTGTTAAAAAATGTAATTACTTTTCCCTTAAATGATACCATTATTTTTAATGATATAAGGGATGTTTACAAAACACATGGGCAGCCCACTCACTGACTCTGGATAGAGGACACTGGATCATTTGATTTATTGGTATTAGAGTTATATATGATTTATACATAATTTTTAAAAGAATTGTTTATATTAACAAAATAGTCTGCTTTATATGAACAGATTTTATATATACATGTACTTGGTTTTTGAAAGTGCATGTATGACAGCTGTATGATGTACAACACATCACTAATTCAGCTGTATTTACCCATGGCAGCATGCATGTAACATGAGGTGACCCCCTTACCTTTTTCTCAAACATGTTTCATAAATTCACATACAGAATGTTAAATTTGGAAGGAGCCCTCCCCCACTTTTTGGACATGCTTGAAAAAAATACTTTTACAGGAAAATTAACAAGAAAAAAGAAGATTTATGTACTGCATGTACACCCTCCCACTAGCTCCTACAATGGATTAGGATTTTGAAGATTTACTAAAAGGTTTTGGGTCTGTCCTGAGGCCCCTTCATCTTTCAAAAACGATGCTACATGTACGTGCTATGAATGAATTAGTGTAAAGTTTTTTCTTTTTCAGTATAGATAGGCTTTGAAGAGAAGGTTAACAATTTTTGATGCCATAAAAGAATCAAGTAAAATGAGTCGATTTCAATCTCTAGTTTCTACGAAATGGCTCTTTGAATGCATATCCAATTCAAATGCATCTTCCAAGCTTAGAATATTAGACTCAACTTTCCATCTTCCAAAGGCCAATAGGGATGCATATGGAGAATTTAAACAGAAACATATTCCTGGGGCCCAGTTTTTCAGCATTACAGACTGTTGTGATCATTCCTCAGAGTATGAGCACATGTTGCCCAAGCCACAGGATTTCGCTAAATATGTTGGAGATTTAGGAATAAACAATGATACCCATGTCATTGTGTATGATGCTTCAGACGGTTATGGGTTTTTCTCTGCCCAGAGAGCTTGGTGGATGTTTCATGTTTTTGGACATGAGCAGGTTTCAGTTTTGAATGGAGGCTTTAAAAAATGGTGCGAAGATGGTTATGCTACAAGTGACATTATTGAGAAAGTAAAAAAGGATACTTTTATTCCCAAGTTTAGAGAAGAATTGGTAAAAAGTTTTGAAGATATAGAAAGAAATCTAAATGAGAAGTCTTTTGAAATAATTGATGCAAGGGGTTCAGACAGATTTAATGGAACAGGCCCTGAGCCAAGACCAGGTACTTTATCCTAGCTGCAACCTAATGCAATCATGTAAAATGTACATTTAAACTCACTAATATTATTTTTGCATGAAAATGATAGATGGTTAGTTGCAGGGCTCTCAGTAAACCAATTTTGAAGTTTTGAATAACATGTTTCAAGATGTGGATGTTGGAATTATTTGTAATATTTCATTTTTAATTTGAAGCAGCTAATTCTGACTATTGAAGCAGTTAAAAATCAACCCCTGTCTCCCCTTTATATTAATTGAGAGCTCTATGTAATAGTTCTAGAAATTTTGAAAGAAGTTAATAATGTATTATAATAATAATTAAATGCATGTATATCAAGTCTTTTAATGCTGTGTAAATGTTTCTTAGAGATTGATTTTTTGTAGCAGAAGAAATCAAATCATGATGCAAATACTTTTTACTCGCATTATCACATATTTATAAAATGATTGTTATAGTGTTGTTTTACCGATAAAATCATTCAATCATTTTATACTAAAGGCATAAAACCAGGACACATTCCATCGGCAAAGAATATTCCTTATGGAACTGTTGTGGATAAGACTGCAGGGACCCTGAAATCACCAGAGGAACTCAAGGAAATGTTTGTTTCATCAGGGATAGATCTCGAGCAACCGTTGGTGGCATCCTGTGGCTCTGGTAAGTGTTACATGACCCATTTGAGTTTGTATGTATCTGTTGTATGCAAGATCTACTGAGAGGTAGGAGTACCGGTACATTGCTTTTGTCATTTCATTTTATATTCTGGTACTTTGATATTGAGGGTCATGTTCAGTGACGTCAGAATGAGCTTTGATTTAACCAATCAGATGGCAAGTTTCACTTTTCTGTAAGTGATATTTTGAAGTCTTTTTGAACAATGTTACTTCCAACATTGGAATGATTACTGTAATTGCTTGATGAATTTAATTGTCATATATGTAATTATCTTGTATGAAATAATGAGTTTATTCAGACATCACAGAACCTGACCTTTAAATTGGTCATTGTCAGATCCCTTGGCACTTTGCTCTATCTTAGAAATCAGGGTAGCGTTTTACAGAAGAACTTATGACTTACGACCAAATTAATGAATACTAATTAATCACAAACCAATCAATGTTTTATTCTTATAGATGTAAAATATAATTAAGGGAATTAAAATAGTTGTAAACAAATGGTTTTATAAAAATTTTGCTCATTTCTGATCATTCTACGAGACTTTAAATATTTATGACTTTGTCATAAGTTTTTTTGTAAAATGCAGCCCTGTATTTTAATCAAATTGGTTATGGTATATAGTTATATAGTAAAGTAATGTATATAAGTACAAGTTTCAAAAGAAATGAGAAATTGAGGTTGTAGGATTAGGATTAAGCTTAATTAACAAAGCACAGGACCATTCAAATCTTGATGACATTCTTCCATAAATGTAATCTATTTATCATTGGATAATGAAACATTGGCAACTGAATGGTTTAACTGTATGTTTGTAGGTGTGTCTGCCTGTGTTCTGTCCTTTGCA